>NC_134687.1:324955471-325283909 GCF_050947455.1 Rhinoderma darwinii | reverse complement strand
TGCTGGAGAGCACCATTTGCATAAACCTGCAATTTCTTATTTTAGAAAACCCAAAAAAATTAATTCCCATTATACCCCTAGATTAATATTTTGGGATTTCTGTTTCAAGAGCAGATATTTTGGAAGTGTTATAGAAACTCTGTTGAGTTTTGTAAAACCAGCTTTGAAAAAAAGCGATTTGTGAAATAAGCTTCTTCTATCGTCCGCCCTCCTACATCTCTATGTGATAAATATGGCCCACATATTTGGTATCCCCATGCACAGGAGAAGTGGCAGAATGTGAAAGGAGATGAATTTTGTCCGTGGTCTATACTGTGTGTGAAAAATGCTAGCATAAACTGACGCATTTGCTAAAAAATTGCTAATTTTATTTTGATCCATCTTATTCAAGAAACTTTCAGAAGACAACTGGACTGTCTAAAAATATGATAAACCCCTTGAAGAAAACCTTGTGGGGTCTACTTGCATGAATGAAGTAATTTATGGGGTGATTCTAATCTTTCAGCAGCATTAGGCCCCCCAGAAAACCGTATGCTTCTATAAAATCAAGTGCAGAATTCTTGAACCGAAAAGGCCAAAGAGCCTCCTTTTATGCCAAGCCCTGGCACATGCCCGTGAATAAAGCACACATATTTGGTATCCCCATGCACGGGAGAAGTGGAAGAATGTGAAATGGGATGAATTTTGTCCGTGGTCCATTCTGTGTGTGAAAAATGCTGGCATAAACCGACGCATTTGCTAAAAAAAAGCTGATTTTATTTTGTTCCATCTTATTCAAGAAACTTTCAGAAGAAAACTGGACTGTCTAAAAATATGATAAACCCCTTGAAGGAAACCTTGTGGGGTCTACTTGTGTGAATGAAGTCATTTATGGGGTGATTCTAATGTTTCAGCAGCATTACGCCCACCAGAAAACAGTATGCTGCTATAAAATCAAATGCAAAATTCCTGGACCAAAAAGCCTCCTTTTATGCCAAGCCCTGGCACATGCCCGCACAGTGAATAAAGCACACATATTTGGTATCCCCATGCACGGGAGAAGTGGAAGAATGTGAAAGGAGATTAATTTTGGCCGTGGTCTATACCGTGTGTGAAAAATGCTGGCATAAACCCGACACATTTGCTAAAAAAAAGCTGATTTTATTTTGTTCCATCTTATTCAAGAAACTTTCAGAAGAAAACTGGACTGTCTAAAAATATGATAAACCCCTTGAAGGAAACCTTGTGGGGTCTAATTGTGAGAATGAAGTCATTTATGGGGTGTTTCCAATGTTTCAGCAGCATTACGCCCCCAAGAAAACAGTATGCGGCTATAAAATCAAATGCTAAATTCCTGGACCGAAAAGGCCAAAAAGCCTCCTTTTATGCCAAGCCCTGGCACATGCCCGCACAGTAAATAAGGCACACATATTTGGTATCCCCATGCACGGGAGAAGTGGAAGAATGTAAAAGGAGATTAATTTTGTCCGTGGTCCATACTGTGTGTGAAAAATGCTATCATAAACTGACGCAATTGCTAAATTCTTGCATTTTTTTCCAATTTTGCCCACTTTAGAGAAAAAAATAAAAATTATATATACTGACAAATGCCACTAAAACAAAGCCCTATCTGTCCTTTAAAAAGAGTGTAAAATTCAAAGATGAACTTTATTCACCTGCAGAGTTATAGTCATCTAAAGAAGCGCACAGCAAAATTGTGAAATTTGCTCTGGTCATTTAGCTGTAAAACAGCCTAGTCCTTAAAGGAACAGTGTCATCACAAATTATTTTTTTATATGTTAAAGATGTTAGTGCTTTATTAAAAACGTTTATATTTATTTGTGTGTTTGTGTTTTACTTTTTCTTATTTTTACACTTTTTCTTCCCTATGGGGGCTGCCATTTTTTGTTCCATTTCTGTATGTGTCGATTAACGACACATACAGACATGGAATACGGCAGCCACAGTCCCATAGGGACTGCGAACGGCTCCCGTCCCATTCACTTGTGTGTACGGCGTCTGTGAGGGAACTGCGCATGCGCCGCTCCCACACAGTCCAATTTGAAATTGGCGCTGTCCGGCGCCATTTTCCTGTGGACCGGAAGTCGCGGCCGGACAGTAATATTACTACTTCCGGTCGCGGCTTCCGGACTTGTGCACTTGCACCAGCGGCAGCAGACGGAGCGGACGGGCCGGAGGGAGCCGCGGCGGCAGGAGCAGGTAAGAGATTTAAATGTATGTTCCGTGTTTGTGTGTGTTTACTACTGTATGTTAACCTACTACACTGTGTGTTAGCTCAAAAAATGGCGACACACAGTGTAGGAGGTTACACCGTTCAAACCCCTCGTTTATCCCGGCACTAGCCAGGATAAAGGAGGGGGGGATGCTGAGAGCTCACTAGAGCGAGGGCTTTTCACCCAATTTTGCAATGCTGCAATTTTGGGAGTAGCTCCATCTAGTGACCAGAAATGGGTAATACTATAAATTAGAATTAATTTATAATATTTCCTGACTCGTGAAAAAAATAAAAAAAAATTGAACAATGTTTAATCACCCACACACTAAATGTTTAATTTAAAAAAAAACAAACATGTTTTTCTGGCAACACAATGCCTTTAACCGGTTAAAGAGGCTCTGTCACCACATTATAAGTGGCCTATATTGTACATGATGTGATCGGCGCAGTAATGTAGATTACAGCAGTGGTTTTTATTTAGAAAAACAATCATTTTTTACGGAGTTATTATCTATATTAGCTTTATGTTAATGAGTTTCTCAATGGACAACTGGGCGTGTTTTACTATATGGCAAAGTGAGCGTTGTGGAGAGAAGTGTATGACGCTGACCAATCAGCGTCATACACTTCTCTCCATTCATTTAACCCCTTCCCTCTTTAGCCACTTTTGACCTTCCTGACAGAGCCTCATTTTTCAAATCTGACATGTGTCACTTTATGTGGTAATAACTCCGGAATGCTTTCACCTATCCAAGCGATTCTGAGATTGTTTTCTCGTGACACATTGCACTTTAAGTTACTAGCAAAATTTGCTCGATATGTTCAGTATTTAATTGCGAAAAAGACCAAAAATTAGCGAAAAATTGCAAAAATTAGCATTTTTCTCAATTTAAATGTATCTGCTTGTAAGACAGGCAGTTATACCACACAAAATTGTTGCTAATTAACATCACCCATATGTCTACTTTAGATTGGCATCGTTTTTTGAACATCCTTTTATTTTTCTATGACATCACAAGGCTTAGAACTTTAGCAGCAATTTCTCACATTTTCAAGAAAATTTCAAAAGGCTATTTTTACAGGGGCCAGTTCAGTTGTGAAATGGTTTTGAGGGCCTTATATATTAGAAACCCCCAAAAAGTCACCCCATTTTAAAAACTTCACCCCTCAAAGTATTCAAAACAGCATTTAGAAAATGTCTTAACCCTTTACACATTTCACAGGAATTAAAGCAAAGTAGAGGTGAAATTTATAAATTTCATATTTTTTTGCAGAAATAAATTTTTAATGCAATTTTTTTTATAACACAGAAGGTTTTACCAGAGAAATGCAACTCAATATTTGTTGCCCAGTTTCTGCAGTTTTAGGAAATATCCCACATGTGGCCGTAGCGTGCTACTGGAATGAAGCACCAGCCTCAGAAGCAAAGGAACACCTAGGGGATTTTGGGGCCTTATTTTTGTTAGAATATATTTTAGGCACCATGTCAGGTTTGAAGGGCTCTTGCAGTGACAAAGCAGTAAAAATCCCCCAAAAGTGACCCCATCTGGGAAACTAGACACCTCAAGGAAATTATCTAGGGGTATAGTGAGCATTTTGACCGCACAGGTTTTTTACAGAAATTATTGAAAGTAGGCCGTGAAAATTAAAATTAACATTTCTTCAAAGAAAATGTAGGTTTAGCGATTTTTTTTCTCATTTCCACAAGGACTAAAGGAGAAAAAGCACCGCAAAATTTGTAAAGCAATTTCTCCCGAGTAAAACAATACCCAACATGGTGTAATAAATGGATATTTGGACACACGGCAGGGCTTAGAAGGGAAAGAGCGCAATTTGGCTTTTGGAGCTCAAATTTAGCAGGAATGGTTTGCGGAGGCCATGTCACATTTACAAAGCCCCTGAGGGGACAAAACAGTGGAAACCCCCCACAAGTGACCCCATTTCGGAAACTACACCCATTGAGGAAATCATCTAGGGGTATAGTGAGCGTTTTGACCCCACAGGTTTTTTGCATAAATTATTGGAAGTAGGCTGTGAAAATTATAATCTACACTTTTTCAAAAAAAATCTAGGTTTAGCTAATTTTTTCTCATTTCCAGAAGGACTGAAGGAGAAAAAGAACCACAAAATTTGTAAAGCAATTTCTCCCGAGTAAAACAATACCCCACATGTCGTAATAAACGGCTGTTTGGACACACGGCAGGGCTTAAAAGGGAAAGCGCACTATTTGGCTTTTTGAGATCACATTTAGCAGGAATGGTTTGCGGAGGCCATGTCACATTTGCAAAGCCCCTGAGGGGACAAAACAATGAAAACGCTCAAAAAGGGACTCCATTTAGGAAACTAAACCTCTTGAGGAATTCATCTAGGGGTGTAGTGAGCATTTTGACCCCACAGATGTTTCATAGAATTTATTAGAATTAGGCAGTGAAAATAAAAACAGTCCTTTTTCTTCAATAAGACGTAGCTTTAGCGCAAATTTTTTCATTTTCTCAACAAATAAAGGAAAAAAAGAACCCAACATTTGTAAAGCAATTTCTCCCGAGTACGGCAATACCCCATATGTGGTCATAAACTGCTGTTTGGGCAAACGGCAGGGCTCAGAAGGAAGGACCGCCATTTGGAGTGCAGATGTTGCTGGATTGGTTTCTGGGCGCCTGTGGGCCCAAAACAGTGGAAACCCCCCAGAAGTTACCCCATTTTGGAAACTACACCCCTCAATGCATTTACCAAGGGGTGTAGTAAGCATTTTAACCCTGCAGGTGTTTTGTAGAAATTAGTGTTCACTCGATGTTGCAGAGTGAAAATGGGATTTTTTTCCATAGATATGCCAATATGTGGTGCCCGGCTTGTGCCACCATAACAAGACAGCTCTTTAATTATTATGCTGTGTTTCCCGGTTTTAGAAACACCCTACATGTGGCCCTAATCTTTTGCCTGGGCATATGACAGGGCTCAGGAGTGAAGAGTACCATGCGGAGTGGAGGCCTAATTTGGCGATTTACAAAGTGTTGGTTCACAACTGAGAGGCTCCAATGTGAAATAATAAAAAGAAACCCCTGAGAAGTGACTCCATTATGGAAACTGCATTATGGAAACTACACCCCTTATTAAGGGGTGTAGTGAGCATTTTCACCCCACAGGTCTTTTCCATAAATAAATGCGCTGCGGATGGTGCAAATTAAAAATGTATATTTTTCCCTAGATATGCCATTCAGTGGCAAATATGTCATGCCAAGCTTATGACGCTGGAGACACACACCCCAAAAATTGTTAAAAGGGTTCTCCCGTGTATGACGATGCCATATATGTTGAAGGAAACTGCTGTTTGGGCACGCTGTAGGGTTCAGAGCCGAGGGAGCACCATTTGGCTTTTGGAGAGCGGATTTTGCTTGGTACTATATTTGTTTGAGTATTGCTGGTGTTTCCATTTATAATGTGGGGGTACATGTAAGCGAGGCGGAGTATATAAGGGGCATAGTCAGGTGGTATAAAAAAATAAAATAATCCATAGATGTGTGTTACGCTGTGAAGCAATCCTTTCCGCACAGGCCAGTGTCGCACTGATAAATGGTGTCATTTCTTATCCCCCTTTTGGTCCACACTCCGCACCTTTTGTAGTTTGGGGAATTTTGCTGGGAAAGTGTTATACGGGCACCGTCGCTTCCAGCGGATATGTTTGGGCTCTCCCCTTCCTGGTTCCCTAATTTTAGGTCCTTGATAAATCGCCTCTTGAAACAGAAGAAATGTTTCTCCTTGGGCACAACTGGATATTTTTTTATTTCCTGACTTATTGGAGCCATAACTAATTTTATTTTTCATAGACGTAGCGGTATGAGGGCTGGTTTGTTGCGGGACGAGCTGTAGTTATTATTGGTACCATTTTGGGGTACATGTGACTTTTTGATCACCTTTTATCCTAATTTTTGGGATGCTAGGTAAACAAAAAAACGCAATTCTGGCACAGCTTTTTTCGTTTTTTTTTTATACAGCGTTCACCAATAGTTATAAACTACATGTTAACTTTATTCTGCGGGTCAGTACGATTCCGGCGATACCTAATTTATATCACTTTTTTATGTTTTACAACTTTTTGCACAATAAAATTACTTTTGTAAAAAGAATGTATTTTTTCTGTCGCCAAGGTGTGAGAACCATAACTTTTTAATTTTTTTGTCGACTGAGGTGTATGAGGGCTTGTTTTTTGCGGGACGAGCTATAGTTTTTATAGGTACCATTTTTGGATACGTGCAACTTTTTGATCACTTTTTATTCTAATATTTGTAGGGCAAAGTGACCAAAAAACAGAAACTCTGGTAAAGTTTTTTACGTTTTTTTTTTACGCTGTTCACCGCGTGCAATAAATAATATAATATTTTGATACCTCAGGTCGTTACGGTCGTGGCGATACCAAATACGTATGGTTTATTATTATTTTTCAATAATAAAGGACTTGATAAGAGTAAAAGGGTGATTGTGTTTTATTTGATTACTTGAAACTTTTATTGTTTTCAAACTTTTATTTTTTGCACTTTTTTTTACACTTTTTTATACTTTTTTTACACTTTTCTTCAAGTCCCACTAGGGGACTTGAAGGTCCAACGGTCAGATATTTTTTTTTCTAATACATTGCACTACCTATGTAGTGCAATGTATTAGATCTGTCAGTCATTCACTGACAGCAAGCCGATTAGGCTTCGCCTCCCGGCGGGGCCTAAATCGGCTTCCGTAATGGCAGAGCAGGAGACCATTGTGTCTCCTGTTGCCATAACAGCAGTCGCCAGTCCTGATTGCCTGACAGGGCTGGCGATCTGCTAGTAACCGCTACGATGCAGCAATCGCTTTCGATTGCTGCATCGAAGGGGTTAATGGCAGGGATCGGAGCTAGCTCCGGTTCCTGCCGTTACAGGTGGATGTCAGCTGTACAGTACAGCTGACTTCCACCGCTGATGACGCCGGATCAGCTCCTGACCCGGCGCCATCTTGCCGGCAGCTACGGAAGCCGATCAGGCTCCGCCGCCGGGCGGATCTTGACCGGCTTCGGTGCTAGGCAGACCGGGAGGCCAGTATTAGGCCTCCAGTTGCCATTGCAGCCACCGGAACCCCGGCAATTTCATTGTTGGGGCTCCGATGAGCTGCAAACACCTTAAGTGCAGCGATCGCGTTTGAGCGCTGCACTAAAGGGGTTAATGGCGGGGATCTAAGCTAATTTCGGTCCCCGCCGTTACAGTCGGATGTCAGCTGTAAGATACAGCTGAGATCCGTCGATGATGGCACCGACTCAGCTTCTGAGCCGGTGCCAAACATTTGCCGTAAATGTACGGCATTTTGCGGGAAGTCAATGCTTTCCATGACGTACATTTACGGCAAATGTCGGGAAGGGGTTAATATAGCTATATCGCTATGTGCAGTCACATAAACAGACTATAACGCTACTCATGTGTCATGACAATGAATATACATTACCTCCAGCCAGGACGTGATGTGTATTCATTCTCCTGACCACTTCTGTAGCGTCTGTGAGTTACAGCGTAGCAGGCGTAGTCTCGCTGTGATAGCTATATCGCTATCTGCAGTGTAAATGAATGGAGAGAAGTGTATGACGCTGATTGGTCAGCGTCATACACTCCTCTGTACATTGCCCACTTGGTCATATAGTAAAACATGCCCAGTTGTCCATTGAGAAAGTCATTAGCATAAAGCTAATATAGGTCATAACTCCGTCAAAAATGATCGTTTTTCTAAATAAAAAACACTGCTGTAATCTACATTACTGCGCCGATCACATCATGTACAATATAGGGCACTTATAATGTGGTGACAGAGCCTCTTTAAGATTGTCATGACTACTAGCCTAGCTTCTGGGCGGCTCTGGTTTGAATTGCAGAGCTAATCTCATTTCTCTGTTTTCATCCTATCGGATTCTAGGGTGGAGTATTTAAGTCTGGTCAGTTGTTTCATTGTTTCCGTTCTGGTATTGGCTGCTTTGCACCTCCTCTCCAACACTGTATTCTGTTAATGCAACCTGGGTTCTATGCAGCCAAATGCAACCTGCCTTGTGGTGGGCTCTGGTGAAGACCATAGAGTAGCCTTAGACTCTGCTGATCAGAATAGTGACGGACTTGAGGTAGCGGATTATTTGCACACTTATTCCTGACAGTTTCCAGCTGCCTTTGGGGAATCTCTTACAGAGAAATTCCATAAATTTCACTTTTGGGAATTGCTCAACTAGTGATCCAATTACATATTCACCTGAGATTTAAAAATTATCTTTCCACTATGGAACTCATGCACAGCCTAGTGGAACAGATGCACGGTCTGACTCAGCTGGTGCAAGATCTGGCCGAAAGGATTCAACACCATAAAATTGCGTAGCTCCAAGCAGTCGTTCACGATGCTATGCCGGTCGAACCAAAAATGAACTTACATGATCTTTTTTCTGGTGATTGTAAGTCTTTTATTTTTTGTGGGAGTTGTAATTTGTATTTTCGGCTAAGACCTGCTTCCTCTGGAACTGAGCAGCAGTGAGTTGGTCTCGTAATTTCCCTGTTGCAAGGAGGTACTCAAACCTGGGCCTTTTCGTTGCGACCTGATGCCCCTGAACTTTTTTCTGTTGAGACCTTCTTTGCAGCACTAGGTTTGATATATGGTGAACCAGATATCACTGCAGGGGCTGAGGCCAATCTGTTATCCCTCCAGCAGGGACGGCACCCTGACAAAGAATACTGTTCGGAATTTAGACGGTGGTCCGTCTCTTCACAGTGGAATAAGGCAGCGCTCCGGTGTCAAATTCGCCGAGGCCTTTCTGAAACCTTGAAAGTTCTCCTAATAAATTACCCTTCGCCCTTGACTTTAGAGGGTACTATGACTCTTGTTGTGCGTCTTGACCGACGTCTACGAGAGCGCAAAAAAGAAAAATCTGCAATGGTCTCTCCCCTTCCCTGCGCTGAGATCCCTTCATCAGATGCACAAGAGCCCTCGCAGTTGGGCTCCACGATCTCTTCTCAAGAACGGAGACTTTTCCGGAAACGCAGAGGGCTTTGTTTCTATTGCGGGGACGCTGGTCATATTCTCAAGAACTGTCCCCAAATGTCCAGCTCCGGAAAACTTCAGAGCGTACATGGTCCCTGCGAAAGCCATCTGGGCAGTCAGGTTTTTCCCACATTTTCTCCAAAAATTATTTTGCCTGTTAATGTATTGTTTAATAATGTTTGTTTTTCTGGTTAAGCTTTTGTAGATTGTGGTTCTGTATATTCTATTCCCCTCTTTTAACTGAGTAGCCCTGTCAAAGTGACTGCTGTAGATAATACCCCTCTCTTCCAGGGGTCGGTCAAGTTCTCTACTCTGCCTGTTACTTTGGAAATGGGTACTTTACATACTGAACTAATCTCTTTCTTTATCCTAAAAAATTTGCCTTCTGAGGTAATATTGGGTATTCCATGGTTGCAGACACATAATCCTGTTATTGATTGGGTAAAAGCAGATTTGATTAAATGGAATCCTAAATCTTATGAATCTTGCATGTCTCTTTCTACTACTAATGTATCTTGCATAGCACGATCGTTGCCTGAGT
This sequence comes from Rhinoderma darwinii, assembly GCF_050947455.1. Lineage (NCBI taxonomy): Eukaryota > Metazoa > Chordata > Amphibia > Anura > Rhinodermatidae > Rhinoderma > Rhinoderma darwinii. The sequence goes on along the minus strand of NC_134687.1, from coordinate 325,274,121 downwards.
GTATTCAAGATTTTGAGGATGTCTTTTCTGAAATTGGTTGTCAATCTCTCCCTCCTCATAGGCCGTACGACTGTCCCATTATACTTTTCCCTAATGCTAAGCTGCCTAAGGGGCGGATTTATAATCTTTCTGCTCCGGAAAGACAGGCCATGAAAGACTATATTAAAGACAATCTCAGTAAGGGTCATATTCGTCCATCTACTTCTCCGGTGGGTGCAGGGTTTTTCTTTGATGAAAAGAAAGATGGCGGGTTAAGACCCTGTATCGACTACCGTGAATTAAATAAGATTATCGTTAAGAATCAATATCCACTTCCACTCATCCCTGACCTGTTTAATCAGATCTCAGGTGCCAGGTGGTTCTCTAAACTAGATTTATGCGGGGCCTACAATTTGGTTCGTATCCGCAAAGGGGATAAGTGGAAGACAGCATTTAAAACTCCTGATGGTCAATATGAGTATTTGGTCATGCCTTTTGGTTTAAGTAATGCTCCCTCTGTTTTTCAGAATCTGGTAAATTATATCTTCAGAAATTTTATTGGACGTTTTGTTGTTGTGTATCTGGACGGTATTCTTGTGTTTTCTTCTGATTGGTCCTCTCATATTCAGCATTTAAGATCTGTCCTTCAAGTATTGAGAGAAAATTGTCTTTACGCGAAATTTGAAAAGTGTCTTTTTGGAGTTCAGGAAGTTAATTTTTTGGGGTATGTTCGGTCTTCTCATGATTTTCGTATGGACTCCGCTAAGGTTCAGGCTATTCTTGATTGGGTTCAACCCACTTCACTAAAAGCTCTGCAGAGGTTCTTGGGTTTTGCTAATTATTACCGAAAATGTGTTCATAATTTTTCCTCCATTGCCAAACTTTTGACGGATCTTACGAAAGAAGGTTCTGACCTTGTAAATTGGAAACCTAGTGCAGTCTCCGCCTATGAAACCTCAAAACAATGTTTTATGGCAGCGCCTGTACTTGTTCAACCTGACCTTTCTAGCCCCTTTATTGTTGAGGTTGATGCCTCAGAAATAGGTGTGGGGGCTGTGTTGTCTCAAGGATCTTCTGTTTTAACTAAGTTGCGTCCCTGTGCTTTTTTTTCCCGCAAATTTTCTGCCACTGAGAAGAATTATGATATAGGTAATAATGAGCTTCTTGCTATTAAGCAGGTGTTTGAAGAGTGGCGCCACTTTGTAGTGGGAGCTAGACATCAAATTACTGTACTTACTGACCATAAAAACCTGACTTTTATAGAATAAGCCAGAAGACTCAATTTCAGTCAGGCTAGGTGGGCCATGATCTTTACCAGATTTGACTTTATTGTAACCTACAGACCAGGGTCTAAAAATGTCAGGGCTGACGCGTTATCTCAAAGTTTCTGTTCCTCACAGGTCCCCGACATTCATCCTGAACCTATTTTGTCTAAGGGGATAGTGGATTCTGCCATATCACCCGATCTTGCAACTGAGATAAAGGAATGTCAGCAACTCACTCTGCAAACCATTCCTGATGGGAGATTGTTTGTACCTACTTAGTTTAGATTTCGTTTGCTCAATGAGTTACATGATTCTGTTTTGTGTGGCCATCCAGGGATAACTGGTACTAAAAGATTAGTCTCACGGCTCTACTGGTGGCCGTCTTTATCTCGTGATGTTAGTTCCTATGTCTCTGCTTGTGATGTCTGCGCTCTCGCTAAGACTCCTCGAATTCGTCCTATGGGTGGACTACTTCCATTGTCTGTTCCACAGAAACCTTGATCTCATCTGTCTATGGATTTTATCACCGATTTTGCCTCCCTATGAAGGGAAAATTTTCATTTAGGTTGTGGTGGACCGTTTAAGTAAAATGTGTAATTTCATTCCCTTGCTTCAACTCCTGATTCCAAAACTCTATCTAAATTATTTATTGATCAGGTGGTTCGTCTGCATGGTATTCCGGAAAATATTGTCTCTGATAAAGGTGTACAATTTGTGGCTAACTTCTGGAGAGCTCTTTGTGAGAAACTTTGTGTACAGTTATCATTCTCTTCTGCTTTTCACCCTGAGACTAATTGTCAAACCGAGCGCTTTAGTCAAACCTTGGAACAGTATCTTAGGTGCTATATTGTGGATAACCAGGCTGAATGGGTTTCATTTCTTCCATTAGCAGAATTTGCTATAAATAATTGCCACCATGTTTCTCTTGATACCTCGCTGTTCTTCTGTAACTATGGTTTTCATCCTTGTTTTGGTTCATTTTCCGCCTCTTCTAGAGATAACCCTGTGGTGAAAGTTGACTCAAATAAACTGTGCACAGTTTGGGCTCAGGTTCAAATCGAACCTGAAGAACTCCCAAGTTGTTCTAAAGAAAAATGCTGACAAAAGACGTACGGTGGGTCCTGTGTTCAGTGTGGGTCAAAAGGTGTGGCTTTCTACTAAGAATCTGCTACTTAAAGTACCGTCTCGTAAGTTTGCTCTTAGGTTTATTGGTCCATATGAAATTGTTGACGTTATTAACCCTGTACTTGGTGTACTGGAAGGGGTATGAGCCAGAAGAACAAACTTGGGTTCCTCCCTGTTCAGTTCATGCTAATCGTTTAGTTAAAGTCTTTAATTTGAAGTTCCCTTTAAAAACTAGGCCGAGGTTTAAGGGTCCGGTGGCCCCTCGTAGAAATGGGGTACTGTTAGGAAACATCAGTTTCTTTAAGATTGTCATGACTACTAGCCTAGCTTCTGGGCAGCTCTGGTTTGAGTTGCAGAGCCAATCTAATTTCTCTGTCTTCATCCTATTAGATCAAGCTCCTATCAGATCTTCATCCTTTCTAATCAAGCTCCTGGTTACACCCTGTATCACCTGACTATTTGGATTCTTGGAACTGGACCTCGACTCTGTCTTTAGATTAACCCTTTTGCTCACTGATTTTGGCATTCTGCTCTCGGCTGTTTTTGATAACTTCTGGTATTCTTCTGTTTTCTGATTTGGACTTTCAGTCTCTCCTGGTTGTGTTCTCTGTTTGCTGTTGACCCTCTGTCTGTCAGGTTTCCGTTCTGGTATTGCCTGTATTGCATCTCCTGTCCAACACTGTATTCTCTTAATGCCACCTGGGTTCTATGCAGCCAAATCCAACCTGCCTTGCGGTGGGCTCTGGTGAAGACTATAGAGAAGCCTTAGACTCTGCTGATCAGAGTAGTGACGGACTTGAGGTAGCGGATTATTTGCACGCTTATTGCTGACAGTTTCCAGCTGCCTTTGGGGAATCGCTTATTGAGCAATTCCATAAATTACACTCAAGGGAATTACTCAACTAGTGATTCCATTACAACTTGTATCTAAATATTCTAAATACAAAATCATGTACCAATACAATATATGCAGGTTGCAGTATGTGGTCATTATAACAGTATCTGCTATAAAATAAATATCAGACTTTAAATTTCGTAACTGGTAGCAATATTAAGTAAACCCAAGATTCCATAAAACCCATTAATGTAAGGCTATTGGTACAGTTTATTGCCCCATATTTCTTTGCGTAACAGCTTCTAATGAAAGTTGCTTTCAAATACATCGTGTAAACTTTATATTTCAGGTCAAGATCTAATCTGCCAGGTTAAGTTTAAACTTAAACTTGGCAATTTCAAAATGTGAAATATCTTCTGCCTCAGCAATTCTGTTATAGATTTACTTCTTTGTCTAGAATTGCTTTCATGGTACATGAACGACATTATGTTATGCTTTGCCTTATGGATGGATAGCCTGACATTTTCCTGTAACGTTTGTTGGTGAAATGCAGCAATAATTCTTCCTCAACCCATGTGTAAGCTCAAAAGATGTCTGGGACTGGGATGTCTGGGTCTGGAACAGTGACTTTTTTTTGTGTATTATTTTGTGTATAAACTGTTTCTAAAATAGGTCAGATGTGTTTTAGTGCTGAATTTCTAGAATATTTTGTGTATTATTTTGTGTATAAACTGTTTCTAAAATAGGTCAGATGTGTTTTAGTGCTGAATTTCTAGAATATATAATAATCTTGTTCCAGTATCCACATTTAGCCACATGGATGTAAAGAATGTAGTGGTGGACTATATTCCGTTATCAAATGTTATTTCAAAAGTTGATAGAGCATTATGCTAAATAGTTAAAGCGGATCTGTCATCAGATTTTGCTACCCTATGTAAGGGATGTATAGTGTGGGGATAGGTCCACTCTCCTATTAGCCCAAGCAGCACAAAAAATATTGTGCCATTTGGCCAAAAAAAGAGCAATCAAAGAATATATCAGACTTATGGTTATGTGCTCCCCCGCCTCTCTCAGCAGTGATTGACGGGCTGCTATGAGTCTGCTTTCACAGCAGTCAGCGCCAATCACTGCTCAGAGGGGCGGGGAGAGGTGAGAGGAGCACTCCCTTCATGAATTCTTTGACTGCTCCTTTTAACAGCAAAACATTTTGGTGCCCTTTGGGCTAATAGGACATCAGACCAGTCCCCATGCTATGCTGCCCTTAAATGTACTTTTTAGGCATTATATATGATTAGCGAGTGTTAGTTCTTTATTATCCAAGGGTATTTAAAGCACAAGATCATCTTTAGTGAAATTTGTCATATGACGGTCAAAATTCTGAAGGTTGGAACTTAGAATCGAACTTAAAACTGCCACCATGTGGCATGTGTTGTGTAGTTTGATTCTGATTCTGTCACGTAGCAAATCTCTGCAAAGATGGACTTATGTTTTAAGGACTGCAATTTTGTGTATTTAAACAAAGGATTAATAAAACATTCAAATATTTACAAACCATTAAAAACAAAAATTTAAATTGGTCACTGGTTTCAGCACATACATGACATGCCTGAAATTCTCTATTGAGGTCTCTGTAGAGGTCATTGTAATTCCACAGACAGGTACAGTATTTGCTGTGTTTCTCAGTGACTGCCAGGTCCCATTCAGTGGCAAGGCCTTAAGCTGCTACAAAGACCCAACATAGCTTTTGGGTACTCCACATGAGATTTTAGATGTGAATAATGACATCTCCTGTACTTGGCTGAGTTCTACCCTGGAGGGATGAGAAACTGAATAAATTCTAAACTTACGTACAAATTTATTTAAAACTAATAGACTAAAAAATTCAGTATATAAGTTTTCCAATTAAAAATCATATCTATAGGAAGCATTAAAGGATATTTTATGCAGACAGATGCCATAAACCATATGAAATCACTGCATACAGAATACAAATTTCCCACCACATGCAGGCCCCATGCACATTTTTATCAAATAATCATAAGGCTTCATGCACGTGGCAGAGAATCCATACGGTGGCTGACGTATTACCTCCTAGAAGCAATGCTTGGTCATTCGTTTCTCAGATGGTTATACAGAAGTGACAACTGTGGATGAACTGTTGTTACTTTTGTCAAAATGAACACATAACGGCTGATATGTCAGTGTTTCTCACCCAAGGTTCCCTGTGAGTTATAATGAGGCTGGGTTCACACGACCACATTAACGTCCGTAATGGATGGACGTATTTCGGCCGGAAGTCCCGGACCGAACTCAGTGCAGGGAGCCGGGCTCCTAGCATCATAGTTATGTACGATGCTAGGAGTCCCTGCCTCTCTGCAGGACAACTGTCCCGTACTGTAATCATGTTTTCAGTACGGGACAGTAGTTCCACGGAGAGGCAGGGACTCCTAGCATCGTACATAACTATGATGCTAGGAGCCCGGCTCCCTGCACTGAGTTCGGTCCGGGACTTCCGGCCGAAATACGTCCGTCCATTACGGACGTTAATGTGCTCGTGTGAACCCAGCCTGAGTTATAATTGGCAAATGTGCATTTGGAAAGAGATTATTCAGAAATAAGTACTTTCCCCATCCATCTATAAAAATGCTTTGAATGTGTCTACCACTACTTGAAAGGGCTTTTATCCTCCATTATATGCTAAGCTGTGGTATTATGCTAGTAGTTGAGAAATTCATACTGCCATCCAGCAAGGTGCACGTGGCATTACCTTCCTTAATACCTATGTTAACAATGGAGCAATTTGCAGCTCTTATGACTGTTGCCTTCCCGGAATGTTGCTTCCCTGCATTCTTCTGAGGTGGGCCAAGCCAACCAGTGACACTAACATTGCTCCGGGGACTTCGAGTCTTTGATCTATAAAATGTCTAATTTTCTTAGTAATCTTTGAAAGCAACAGTTTCTTGTCATAGCTCACAGGCACATTTCACTTACTAAGATAAGTGGCCACTATAAGTGACTCTCAGAATTAACACTTGTGTAATATGACTCTCGTTGTGTACAAACGTGTTCTGCTAACTTTCATTGTACATGCAAGTGTTATCTGTCAGGGCTTTTTTACGTGAACTCAACCACAAGAGACATTTTCTGAATGACTTGTCATTGATGGCTAGTCTGTGAAGGTTGTTATTCTGGACGATAACTTCATAAATGAAAAGAACAAATAGCTGAAAGATCTCTGCCTTGATCTGTGGCCTGGTCTTTTATTGATAAGATGCAGTTCTGTTTTTTACTCATTCACAACTTTACAAGACTGCACCCGACAACGACCGAATACATTCAACAGGGCAGATAAACTTTTTGATAAATATCGGTCTTCGGTCTGTGTCTGTCACGCTTGTTCGTGTCGTGAAATGGCGCCGATGGTCAATGGTTAAAATCGTCCTTTTAAGCCGATCAAAATCTCTAATGTATGGTCAGTTTTAGAAGTAACAATATTATGTCACATCAAATAATATTTTTCATTATGAGATCAGTCCTTCAGAATGAACATACCAGTAAAAATATGTTGCTACATTATAACATCATTCCTGTAATTGAAAATCTGAACTTTGCATTGGAACTCTCAGCCGGCGTTCAGTATAAACAATATGATTGTAGCATTAACAGCTATCAACCGAGAACATTTTTGTTAATGATCAGGGATGTAGCTATAGGGTGCAGAAGTTGTACCCGGGGCTCGTTGTTTAAGAGGGCCCAGTGGTCTACTTCATAAGTGTATAACAGTGCTACGAATTCCAAAATTACATGTAATAGATGGGGGCCCTGTAACAGATTTTGCATCGGGCACATGAGCTTCAAGTTAGACCTCTATTAACAATATATTTCCACTATACTATGATACCAGGAAAATAGTGGGGTATCTTTCTGAACAAACTTTAGCTTATAATTTTTCAATGACAAATTGTATGCTGCCCATAGACCCCAAAATTATTTCTTTATAATTCCGCTGATACAGTCATTGTTCAACATAACCTTAGTTACGCATTACTAGCAACAATCATTGCCTGCTATTGTCCTTACAAGAGCAGATTGCTATTCTATAGGATTGCTAGACAGGACATCTGTTGTGTATAAGAAATACACTATATGGACACAAGTATCGGGACACACCCCTTAATGATTTGAATTCAGGTGTTTCATTCAGTCCCATTGCCACAGGTATATAAAGTCCAGCACTTAGCCATGCAGTCGCCTTTACATACATTTGTGAAGTAATGGGTCGTTATCACTGAGCTCACTGAAGTCCAGCATGGTACTGTAATAGGATGCCACAGTTATAACAAGTCAGTTCATGAAATATCTTCCCTCCTAGATCTTCCACAATCAACTGTGAGTGGTATTATTACAAAGTAGAAGCGTTTAGGAACCACAGCAGCTCAGCCACAAAGTTCCCCTGATGAAGAGAGAGAGAGAGATCAGAGGTAGGAGAGTGGCCCACTGCAGACACTGGCCTATCTGGCATTTTCCAGAATTGCCAGATGGGCAGTCCGGCCCTGCCCATAGCAGTTATAGTTTGTGAAAATGCGGCAAAAAACCCCACTATGACCGCAACATGTAAACACAGTCATAGTCTTTCTTAAATTTTTAAATGTACAATAAATTCAAGTCTGTCTGCAGGTCGAAAAGAAAGCAATCATTGAAGGAGTAATGGACATGGAAGGTTATCATTTTGTGCTTACATTACATTAGTACAGTAGTTTATTTTCACAATGTTGAGGTAAGGCTGAATTATTCCTGAACTCTTCCTAGAAATTTTCTGAGCTATGAAACGCATAAGTAAAACCAATGCCAGAACTGATCCCACTCTTTTCTATATGAGCAGTTTTGGCATCCAAAGCAGCAGTTGTGACTCTGGACATCTCCCAGTGCTGGATAGAAAAACGTTGCACGCAGCCATAGTCCACGCAGTCATAAAGATTCTCCGGCTTAGCTGTCCGGTTAAGGACACTGGACCAGTGTACAAAGTGTACAACTTTGTCATCAGTTACGTCTGGTTTAGGCTTAAGGCTGCGTTCACATCACAGTCGCTTTCAGCGGTAATGGTTTCCGTCTGTCACCGTTGTGACAGGGTTCCGTCGTTTTGACTGAATCAATAGCGCAGTCGACTGCGCTATTGGTTCTGTCGAGAACAATGGAACCCTGTCACAACGGTGTCAAACTGAAACCTTTAGCTAGGTTTCCGTCAACATTGAGTTCAATGGTGAGGGAAATGGAAGCCGCGGTTTCCGTTTGCCTTTCCGCTGAGGGGTTAACCCGATGGAAACCTCTGACGGAACCCCTCAACGGAACGGCAACGGTGATGTGAACAGGCTCTAAAACAACTAGCCGGACACAACTGATATATGCTCACCTAGCCTTATAATGTGTATACTGCCTATAATACAGTCTAGATCCAGATATGGAACTGCATGTATTGTATGCAAATCTGTCTGAAGTTCAGAAGGTTATATACATGTTTCCTTTGATTGCATCTTCTTTGTAAGCATGAATATAAGCAAATCTATTTTAAGATGAAAAGACATTGAAAAATGTAAAGCATTCAGGACATATGCTTTCAGGGCACAATAATAACTGACCGCTTTATTTATATTGAAATTCAAGTCGAAAATCACTTCCTATCTAACTATCCGTTTAAACAGGACCAAATAGAGGGGTACTGGGCTGGAGAAAAGGAAAAAAAATGGCACTACATAGGGGGAGTACACTCAAAATACAGAAACAGCTTATAAGCGATTGTAGAGGCTCATCTTGTCGTGTTGTGCTAATATGTAGACGCAACACTATATTTAGTCATGTAGATCACGATGCTGCCACTGCCTGGTCCCCTTCTGTAGGATGGTGCCCACTCCGCTGGGGTTTACAATGCTATGCAGAATATCCCATCTGGATATCAAATCCAGGATAAAAAGAGGCACTTTATTGGCGCAAGCCTTGTATTTAGACAAGAACGTTCGCATAGTTAAAGCAGCTATTTATTTCAAACGCAACAGGGCGTGTTTCAGAGTACACTTGATCCCTTCTTCAGTTCGTAAAAAAAAAAACATTAAGTAGAGGGGTAGGCAGAGTAGGTAGTCGTCTAGGATGGCATTAAGGATGGGGTGCAATTTACCGATAGAAAAAAAATCTGCCTTTAACATTTCTTTGTACAGCTGAATCTGAGGGGCTGATAATATTGTAGGTTCCTGGGTCTAATGAGCGATTTCCCTGCACTAAAGGTGTGGACTTGGTGCCTTTCACCAGGAATAGACTTTTGATGTGTAGCAGATGCCCACTGTACCACTGTAAACAATTAATGCTTACTTGGAATTACCTGCTGATTGAAGAGAATAAGTGTGTGTTCACATCACCGTTCATTTGCGCTGAGGGGTTCCGCCGGAGGTTTCCGTCGGGTTAACTCCTCAGCGGAAAGTTAACCGGAAACCTCCGCTTCCGTTTCCCTCACCACTGAACTTAATGGTAACGGAAACCTAGCCAATGGTTTCCGTCTGTCACCGTCGCGACAGGGTTCTGTCATTTTGGACGGAATCAATAGCGCAGTCGACTGCACTATTGCATGGACGGTCTGTGTGTGCGTGGAGGGCATTCTGAAACTCCTGCCTTGGGTACCAAGATAGATTGTACTGCTCTTGCGTTTAAATGAAAATGTTAAAGTAAATGTTAAAGTGTATCACTGCCTATATGAACGATTAAAATAGAATTTTATTATAGAAAAACCATACTAAAATCGGGCTAAATAGCCAAAATTACTAATAGAGGCGTAAGCACAGTTGACCAGCACAGGATGGGGGCAAATGAGGGTACTAAGTGAAAGTACCACACATTGCTGAACGGTAAATCCCCCTAGCTGTGTTATAGAATAACCAGCTGGTCAATCCGTGCCAATAAACGTGTCCCTAGCAGTGTGTGGTACTTTCACTTAGTACCCTCATTTGCCCCCATCCTGTGCTGGTCAACTGTGCTTACGCCTCTATTAGTAATTTTGGCTATTTAGCCCTATTTTAGTATGGTTTTTCTATGATAAAATTCTATTTTAATCGTTCATATAGGCAGTGATACAATTTCAATCAATTAAGTGAACGGATATCTCTTTTATATTGTTGTGTAGTGTCAAATCTAAATGTTAAAGTGAAACAACAATGCCTGCTAACCTTAGGCTCAGTTCACATCATGTTCATAACTTACATTTGGCACGTATGCCGGTCTAATCTCTCGATGTATGCTCTGAACGTAAAGTCCTGACACGTGCATTGAAAAGCGTAGTCAGCACATATGCTGAATGTAGTTTTACATTTTACATTTTAGCATAGTCACAAATAAGGGTGAAAAATTCTAATCTATTTAGACACAAATGTCAGATCATGTGTGGAAAGTTGTCCCATGTGGAAGAACAGTATATGGCTCCTGTTTTCAAACGGCTAGTTTTGTGAGAGCAGGTTGTTAGTCATAAAGACTCTCCGGCTTAGCTGTCAAAAAATTCCCCATTAGTAACTGTGAGCCTTGGATAAGATTCATTAGCGTTGTCCCTTTTGTGAAGACCAAAATACTTTTTTTTTTTTAGCAGTGGCCACTAAGCTGCACAAGTTGCCCAAATGGTATCCCCATCCCTGAATCTTCCTGCTCAGCATGCATACATTCAATCAAGCATGTATATATTGGACAGTGAGAAGTGTAGGATTTTCTCAGTGATTCACTGCCAAGGAGATCTGAGAGCAGTGGATTCCCCTAGTGACCAGGTGACAAAGAAATTAGGCCACTACAGCTCATATGGCTGTTTGACAGCTACTTCATGTCCTATATAGGCAAATTCTTTGCTTATTTAGTTTAGTGTACAATATGGAATGTGGCAGCTGTTTGCATTGCCCATATAGTGCAAGGGACAAGCAAAAGTAGTTTGACAACTGCATACCAGGACAGATATGGCCTATAAATAACCTGTTGTTCTCTAAACAATATCCAAGCTACCCATACACCAATAATCTGAATAGAAAATTATTTTTTCTTTAAACTATTGGTAAGTATTATAGCAATTTAAACAGTAAGGGGATGTTCACACGCAGCAGATTTGTTGCAGAAATTTCTGCTACTGTTCCATTCATCTGAATATAGAAACATTCCTATTCACATGTAAGGAATTGATTTTCAATCACAGAAATTTCTGCTACAAATCTGCCACGTGTGACCATACCTTGTGAAAACCCTACCAATACTGGCAGATAAGAAAATGAGAACCAACAGCAGAATACGAAAAATAGGATGGGCTGAGATACACAATGGTGGCGATATAAAAGTTACAGTGAAGTTATGCATAGAGGCCATTACCCGGTTCCTTGTCACTGTATAAAAGCTGAAAGGGTAACTATAAGGAGGGTGATAAAAGATACAATAGAGGCAGAGAACGTTTATACTTGTCATGTCTACTTTTGTGTTCTGGTTATGGTTAGTGTAGAGGTGCTGTTTCTTCTAAGCTCTTTCACATATTTAATTGGAAAGTTTTTCTTTTTGTCATGCTGGAACTTTTAAAGCAATGGTTCCCAAACTTTCCTACACCACACACTCCTAGGAAATGTTTAACTAATGTTTGCACACCCTACAAAATAATATCACATTTGAAGATCAAGACGAAGTCTAATTTCTAATCGTTGATCCACATATAATATGTCTGCAAATTAACAAATTGAATTTAAAAAAATAAGCTTTTTCAAATAAATTTTTGCATAAAAATGCAAATATAAATTGAGCAATTAGATTCTAATTTACTCAGAAAAAAATTATAAACAGTCAAATCATTTGCAGTTGTGAACACAACATTCAATGACTTCTTAGCTCCTGCTTCTTATTTATGATTTTTTCAAAACGTGGAACTTTATTGCTGACTGCGACATGCAGGGTTGCCTGTGGATACAGGTGATTCTTAGATTTTGTTATGAATGAGAAAAGAAAACTAAATTCAGATTCACACAAGTATGTTGTAGAAAATGGAATCAGGACACGTAGTGCTTTTCCACCAAGTCCTGGGACCAAATCCAGTGCTGCACACCAAAACTCCTCCAAAGTCTTGCATTCAAATTGCATTTCAGAAGCTCGATTTGTCCGCAAAATAATAAGATTTTCCTTCAGCTCTTCATCATCATTTCAATATCAATCCTGTGACAATCCGCTTTCCATCGATAAAGCCTTATGATTGTAGATTGTTGCGGGGTGAGTTGTAGTTGTAACGGCCGCGGTCGCAAACTGCAGACCCCTTTCATCATGCCGACGTCTTCCTCTCAGGAGATGGCAGCAAATGCGGCCGTCCTGTCCTGCAGTGACCACTAGGGTGTGCGCGTGAGCACATGCCAGCGCGCGCACATGAACTAATTAGTCCCAGATCCCTGGACTATAAAAAGGGCCCCACCCTTTCACTCCTTGCCTGAGCGTTGTTTGTATTCCTGTTAGGGTAAGTGCACACACAAAATCAAAAACATCTGAAAATACAGAGCTGTTTTCAAGGGAAAACAGCTCCTGATTTTCAGCCGTTATTTTAATCATACTCGCGATTTTCGCTGCGTTTTTTACGGCCATTTTTGGATTTGTTTTTCTACAGAGTCTCTGAAAAATGTCCCAAGAAGTGACATGCACTTCTTTTTCTCGGGGCGTCTTTTTACGTGCTGTTTTTGGAAAACGAGGCGTAAAAAAAAAAACCATCGAAACAGAACACAGTATTTCCCATTGAAATCAATGCGCAGATGTTTGTAGGCATTCTGCTTCCGTTTTTCAGCCTTTTTTGGGATGTTTACGGCCCGAAAAACGGCTGAAAACACTACGTGTCCACATACCCTCAGTCTTGCAAATGGTCCCTTAGTCATTTCCTGTTCCCAGTGTTCCTGTGCCCTGCTACCTGTATCCCGTGTCCCGTGCTGTATCTGTTCCTGTGCCCTCCATAGTGTTGGAGTCGTGTTGAGCCGCTTACCACATCTGCTGTGTTACACCACGTCTGGTGTCATTTGCCAAGCTTTGCATCATCTGCCATCTGAAGCTCCACTGAGACTGTCTGGACTATTCTGGTACCCTTGTGCTGGAATTTGTATTGATTGCGCACTCTGTTGTTTGGCCATCTGCCTCCCCGCTATGGAGGTGCGGCCCAGTGTGTCCACATACCCACAGATTGTGACAGTAGTTTTTCATGACACCACTTATTGTACCTTATAATGTACAAGGAAACTGGAAAGAAATTCTATGTGGGGCAGAATGGGAAAAAAACAGCGATTCCACAATTATTTTATTGGTTTCATTTTTACGGCATTCACCATGCGGTAAAAGCGACAAGTTAACTTTATTTTGTGGATCAATATGATTACGGCGTTCACACATTTATATTGTTTGTTTATGATTTACTACTTTTACAAGAAAAAAACGAATTGTTAAAAACAAAATTTTTTTGCATCGCCATATTCTGACAGCCATAACTTTTTTTTTTTTTTCTGTCGATTGAGTGGTATGAGGACTTATTTTTGTGGGATGAGCTTTAGTTTTCAATTACCCCCTTCCCGACATTTGTTGTAAGTATACGTCATTGAAAGTTAGTGCTTGCCGCAATTTGTTGTATACTTACCAAAAATGGATGACACGGGTTTAAAAGCTAAATCCGTGCCATCAGCTGCGGGTGTCAGTGTATGTTAAAGCTGACACCCTGCTGTAATGGCGGGGACTGAATTTAAGTTTGATCCCTGCCATTAACCCCTTAAATGCAGTGGTCAAAAGCGACCGCTGCATTTAAGGTGTTTGTAGCCAATTGGAACTCCAGTGGCAAGATCGCCGGAGTGCCAATGGCAGCAATGGCAACCAGAGGCCTAACACTGGCCTTTTGGTCTGCCGAATATGGAAGCCTCCTAGGCCCCTAAAAGGCTTCCGGTAAAAAGTGATCGCTGCATCTAAGTGGTTTGTAGCAAATCTGCACCCCTGCAACGAGATCGCGTGGGGGTGCCGACGGCTGCTATGGCAACATGAGGCCTAACCATGGCCTCCTGGCCTGCCAATTACGGATGCCAATTAGGCTCCACCCAGAGGTGAAGCCTAATCGGCTTGCTGTCAGTAAACGACTGACAATTCTAATGTAATGACCGGGGGGTAGGGAAACTGACAAGTGAGCACTAATCTACCCGCCACTCTGTCCCTGCCTACTTGCAACGACCCGCCCTAGGCGATGGGGTACAACTGGGCGGCGGTCCCTGCACTCAGTAAGTGCACGACAAACATACAAGGGAATACAAGCAAGGGAAAGGGGCAGTTGCCCACGGCAACACCGTGAGCAACCAGAGTGGTGAACGAGCCGAGTCAAGCCAGGAGTGTGCGAGGTACCAAACGAAGAGCAGAAGAGTAGTCAGTAAGCCAGGGTCTGTATGGAGCAGGAACAAAATAGAAGGAGCTGTAGCTGGGCCAGGAAACCACACGAAAAAGAATCACAAGCACTGGAGGAACAGGAAAGGCAGGCTTAAATAGACCGAGGGCGGGAGCTAGCTGAGTCTGGCCAGGTTGCGATAGGCTCTCCCACTCCTAAGCCTGCCAGCCTGAGTGGTGGAAGCTGGAGTCAGTCTCAGGGATGTAGATTCAGGTGCTGACTGATTAATTAAGGGAGTTAACCCCGAAGCTGTGCCTGGCAGATCCTTTACATCTAATGTATTGCACTACATAGGTAGTGAAATGTATTAGAACAGCAATCAAACAGTTGGAACTTCAAGTCCCCTAGTGGGAGATAAAAAGTTAAAAAAAATAAAAGTAATAAAATAAAACAATGGCCCTTTTTACCTTATTAAGTCCTTTATTATTGAAAAAAATTAAAATAAACCATACATATTTGGTATCGCCGCATCCGTAACGGCCTGAACTATAAAAATGTTATTAATTCTGGGCGGTTTTTAGAAATATCCAACATGTGGCCCTAGGGCGCTAATGGGCTGAAGCACCGGCCTCAGAAGCAAAGTAGCAACTAGAGGATTTTGAGGCCTCCTTTTTATTAGACACCATGTCCGGTTTGAAGAGGTCTTGTTGTGCCAAAACAGTGGAAACACCCTAAAAGTGACCCTATTTTGGAAACTAGACCCCTTGAGGAATTCATTAGTTTTTTTACCCCATTATTATATTAGCTTATTATGCCCTGATATACTCTGCCCAGCTCACATGTACCCCCACATTATAAACTGAAATAACAGTAATACTCAAACAAAACTACTACCAAGCAAAATCCACGCTCTAAAAGCCAAATGGCACTCCTTCCCAAATGAGACCTACCCTGTGCCCAAACAGCAGTTTATTTCCACATATATGGCACCATCATATCCAGGAGTACCCTTTTAACAATTTTTGGGGTGTCTCTAGTGGCACAAACTGGGCACAACATATTGGCCACTGAAATGGCATATCTAGGGAAAAATTGCAATTTTTACTTAGCACCATCCGCAGCGCAATCATTTATGGAAAAGACATGTGGTGTCAAAATGCTTACTACACCCCTTAATAAATGCCTTGATGGGTGTAGTTTTCAAAATGGGGTCACTTCTCAGGGGTTTATTTTATTATTGGGACATGGTGCACAGAAACCAATCCAGCAAAATCTGTAATCCAATAGCCAAATAGCGCTCCTTCCCTTCTGAGCCCTGCCTTGTGTCCAAATAGCAGTTTATAACAACATATGGGGTGTTCTTTTTCTCTTTTATCTTATTGGAAAAAAATATATTTTTATTTTCACTGCCCAATTCTAATAAAATATACGAAACACCTGTGGGGTCAAAATGCTCAGTACATCCCTAGATGAATCCTTGTGGGTGCAGTTTCCAAAAAAGGTATTTTTTTCGGGCGTTTCCTTCGTTTTAGAACAATAAGACCTCATCAAACCTGACATGGTTCCTAAAATATAATCTAATAAATAGAAGGCCCCACAATCCACTAGGTTTTCCTTTGCTTCGTAGGTCTGTGTTTCAGTCCATTACCACACTAGGGCCACATGTGGGATATTACTAAAAACTGCAGAATCTGGGCAATAAATATTGAGTTGTGTTTCTCTGGTAAAACCTCCTGTGTTACAGAAAAAATGGATTAAAATGTAATTTCTGCAAAAAAAAGGAAAATTTGTAAATTTCACCTCCACTTTGCTTTAAATCCTGTAAAACGCCTAAAGGGTTAAGAAACTTTCTAAATGCTGTTTTAAATATTTTGATGTGTGCCGTTTTTAAAATGGGTTGATTTATGGGATTTTCTAATATATAGGCCCCTCAAAGCCACTTCACAAGTGAACTGGTCACTCAAAAAAATAGGCTTTTGAAATGTTCTTGAAAATGTGAGAAGTTTCGGCTAAACTTATTAGCCCTGAATCGTCCTATAAAAATAAAAGGACGTTCAAAGAACAATGCCAACATAAAGTGGACATATGGGAAATGTTACTTAGTAACTATTTTGTGTGGTTTAACCCCTTCCCGCACCTGGACGTACTATTAGGTCATGGTAACTGTATCGTTCGCGCTCCATGACCTAATAGTACGTCACGGGAGTAACGGCCATTTCGGCCGTATTCCCGACACATGCAGGAGCTGTAACAACTGCTGTCTCGTACAGCAGTTGCCGCAGCTCCTATCGCGGGGACTGATCGCTGTGTCCCCGCTGATTAACCCCTTAAAAGCTGCGTTCAATAGCAGCTTTTTAGGGGTTAAACCACCATCGACGGCCTGCTACATGATAGCGGGCAGCGACGGTTGCTATGGCAACCGGACACCTAATAATGGCGTCCGGCTATGCCGTCTACAGAAGCCTAGGAGAGGTAGGACCGACTATGCTTTCTGTCAGTGAGTAGCTGACAGCTCTAATACACTGGACTACGCATGTAGTGCAGTGTATTAAAATAGCTATCAGGGCCTCCTGCCCTCAAGTCCCCTAGTGGGACAAAGTAATAAAGTAAAAAAAAAGTTGTGTAAAAATAAGAAAATAATAGTTTTAAAAGTAATAAAAATAAAAATCCCCCTTTTTCCCTTATCAGTCCTATTTTATTAATAAAAAATATATAAACAAACAAATAAATTATACATAATTGGTATCGCCGCGTCCGTAACGGCCTGAACTGCAAAAGTATTTTGTTATTTATCCCGCGCGGTGAACACCATAAAAGAAAATAACAATAAACCATTCCAGAATCACAATTGGTTGGTCACTTCACCTCCCAAAAAATGGAATAAAAAGAGATCAAAACGTCGCATGTACCTAAAAATGGTTCTGATCGAAACTACAGTTCGTTACGCAAAACACAAGTCCTCGCACGGCTTTCTTGATGGAAAAATAAAAAAGTTATGGCTCTTAGAATATGGCAATACAAAAAGAAAATGATTTTTTACAAAACGATTTTATTGTGCAAATGCCATAAGACCTAAAAAAAAACTATAAACATCTGGTATCGCCGTAATCGTATCGCCCTGCAAAATAAAGTGAATGTCATTTATAGCGCACGGTGAGTGCTGTAAAAAAATAAATAAATAGACAACAATAGTAGAATTGCTGTTTTTTAGTCACCAAGCCACTTAAAAATAGAATAAAAACTGATCAAAAAGTTGCATGCACCCCATGAAAACTACAATGAATTCCTCAAGGGGTCTAGTTTCCAAAATAGGGTCACTTTTAGGGTGTTTCCACTGTTTTGGCACCACAAGACCTCTTCAAACCGGACATGGTGTCTAATAAAAAGGAGGCCTTAAAATCCTCTAGGTGCTCCTTTGCTTCTGAGGCCGGTGTTTCAGCCCATTAGCGCACTAGGGCCACATGTTGGATATTTCTAAAAACTGCAGAATCTGGGCAAGAAGTATTGAGTTGCGTTTCTCTGGTAAAACCTTTTGTTTTACAGAAAAAAATGGAATAAAAATGATTTTCTGACAAAAAAAAAAGAAATATGTCAATTTCACCTCTACTTTGCTCTAAATTCCTGTGAAACACCTAAAGGGTTAATAAACTTTCTAAATGCTGTTGTGCATATTTTGAGGGGTCTAGTTTCTAAAATAGGGTGTTTGATAGGGGTTTCTAATATATAGGCCCCTCAAAGCAACTTCAGAACTGAACTGGAACCTAAAAAAAAAAAAAAATTAGGCAATACTTCGCTTCTTACATTATACTGATAATAAGCAGTGCCCACCCCGAGATGACCCCAGTTTTGACCGTTTGTATAAACTGAGACCCCTATTAGACCATTTCAGTGCCCGGTTTTCCCAAGCATACACCCCTGAGAAGTGTATTTCTATTGATGAGTCCTTGCTACATTTTAAAGGGAGGCTTCAATTCCGCCAGTACCTGCCGAGTAAGAGGGCAACGTATGGCGTGAAGATGTATAAGCTGTGCGAGAGTGCATCAGGGTATACCTACAGATTTAGGATATATGAAGGGAAGGACAGCAGTATTCAGCCCCCAGAATGCCCCCCCTTACAAAAATTGTGTGGGATTTGGTGCACCCACTGCTGGACCAGGGTTATGCGGCACTGCTAGAAGAAATCTGAGAGGCCTCCCTAAGACACTGCTTGAGCGAACAAGAAGGGGTGAGAGCAGAGAACATTCTAGCAGCAACATATTGTGTGTCACGTACAAGGACAAGAGAGATGTTCTTGTATTGACAACAATACATGGCCACACCAGTACCCATGTACCAGAACGAGGTACCAATACGGAGAACCCCAAACCAGACTGCATCCTGGACTACAATAAGTACATGGGAAGGGTGGACTTGTCAGATCAAGTCCTGAAGCCCTACAGCGCCATGCGGTGTGGTATAAGAAGCTGGGCGTGCACATCATAAAGATGGCATTGTACAATGCGTACGTGATACATTGATGTACAGGCCAGATGGGAACTTTCCTGGAATTTCAAGAGGTGGTTAGAGAAGTTCCCCAAACTAGCAAGAAGGGAAAAAGTCAAAAGAGGTGCAAAGTCTGCTCAAAGAGGGGGATAAGGGAGGACACAATATATCAATGTGACACGTGTCCCGAAAAACCAGGGCTCTATATGAAAGAGTATTTTAAAATTTATCATACAGCCCTTAGATTTCTACCCTGATGCACTCCGCACAGCTTATCCCCCTCATCTTTCCCTTCTGAGCCCTGCTGTGTGCCCAGGCAGCTGATAACAGCTACATGTAGGGTATTGCCGTACCCGGGAGTACCCACATTACAGTTTATGGGGTGTATATCTCCGGTGGCGCATGCTGAGCACAATATAATGGACACTGAAATAGCATAGATATATAGAATATTGCAAATCTCACACTGCACCATCTGCTGCGCATTACCTTTTAGACAATACCTGTGGAATCAAAATGCATACTACACCTCTAGATGAATGCCTTAAGGCATGTAGATTTTAAAATGGGGTCGCTTCTTGGGGGTTTCCATTGCTTGGATACCTCTGGTTTTCCGCAAATGCAACATGGCACCCGAAAACCAATCCAGCAAAATCTGGACTCCAAAGAACACACAGTGCTCCTTCCCTTCTGAGGCCTCCCATGGGCCCAAACGGCAGTTTATCACTACAAATGGAGTATTGCCACACTCAGAACAAATTGGGCAACAAAATGGGGTATTTTATCTCTTGTGAAAATAAGAAATTTCGATAAAAAATTACATCTTATTGGAAAAAAACATATTTTTTTAATTTCACAGCCCAATTCAAATACGTTCTGTGAAAAAACTGTGTGGTCAAAATGGTAACAACAACCATACATGAATTCCTTGAGGGGTGTAGTTTCCAAAATGGGATCACTTTTGGGGAATTCCTACTGTTTTGGCACCTCAACACCTCTTCAAACCTGGCATGCTGCCTAAAATATATTCTAATGTAGAAACACAGACCTGGTCGTGGGAATCTGCTTAAAAGAAGACAATGACAATTAGTTATTGTCCTGATTTGATTAGCAGAGTGAGACAGGAGATACTGTCTTTGATCTCCTTTCTCCAAACTCTGCAGGGGACCAGAGAGGTAATTGGGGATGTATCATGTGATGCAATCGTGTACCACAGGACATCACCACTGATTAACTTACGTCCCTCCCCCCTCGAGATTCGGGGGGGGGCAAAAGATTCCCACTGCTTGCCCCCCCTCGCCAGGTAATGAGATTCCATGGGAGGGGCCATAAGCAGTCCCATGCCCCCCCCCCACTTGCATGAGCATTTCATGTCATACAGACGTGCACGGACACACTGGACTGGACGTGGAACATGACACTGGACGTGACAGATGACTCAGGACGTGGTGGATGACACAGGACGTGGCAAACGACAGCAGGTTTAGTAGACACGACTCCAACACTAGTAGGCACAGGAACAAGAACACAGCATGGGATACATGAACAGGTAACAGGGCACGGATAACAACTGGAAGGGGAAAACACTAAGGGACCATTTGCAAGACAGACTTGGGAAACACTAACAATGCTCAGGCAAGGATCAGAAGGGCAGGGACCTTCTTATAGTCCACGAAATCATGTGAGTTGATGATCATGATTGTTTTCATGTGCACGCGCTGGCCCTTTACACCGGGTACGCGCGTACGCACGCACCCTATGGGATACAGCGGGCCGGAGCGGAAGTGAGCGCTGGCGTATCCTAGGAAGGAGATGAGAACCAGCGCTCACCAATCCATGGCTGCGGGCGTCGGGAAGTGAGTAAACCCGACAGCCCGCAGCCATGGACGCTACTGTATCCCCCCTCTTACGCCCCCTCTTCTTGGGGCCAGAGCGAGAGAGGAACTTTCTAATGAGAGCAGGGGTATCCAGGTTCTCTTCCCGCTCCCAGGACCTCTCCTCAGGACCAAACCTTCTCCAGTCCACCAAATAGGAAGTCCTTCGTCCTACCCTTTTGCAGTCCAGGATCTCCCTCACCTCGAACACATCAGAAGAACCGCTGGGAGCAACTGGGGAACTGGAAGTCTTGCTGTAGCGGTTCAGGACCACTGGTTTCAGGAGGGACACCTGAAAGGAGTTGGGGATTCTGAGGGTAGGAGGCAGACGCAGCTTATAGGAGAAAGGTTTATCTGTTGCAGAATCTCAAAAGAACCGAGGAACCTGGTAGCAAACTTGTATGAAGGCTCCTTCAAACGAATGTTCCGTGAGGACAGCCAGACTTTGGTACCTGGAAGATACTGAGGCGGCTCTCTTCTTTTTGTATCCGCTGTTTGCTTCATGCGATCAACTGCCAGCAAAATAGAGGACCGGGTCTGTTGCCATATTTGCAGAAAGTCCCCAAATGCAGAGTTGGCAGCAGGTACTTGAGATGTAGTCGACACTGGAAGAGGGACTCTAGGATGTAGACAGTACACAATGTAAAACGGAGTGGAAGTGGTGGACTCGCTTGTGTGGTAGTTGTATGAGAACTCGGCCCATGGAAGAAGCTGTACTCAGTTATCATGCTGTAAGGAGATGAAGTGGCGGAGATAATTCTCCATGATCTGGTTGATCCTCTCAACTTTCCCATTGGACTGGGGGTGATAGGCTGAGGAAAAGTCCAATCTCACATCCAGGAGTTTACAGAGGGCTCTCCAGAACTTTGAGGTAAACTGAAACCCTGATCGGACACAATGTGAAGGGGCAAGCCATGCAAGCGGAAGATATGCTGAATGAAGAGACTCGCCAGTCGGGGAGCAGAAGGTAGGCCGGTCAGCGTGATAAAATGTGCCATCTTCGAGAACCGGTCCACCACCACCCAGACAGTGTTGCATCCTGCTGAGGGAAGAAGGTCTGTGACAAAGTCCATCGCAATGTGCTGCCAGGGGGCATTGGGTACAGGCAGAGGTTGAAGCAGGCCGGCAGGCTTGGAGTGAGTAACCTTGTTAGAAGCACACACCGTGCAAGAAGAGACAAAGTCCACAACATCTTTGGGTAGCGTAGGCCACCAGAAGTGACGAGCAATCAGGTCTCGGGTTTTACGAACACCAGCGTGCCCAGTCAGTTTAGAACTGTGTCCCCAGGAGAGAATTCTTCTCCTGTCTGCCAACCGAACAAAGTCCTCCCCGGAGGGATGTCTCTAACCTGCAAAGGATTGGCAGTGACAATGCAGAACGGGTCTATTATACTTTGAAGGGAATCCACCGTGTCATCCGTCTCAAATGACCTGGACAGGGCATCGGCCCTCACATTCTTGTCAGCGGGACGGTAGTGGAGCACAAATTGGAAACGGGTGAAGAACAGCGACCACCTGGCTTGACAGGGATTTAGTCGTTGAGCGAACTGAAGGTAGATGAGGTTCTTCTGGTCGGTGTAGATCTAGAAGGTGACTCCACTCCTCCAGAGCCAATTTGATGACCAGTAGCTCCCGATCCCCAATAGAGTAATTCCGCTGTGCAGAAGAAAAAAATCTCGAATAGTAGCCACATACTACTGCCTTTCCTTTGGAGCTGCTCTGGAACAGAAGTGCACCTGCATCAACAGAAGAAGCGTCCACCTCCAATTAAAACTGCCAAGATACGTCAGGATGATGGAGGATCGAGGCTGAAGTGAAGGCTTTTTTGAGACTAATAAATGCGGATTTTGCTTCTGGAGTCCACACATTGGCGTTCACACCCTTCTTGGTAAGGGTAGAGATGGGAGCTGTCAATGATGAGAGGTTTGGGATAAACTGCCGGTAGAAATTGGCGAATCCCAGGAAACGCTGTATGGACCTCTAATCTTGAGGACGTGGTCACTCCAGGACAGCTCTCACTTTCTCAGGATCTATCTTGAGACCTTGATCCGAGATAATGTAGCCCAGAAAGGGAAGAGAACTCTTCTCAAATAAGCACTTCTCCAGCTTGGCATATAAACGATTCTCCCTTAATCGTAGTACAACTTGACGGACATGCCTCCGATGAGTCGTCGGATCTGGGGAGAACATCAAAATATCATCGAGATAAACTACAACACAGATATAGAGGAGAGCTCGGAATATATCATTAACAAATTCCTGGAAGACCGTTGGAGCGTTAAACAGTCCGAATGGCATCACCAGGTACTCGTAGTGCCCGTCTCGGGTGTTGAATGCAGTCTTCCACTCGTCCCCTTGATGGATTCGGATCAAATTATAAGCCCCATGCAAGTCTAGTTTAGAAAATATTCTGGCTCCTCGTATACAGTCAAACAGTTCAGATATAAGTGGCAACGGGTATTTGTTCTTGACCGTGATCTGGTTGAGACCACGGTAGTCAATGCAGGGTCAAAGGGATCTATCTTTCTTTTTAACGAAGAAGAAACCAGCCCCGGCCGGGGAGCAAGAATTTTGTATGAAACCCCTCTCCAAATTCTCCTTGATATAGGCCGACATGGATAGAGACTCTGGCAAGGAGAGAGGATATACCCGTCCACGGGGGAGAGAGGCATTAGGAACCAGTTCAATGCGGCAGTCAGAAGTCCGATGTGGAGGTAGTGTCTCAGCCTCCCTTTTGCTGAAGACATTTGCAAACTGAGCGAAACAGGGGGGGGCAGTCCTGCCAATGACTGGGGCAGAGGAGGCTGGACAGGATGAATCTGCAACAGACAATGACCGAGGCACATGGAGCCCCATTGGAGAACCTCTTCAGAACTCCAGCCCAGGACTGGGGCATGGAGTCGAAGCCAAGGCAGGCCCAGCAGTACAGGATTGATGGCCTTGGGCAAAACAAGGAAAGAAATTAGTTCAGAATGAAGGACTCCAAGCTGGAGCTTCAACGGCTTGGTTTTAGAAATGATCGGATCAGGCAGAGGCAGTGCATTTACTGAGGCAATAGCCAAAGATGTCTCCAGGGGAACTGTGGGCAACTGGAGATGATCCACTATCTCCTTTTGGATGAAGTTTGCCTTGGACCCGGAGTTTAGATAGGCAGAAACCCAATGCGTCCTCTAGCCGGATACTAGGGTTACAGGAATAGTCAACTTGGAACAGAATTCTTTATTTGGTACTGTTCCACCTAGGCTTGTCTCTCCAACCAATCTTAGGCACTGGGGTCTCTCTAGCCTCTGGGGACACAGACGCGCAATATGGCCTCCGAGGCCGCAATACAGACAAAGTCCAGAAGTGCGTCTGCGTTGTCTCTTCTGGGTAGACAATTTGACACGGTTCATCTGCATAGGACCATCTGTTGGGACGACTGAGGAGGATAGTAAGGATTGCTGGAAAGTAGAATCTAGCCTAGGAAATCCTCTCTCCTGGAGAACCTCTTGAGAACGCTCTCGGATCCTCATGTCAACGCGGGTGGCAAGTAGGATGAGATAGTCCGGGGCAGATAGCAGATCACGAGCGGCCAGCTCGTCCTTAATCCCCGAAGACAGTCCCTGCCAGAATGTGGCCACCAAAGCCTCGTTGTTCCAGGTTAATTCAGCAGCCAGGGTACGGAACTGAATGGCATACTCTCCCACGGAGAGGTCTCCCTGGTGTAGGGTCAGCAGGGATGCAGCAATCGAAGAAACTCTACCAGGTTCCTCAAAGATTGAGCGGAAAGTCCATAAGAAGCACTGCAAGTCACGAGTCTCTGATGTTCCCACAGAGGATTTGCTCATGCCAGGGCTTTGCCAGTAAGGAGAGAGATGATGAAGGCGATCGAAGAGATGGCCCTGGCATGTAGTCTGAAGTGGATCTGGCACTGATTCAGAAATCCCCTGCAGGTCCTCGAGTCTCCATCATAGTGAGGAGGTAGCGGCAAGAAGCACAGGGGATCGGCACTGGTACAGAGAGGAAGTCGACTGTGGTTGGACCAACCAGCCTATGGGCAATGGCGTTCACCGACAGGAGGAGTTGGTCTTGCCGTTACTGGAGTTCTTGCATCTCGGCCAGCAAGGCTTGTGTCGTCGAGGTCTCAGGTTGACCAGCGGGGTCCATGGCCTGAGCGTACGGTCACGGTTTGTGGGTATGTGGACCCACTAGGCCGCACCGCCATAGCGGGGAGGCAGCTGGCCAAACAACAGAGCACCCCAGTAATACAAAGTCTCGCACTAGGGTACCTGAATAGTCCAGACAGCGGCCACAGCTCTGGCACGGATGTAGGTGGGTGCAGCAGGTTACGCCAGACGGGGTGGATGACAGCAGGTGCCGCAGGTTGGTCCAGACGTGGCGGATCACACTGGAAGTGGCAGATGACACAGGACGTGGCGGATGACACAGGACGTTGCAAACGACAGCAGGTGCAGTAGACACGACTCCAACACTAGTAGGCACAGGAACAAGAACACAGCACGGGATACAAGAACAGGTAACAGGGCACGGGTAACAACTGGAACGGGAAAACACTAAGGGACCATTTGCAAAACAGACTTGGGAAACACTAACATTGCTCAGGCAAGGATCAGAAGGGCAGGGACCTTCTTATAGTCCAGGAAATCATGTGAGTTGATGATGATGATTGTTTTCATGTGCGCGCGCTGGCCCTTTAAGACCGGGCACGAGCGTGCGTGCGCACCCTACGGGACACAGCGGGCCGGAGCGGACGTGAGCGCTGGCGTCTCCTAGGAAGGAGATGGGGACCACTGATCATTGATCCATGGCTGCGGGCGTCGGAAGGGGAGTAAACCCGACGGCCCGCGGCCATGGACGCTACACTCTGCTGTGAATTTTCATTAAAATGTCGGGCAGAAATTCGCAGCTGAGGACTTTTGTCTCTGATTTACAACTGATACATATGGATTAGCTTTTCAGCACAGAATCCATGAGAAGAATAAACATGCTGCGGGTTATAAAATCTGCAGCGCGATCATTATGTGTGTGGATTCTTTCCACAGCATGTGAAATAGCCGGTGGAATTGCAGTGGATTTAAGGTGCGGAATCCACTTGTAAATCTGGAGTTCTCAATGTGTGAACATGGTCTAAGTTTACTTTTAAAAAAGATTAAAAAAATGTCCTTCTAGCAAATAATACAGCTCTTGACAGAAATGCCTTCTTTTTGCAACACTTTTTCTTCATTCTATTAAGCCATGAAGAAAATTGGTTTCTTTCACAAGTTTAACAGCTGATGCTATCTCCTTCTAAAGCCTAGACAACAGCTGATGTGTTCTGATTGTACATCCACTCAGGTGCCTCTCCAGGTTATTCTTGTTATTTAACCTTTCCATAATAGTTATTATTTGACATGGCGAACGCCTGCCAAGAGTATGATTTGATGTGCCGATCACCACTCCCTCCCCCAACAAAAACTTGAGTGCTTGAAGCTACTTCTGAGTCCAGGTATTTTTAACCAATAGGTACGTAATCCCCGGCTGTATCCTGAAATTTTAGGCATTTTCAAAGTGGAGCACTGTAGAACTGTTTGCCCACAGTTGTCACCATGGATTAGCAACAAGAATTTGTTATTTTTTTTTACTGGCTGTGATTGTATTGTATTATTTATATACCTAAAAGCACAAAATCAGCACTGGCCTATAATCAGTTAAAAGCGTACCTCCTATTGTTACAAAAAATAAAAAAAATCCTAAGGCCCCAATTACGGGCCGTAATTATGGCCCCATTCAGTTAAATTGGCCGCAGGCACCTGTCCATATCTCTACGGATGGGTGTCCGTGCCGTAGAACTGTGCCGGGAATTATGGAGCACGTCCATTTTTTCGTGTTTTACGGCCCGTGCTCCTATACTTTGTATGGGAGCGTGGCCCGAAAATGCGGGCGGCTGGGTCCGTGATTACGGGCACGGCCGTGTGCATGGGGCCTTTCTCCATAGGCAGCTATAGTTGTATGATAGATGTAGTTCAGACAGAAATGCATATTGTGTTGTGTGCCCTGAGCCAATCAAATGCCCCCTTGCTTTTTACCCTCTTTCTCATGTTGTTTCACTGAAAGAAATTGCAAAAGCTTTACCCTTTTCCTGGTCTATTTACTGCATTACAATAGACAGGTTTTTGGTGAATAAGGAGGTTTCTGTACATTTAGGCCCCATGCACACGACTGTAGAATTTATCCGTAATTGCGGACCGTAATTACGGTCCGTAATTACGGACCCATTCATTTCTATTGACCACGGACACCTTCCCATATATTTGCGGGAAGGTGTCCGGGTCGTGGAAAGCCTCCGCAAAAGATATGACATGTCCTATCTTCTGCTTTTTACGGACCGTGCACCCATACTTTATAATGGGAGCACGAGCTGAAAATGCGAGTGGCTGTCCGCATCTGCGCCGGTAATCACAGACCGTGATTATGGGCACGGCTGTGTGCATGAGGCCTTGCAGAAGTAGTCTGCAGGCAGGAAAAGGAAGATTACATTTTCCCCTAATAAGATGTGTTACAAAGATTCATACGGTAAATTCACATCTACTACTGATTTATGCAAAACAAAATTCTAGGATTGTTCTCTGCACTCCATATATTATCTTATTTTTTTAATTTATATTTCCCCATTTGACACTAGGGTTAAAGGGTTAAAGGGGTATTCCCATAAGGTAATGTTATGGCATATCACTAGTGCATTGCCATAACATTATGATCGGTAAGGCCCCATGCACACGACCATATTTTCATCTATTCCGAAATACTGTCCGTAAATACGGTACATATTGTATCCATATTCCATCCGTATTTACGGATCTGTAAAAAAAGAGGGAGGTTGCAAATGATGTCACCAACATGTTGCCTAGCAATGCTGCAGTAAATACGGACGGTTTAGGGATGCACATCCGTAGCAGTATGTATTTACGGAAGCTCCCATAGACTTCTATGGGAGAGTCCTTGCCGTAATTACTGACAAGAATAGGACAGGTTCTATTATTTTTTTCAGCACGGACACCCACCAGTAAAAATACTGAAAGGTGTCCATGGCCAATAGAAATGAATGGGTCCGTAATTACTGTCAGTAATTACTGTCCGTAATTACTGATGAAAAATACGGTCGTGTGTATGGAGCCTAAGGGAATGTGTTTTCAGCAAAACATGTTTTTTTTTTAAGTTAAACAATTAGTGTATAGGTGATTAAACATTGTTCTAATTATATATTTTTTTTTCACGAGTCAGGAAATATTATAAATTGGATTCAATTGTATTCTAATTTATAATATTTCCCATTGCTGGTCACTAGATGGAGCCATTCCCAAAATTGCAGCATTGCATGTGGTAAAGCAACCGCATTGCTTTATGCTGCAAAATTAGGTAAAAAGCCCTCGCTCTAGTGAGCTCTCAGCATCCCCCCCCCTCCTTTATCCTGGCTAGTGCCAGGAGAAACGAGGGGTTTGAACGGTCTAACCTCCTACACTGTGTGTCGCCATTTTTTGAGCTAACACACAGTGTAGGTTTACATACAGTAGTAAACACACACTGAAACACAAACATACATAGAAATCCCTTACCTGCTCCAGTCGCCGCCGCTCCCTCCGGTCCATCCGCTCCGTCTGCTGCCGCTGCTCCATGTGCACAAGTCCGGAAGCCGCGACCGGAAGTAGTAATCTTACTGTCCGGCCGCGACTTCCGGTCCACAGGAAAATGGCGCCGGACGGCGCGCATTTCAAATTGAACTGTGTGGGAGCGGCGCATGCGCCGTTCCCACACAGTGGCGTACATGTTAGTGGATGGAACGGGCCCCGTTCGCAGTCCCTATGGGACTGGAGCTGCCGTATTCCATGTCTGTATGTGTCGTTAATCGACACACACAGAAATGGAAAAAAAAATGGCAGCCCCCATAGGGAAGAAAAAGTGTAAAAATAAGAAAAAGTAACACACAAACACACAAATTAATCCAAACGTTTTTAATAAAGCAGTAACATCTTTAACATATTAAAAAAAAAATTGTGGTAACACTGTTCCTTTAAGGCCAACAGGAATTTTTTTGGTTTTTTGCATTCTGCCGCAAAGTCATAACTTTTTTCTTTTTCCATGTAGCCAAATGTGAGTTTGTTTTTTGCTGGACAAGATGTAGTTTTTATTAGTACTATTTTGGTGTACATGGGACTTTTTGATGAACTTTTATAGTTTCTTGGAAGGTAAAATGAAAAAAAGGAATTTTTGGGGAGGGGAAAGGAAAAACAAGCAATGAGGGTTTTTTTTTTTTAAAACACTGTTCATCACTTTATTGTTAGGGTTGTTATTATAGCAGCAACGTATTTTTTATTTACACTTTTACTAAATGTAAATACTTTTTATAGAAAAAATGGTTTTATTCTCTCTTTCATCACTGCACTTTTTTTTCTAACAAAATGTATTTAACTTTTCTAAATTATTTTGGAAGTCCCACTAGGGGACTTCACAATGCAATCTTCTGATCGCTTTTGTAATGTTTTGGCATACTTAGCAAACCAAAGCATTACTGCCTGTATATAACTGTAAAACTGACAGGCAATCGATTAGGATGTGCCTCTGACATGGCTTAATAGGCATGCAGCCATGGCAGTCCTGGGGGCCTTTGTTCGTGGGCCTCTGATGGGTGACAGAGGGAGCCTCCTCCCTCTGTCAAAGCACTTAAATGCCACAGTCGCTATTGACTGCAGCATTTAAGGCATACCTCCCAACTTTTCAGTTTCGTAAAGAGGGACAATGTAAGTGGCGCGGATAGCAAATTTTCCCCTGTTAGACCACGCCTCTAACCCTGCCCATTCAGCCCACACAGTACAATGCTCCCATAGGACCCCCTACACAGTATAATGCTTCTATAGCTGACCCTCCACAATGTATAATGCCCCATAGTGCCTCCCACACAGTATAATGCCCCAATTGCTGCCCCGACACAGTATAATACCCCGATATACTGTGTGGGACGCACTAATACCCCCATAGTACCTCCCATACTGTATAATGCCCCATAGCTGCCCCCACACAATATAATGCCCCCATATTTGCACCCGTACAGTATAATGCCCACACAGATGCCCCCATACAATATAGTGCTCCATAGCTGCCCCATAGAGTGTAATACCCCCATAGCTGCAGTGAATCGCTGGCCTCAGCTGATGCCAGCGATTGGCTGCAGTGGCACGTGACCAATTATGGATCGGAAACATCATATATTACAATAACATAACACCTACTAAGATAGTTGGGCTAATACATGCATATAGCAACTCAAATGAACCGTGTGATATAAGAATATGAACACTTATTTAAGAAATCACACATGAACCATTATTAGCGAAAAATAGATTAAAAAATAAGTACATTGGCAGTAACATTACCCATAGAAAAATGCTCCCCATATAGGTCGGGTCCCACAGCCTCTATAGTAAAGTGTAAATAGTGCATGCAAAGACTGGTACATAAGTAATACGATGAATATGGATAGGAGCCATCCAAAGCAAAGTAATATAAAAAAAAACAGACAGCAGAAAGGTACAAGAAGAAGCTACGTGCGAAAAACGTGTTGGGGTTGATCCGCCAATAGTTCTGGTCTGTATGCCTCCTTAATTGTACCTTTCTGCTGTCTGTTTTTTTTTATATTACTTTGCTTTGGATGGTTCCTATCCATATTCATTGTATTACTTATGTACCAGTCTTTGCATGCACTATTTGTACTTTACTATAGAGGCTGTGGGACCCGACCTATGTGGGGATCCTTTTTCTATGGGTAATCTTACTGCCAATGTACTTATTTTTAATGATTTTGTCTTTCAATAAAATATTGTCTATTTTTCGCTAATAATGGTTCATGTGTGATTTCTTATATAGGTGTTCATCATCATATATTACAAATTAAAGGGGTTTTCCCACAAACACATGTAGCCCTAATCCACAGGATAAGGGGTTAAATGTGCAATCGCTGGGGGTCCAGCCACTGGGGTCCATAGCGATGAGGAAACGGGGGACTAAAAGTCCCCCTAAGTGCTACATAAGAATGGAGAGCTGGTGCTCATGCTCAGCCAGCGCTCCATTAATGGTCGAGCATGCACACTAGCTCTCCATTCTTATGCAGCACTTCGAGGGACTTTCGGTACCCCGTTCTCCTCATCGCTGGGGGTCACAGTGGTCAGACCCCCAGCGATCACACATGTATCCCCTATCCTGTTGATTAGGGAAACATGTTTGTGAGGAACCCCCTTTAACTCCATATGGGGCATGATCCCCTAAGGCCTTTTTAGATTTAAGAAGCCAGTGCCTGAAAAAACTAGCGATTCTAAAAACATAAAACAAATGTCATTAATTTTATGATTTTAGAAACGCTAGTGTCTCCAGGCACTCTGTGCTTTTTTACTCCAATTGTCACACCTTTTCTCTACTCACAGTAGTCTGTCTGTTTTTTAGTGACCGGTGGCTAGATGCTGTGCTGCCTGTTGAGCGCACGTCCCGCTCCTTCACTCCGGGCACAACACACAACGCTGTTGCGCCGAGCGACGTCCTGACACTGGGCGCAGGCAGCTGACGAGTCACGAGGTGCAATACATTACACACTACACATGCACTATACACTACAATACACACTATAGTACATACATTACACACTACACACTACTTTACATACATTACACTAGACACTACAATACATACATTACACACTAGACATACACTATACACTACAATACATACATTACACTAGACATACACTATACACATACAGCATATACATACATTACACACTACAGATACACTATACACTACAATACATACATTACACACTACACAATAGATACATTACACACGACACTACACAATACATACATTACACATGACACTACACAATACATACATTACACACTACATACATTACACACTACACTATACAATACATACATTACACACTACACTATACAATACATACATTACACACGATACTATACAATACATACATTACACACTACACAATACATACATTACACACTACACTATACAATACATACATTACACACTACAATACATACATTACTCACTAGACATACACTATACACTTACAGTACATACATTATACACATTCACCTCTACCCGTATTTTTTCGATTTACTAGAATCAACAGAAACAGTGTGTTGCTAGAGAGTTATATCAACTGGGGGGAACTTATTGTATCGGTCATACTCCAGAATCACCCGTTACAAATGGCATTGAATGCTGTGGCTTTAAGCATATTCAGCACCACATATTATGGACAGTGTCAGCAGCAATGCCAGGTATTTCCACAATACATTATATATATTCCTGATTCATTGAAATCTATAGATATGGTGTTTCATCACGGAGATATGTTAAGTAGGGGGTTCACTCTGTAGGCTTCATTCCATGAAATATTCATTATGGGATTGACTTTAGGGCATACAATTTTTATATAGTCCATTCAATTTTTGACCCATATTTACATTTTATTTGGGATGTAGGTATTAAAACATGGATTTTATATCATCTATTTTACATTTCCTAAATAGGTATTGTAGGTTACAGTCTGAAGCGCATTCAGCACCACGTATGTTGGACAGCGCCATCAGCAACGCTTGGTATCTTGCCTTTTTACGGTATACATTTTTGATTCACTAGAACCGGTAGCATTGATATTTCCTTGAGGAGGTATATCAACTAGGGGGTCTAATTCCGAAATTAGACTATGGAATTAATTTGGCACGAGATTAGCTATAGGATCAACTATTTTTATGCAGTCTTTCTTACTCCAAACTTGCATGTACCCGAGGCTACAGATACTCACGTTCGAAGTTTATCTCATCTAGTATATATATTTTGCCTAATAGAACCTTTAAGGGTCCCTAAAAAGAATATATTTTGGAATAAATGCTTATAATATTTAGCAGGCTTTACTAACTAATCACAACCACGAGAATCGTTTTTGTAATTAACAAACTACAAACGTAAAATATATATAAAAATTCTGAGATCAATAATTATTTTTTTTTATATAATCGCATGGAAATTTTTAGAGCCTCATTCAGACCTAACTAACATCGAGGTTTTTTTTTTTTTTTTTTAAACCACTCCCAATGAAATACCTACGGCTTAGGATTTAACTTATTGTCATTTAATGATGTATTTAAATGTTTTGATAGTCTATAACTGTCACACATACACAGTTTACATAGTGTTCCTTTGGTCATTTTTGTGTATATATATATTTAATCTTTTTTTATTTTAATTATATTTCCGATTTGTTTGCATACTTGTGTCGTATATTATTAACATCTTTCATGCTAATTCAAATATGCAACAATAGAAATCAAGTCAGACTGAAAATTGTGTTATATATGTTGTTTTTAATTAATTTTTTGCTGCGCAAATGTAACATCTGTGATATATCTTGTATGTATCGTGAGGCAATTACTGCCTTGCCTGCTGTATGATTTATACGACTCAAGGTATTGTATGTAACACCTAGTACCTTGAGTAGTTTTATTCATATTTAGTTATCGTTTTTTGCATGGAATGAACAGGTCCATAGATTTTTTAGTATGTAACACATACTTCTTTGATTACATATACCTATGCTGTTTCATCCTGCAGGCAAATTTCACCTGCAGTAACAATCAGCATCAAGGGTTAATCACTCACCTGAATTTCCCATATTCATTATCTTTGTATATCTAGCAGGCAAGGTAGGAAGTGCTTTCACATTCTTTTTGCCATGAGTAAGAGCACAGCTCGTGCTTGAAACGCGTAGGCCAGGGCAAACCGCCTACTATCCACACACGTCTTGGGACTGCGTCTCCCTTCAATTTTATTTCAATACCCCAATAAAGGTGGGAATACTGCTTCCTTTTTAAATCCAAAGTACGACTCAGCGCTGGATCATTTCTTTTTTTCTTCTATTTGCATACCGCAAGCCGTAGCGGGGATCCGAGCGGAGAGTCTGGAGACGCATCAAACTGGTGAGCTGGAGGTTTCCTCCCTTCTTTACTGCTTCCTCTGCACCCACTATAGCTATGCTTCAGATTGGTAGTACCTCTGGGAGTGTCAATGTGCATGGAAGCACTGTGATGTAAGGAACTGTTGGGTTTTCTGGCAGTGAGACCCCCATCAGTCAGTAAGCGATGGCATATCCTAGCGATATGCTATCAATGTCTATGTTTAGAAAAACCCTTTAATGGACCAGTCCTTTATGAGGATATAAATAAATTTCACCCTGCATGAAACATTCTATGACAGATTTTTAAGAACATTTCTATACTACTCCATTTTAATTATCTATTTATCTATCTAATGCCCTACTGCTAGATACAGCCTTTTTGGTAGGGCAAATATCCATAGTCCAAGCCTTATTGGGTTAGGAATCTAATAAAAAAATACAGGTAATTGCTTAGCGACTGCAACGACTGGAATGGATCTCTTACCTAATATTTTGTCACCATTTCTATTCATTCACATGACTTCTCCGGTCATTCAGTTTAGTCAGAAGAAAAAGCTTTTAGATTTG
The DNA here is from genome assembly GCF_050947455.1 of Rhinoderma darwinii. Lineage (NCBI taxonomy): Eukaryota > Metazoa > Chordata > Amphibia > Anura > Rhinodermatidae > Rhinoderma > Rhinoderma darwinii. Next base: position 325,239,615 of record NC_134687.1, on the reverse strand, counting down.
AAAGATTGTACGTCTTCGAATGTAATTGTTTCTATGTCGTAGTAATAAATATGTTCAGTAGGAAATGCAACATGGGAGGCCAGATGGGTATGGACACGACTCAACAGCATGTTTTAAGAGGAACTCCATGTAGTATGCCAAGCAGATGATGCCTCATTGATTTTCAATGTCTGCGACAATCACTTATGACGTCTTTCAATTATCGGCAAATGTCTGCAGTAATGTGGTCTATGAGGACTCGCAAAATTCTAAGTGCTCAATGCATTTCTAGAGGAATACATTTCTTTCTCAGTAAAATTTAAATTTTTTTAATGCATTTCTTGTATTTGCTTTTTTTTTTAATACAGCAGTCCAATGATTCTTCATTCAACTCTTCAGTTATAATAATTCCCTCTACATCTATGCTTTCTGTGGAAAAAAAGGCTGTATTTTATAGCAGCTTATAGTCTGTATATGGACAACAGCAGACTGCTGTAAAATTGGCTTTTCTGTTAAGGAGAACAGAACAACAGTAGACATTGTAGGAATTAATCGGACAGTTCAGCCTCAATGTATTACTTCTGTTATTAATCTGAGAATTTCTGGAGATAGAAATTTATTAGACAATTGCTGACAAATCAATTTTCTATATACCCATATTTGTCCACCTTTGGTATATCTCCTTAATGCTATATTTAAAATAAAAAAAAATCACTTCCTCTTAGACGACACAGTTATGAGGATGAGGTGACCATACATTGAGGTTCTCTGGTTGGGCAATGTGTATAAGGGCACTCTCCAGATGAGGCAATGTACAGTGCCTAGCAAAAGTATTCACCTACTTGGTGTTAATCCTATTTTGTTGCATTACAACCTGGAATTAAAATTGATTTTAAATTTTATTTTATGGAATAGTTTAAATTGTTACAGTAAAATGAAAAAACAAACAAACACCTTATTAAATATATATTCACCCCCTTTGCAGTGAAAGTCCTAAATAAGTTCTGGTCAAAGCAATTACCTTCAGAAGTCACAATTAGTTGAATAAGGCCCCCTGTGTGTATTCCAAGTGTCACATGATGTCAGTATAAATGCACCTGTACTGAAAGCCCCTGAGTCTATAACACCACTAAGAAAGAAACATGAAGACCAAGAAGCTCTATAAAGTTATGGATAACTATAGATCAGGGTTGGGCTATAAAAAAAATATCTCAAACTTTGAACATCCCACAGAAAAGCATTCAATTTATTATAACAAAATGGAAAGAATATGGCAAAATTACAAATTACAAGAGGAAGTCGCTCGATAAAACTCACAGACCGGTCAAGGAGGGCATTAATCAGATTCAAGAAAGACACCACCGATAACACTGAAGGAGCTCCGTAGATTCACAGCAGAGATGGAAGTATCGGTCCATAGGACCACTATAAGTCATACACTCCACAGAGTGGGGCTTTATGGATGGCCAGAAAAAAAGCCATTGCTTAAAAAAAACCATAAGAAAATGTTTTGAGTTCGCCAAACAGCATGTGGCCGACTCCCCAAACATATTGAAGAAGGTTCCCTGGTCTGATGAGACTACAATTTTAACTTTTTGGCAATCATAAGAAGCACTATGTGTGTCGCAAGCCCAACAATTCCAATCACCCCAAGAATCCCATTCCCACAGTGAAGCGTGGTGGTGGCAGAACTATGCTGTGAGGAAGCTTTTCATCGACAGGGACTGGAAAACTGATCAGGATTGAAGAAAAGATGGATGGCAGTAAATGCAGGGCAATTCTTGAGGAAAATCTGTTTCAGTCTGCCAGAGATTTGAGACTGGGATGGAGGTTCATCTTCCAAAAGGAAAATGACCCTAAACATACTGATAAATCTACACTGGAGGGGATTAAAGGGAAATATGTAAATGTCTTGGAATGGCCAAGTCAAAGCCCAATACTTAATCCAACTGAGAATCTGTGACATGAAAACTACAGTACACCAACGCAACCATCTAACTTGAAGGAGTTAGAGTAGTTTTGCCAGGAAGAATGGGCAGAAATCCCAGTGTCTAGATGTGGTAAACTTATAAAGACCTACCTTGAAGGATCTGCATGAAACAAAAGGTGGCTCCACAAAGTGTTGTCTTTTTTTTTTAGGGGGGGGGGGGTTTGAATACTTATGTGCATTAAAGTTCTCAGTTTTCTGTCTTATTTATTGTTTGTGTCACAGTAAATAATATTTTGCACCTTCAAAGTGGTAGGCATGTTGTGTAAATCATATGGTCCAAACACCCCAAGGTGCACTTTCTGGCAAACACAAGGTATATGGGGGCACTCTTTGGCAGGCACTCTGTAAGGCAATCTATGACACACGGTAAATAGTGGTACATAGGCCACTGATTTTTAAGACTGGAGGATACTCTTTTACATAGTGAGTATGGGGGAAGAGGAGAGGGTTCAATTTACCTTATGTGGCCTGGGCACCAAAGTACCTTGTCTGACCCCTGCTACAAGCACATTATAACACAAATAGGTCAGTTATGTGAAAATGGCTTAAGAAAACCAATAACTTTTTTAAAACTTATTAAACAAGTTGCCCCCTACGCCCAATAGGGTACATGGAGAGAGGTTGTTTCATTGAGACAGGCCCTTTAAGTTTATTTATTGCCTAAGGTAGAAAAAGTGAATAGAACATTCCTACAGACAATACTAGTTTTCCTATTATGGGTGTTGTGTTTCCCTTATTGTATAGAAATCCAGAGGCAGATTCTTGATGTCACCAATATAATAAGAATAAACATAACTAGACACTTGTTTAAACTAGGAACCACTGTGAGCAGGATAAACATATACAAATCTATATTTTAATAAACCTTTAATAAAATATATTGACAAATATTGCCACCCACTAGAATTTATGGGGTGTTTCTCCTTTACTAATTCGGAATATTCCTGTGAACGTGAACATCTGCAAGCATTGATCCTATATAAATTATACCAATTAATTCTACATATGTGTAACTTCTATGGCCACGGTCCGTCGTTCGATCGTTAACCTCGACGGCCGTGGCGATGGACAACTTACCTCGTTGCAGCGTCGTCCTCCTGTCAGGCGTCGGCACTCACTTCCGGACTTAAAGGGCCACTGCGTGCATTTTTGCAGGAACTCTGCAATCTAGCCCAGGATGCCCTGGGCTATAAAAAGGGGCTCTGTCTCCTTGCTCTTTGCCAGAGCGTTGTTCGTTACCCATTGTTTGTCGTGCTTATGGTCTCCCAGTTTCCCAGTGCACCTTGCTCCTGTATCCCGTATCCTGTTTTCGTGCTACCTAGTGCTATTGCCGTGCTGTGCTATTTGCCGTGCTGTGCTACAGCCTATGCTTCATCTGCTACACCTCACCTGGACATGGTCCTGGACGTGCCTGCCTCGCTACTGCCTACGATTGTCTCAAGTACCCTCGCTGAACTAATTGAACTCTATACCTACCTGTTTGGCCAGCTGCCACCCCGCTACGCGGTACGGCCCAGTGGGTCCACACCCCGCATCGTGACAGTAGTCAATGGCCATTCTAAGCTGGCAGGTCACGCGGGTGCTCGTAAGACCCAAGATCTAATCACCCGTCAGTTCTGGTGGCCCACGCTACCCAAAGATGTTATGGACTTTGTCTCCTCTTGCACAGTATGTGCAGCAAATAAAGTTGCTCACTCCAGACCTGCTGGCCTGCTCCAACCACTGCATGTGCCCGTTGCCCCGTGGCAACATGTCGCTATGAACTTTGTCACGGATCTTCCTTCTTCTGCGAGTTGCAGTGTGATCTGGGTGGTGGTGGATCGATTTTCCAAAATGGCTAACTTCATTCCCTTGACCGCCCTGCCGTCTGCTACGTGATTGGCTGACCTCTTCATACAGCACATCTTCCGTCTGCACGGCTTGCCCCTGCATATTGTCTCGGACCGAGGGGTCCAGTTCACCTCGAAGTTTTGGAGAGCACTCTGCGGCCTCCTCTGTGTAAAATTGGACTTCTCTTCAGTCTATCATCCCCAGTCCAATGGGCAAGTCGAGAGAGTTAACCAGATTATGGAGAACTATCTACGTCACTTTGTTTTCAGGCGCCATGATGATTGGGTGCAGTTGATCCCGTGGGCAGAGTTCTCCTATAACAACCATACCAGTGATTCGACCACTTCCAGTCCATTCTTCATCGTCTACGGCCAACATCCTTGTATACCTCTTCCTGTTTCTACTATGTCCCAGGTCCCTACAGCCGACTCGACCTTCAGGGACTTTCTACAGATTTGTCAACAGACCCGATCTTCTATTCTGTTGGCGGTGGACCGCATGAATAGAAAGGCAGATACAAGAAGACGGGCGCCTCCACAGTTCCTTCCAGGGACTAAAGTCTGTTTGTCTTCTAGGAATATCCGGCTGAAGGTGACGTTGTGCAAATTTGCCCCTAGGTTCCTCGGACCCTTCGAAATCCTGCTACAGATCAACCCAGTATCCTACAAGCTGCGGCTCCCCCCTACCCTCATGATTCCTAACTCCTTCCACGTCTCCCTGCTGAAACCCGTGGTCCTGAACTGCTACTCCAGGACTCCTAGTTCCGCAGTGGTTCCTAACGGCTCGTCGGGGACTTTCGAAGTAAAGGAGATTCTGGCTACCAAGAAGATGGGAGGAAGGACATTTTATTTAGTGGATTGGAGGGGGTTCGGTCCAGAGGAGAGGTTTTGGGAGCCAGAGGAGAACATCGATGCTCCGGTCCTCGTGATGAAGTTTCTCTCCCGCTCTGGTCCCAAGAAGAGGGGGCGTAAGAGGGGGGATACTGTAACGTCTATGGCCACGGTCCGTCGTTCGCTCGTTAACTTCGACGGCCATGGCCATGGACAACTTACCTCGTTGCAGCGTCGTCCTCCTGTCAGGCGTCGGCACTCACTTCCGGACTCTGAGTGTCTCCGGCGGGCGCGTGCACGGCCTTAAAGGGCCAGTGCGCGCATTTTTGCAGGAACTCTGCAATCTAGCCCAGGATGCCCTGGGCTATAAAAAGGGCTCTGCCTCCTTGCTCTTTGCCAGAGCGTTGTTCGTTACCCATTGTTTGTTGTGCTTATGGTCTCCCAGTGTCTTCCAGTTTCCCAGTGTACCTTGCTCCTGTATCCCGTATCTGGTTTCCGTGCTACCTAGTGCTATTGCCGTGCTGTGCTATTTGCCGTGCTGTGCTACAGCCTAAGCTTCATCTGCTACGCCTCACCTGACGACTTCCCTCCGCCTGGTCCTGGACGTGCCTGCCTCGCTACTGCCTACGATTGTCTCAGGTACCCTCGCTGAAGTAATTGAACTCTATACCTACCTGTTTGGCCAGCTGCCACCCCGTTACGCGGTACGGCCCAGTGGGTCCACACCCCGCATCGTGACAATATGTAAGTCACTTGCTGCTTATGATGAGAGATGGTGTTTCTTTAATTATACACCTTGTATGTAGTGTAATGGAGTGCCGTGCACTCATTATTTCTCTCACATACCATATATAAAAATATAGGAAATGTATTCTCCCTAGACAGGCCATGCAAACCACCCCATTATTGGACATTATAAGCAGCAAAGTGTTCAAATCTCATTGTAGTACAGTACAATCGCATAAAATAGTCTGTTACTGAGAGGTCAAAACTGTATTGATTCACACATTTTTTAACACTTTCGCTGCCAGGGGTTTTTGAACACTTTGCACCTCTGGTAGCCAAGAAAATGTTCACACTTTTGACATCTACAAATAAAACCTACTTGACAAAATAAAGAATCATACTATACCCCCATACCTGTATATTTTATGAAAGTAGACACCTGGCACACTGTCAAAATGCCACTGGGCCGTACCGACTTCACGGTATGGCAGCTGGCCAACAGGACACAGGTCACAGTCTATAGTTCGTATAGGTGTACCTGTGGTAGCTCAGACAGTAGCAAGACAGGCTCGGCTGGGAATAGGCAGCAGGTGTGGCACTCAACGCAGCACAATTTCGACTCAATGCGGCACTTGGACCAGGATAGCACGGGATACAGGTTAAAGGTAGCAGGAACGGGAAACACTGGGAACTGGAAAACACTTTGGAGACCATTTGCAAAGACAGACAAGGGTAACGACAACAAAGCTCAGGCAATGCAGAAAGGGGCAGAGCCGTTCTTATAGTTCAGGGTGCTCATGCGCTAATTTGGTACTTTAACACAGGTGCGCGTGCTGGCCCTTTAAGAGCGGGCACGAGCGTGCGTGAGCACCCTACAGGACCTGGTTGAGAGAAGCGCAAGTGAGCGCTGGTGTCTCCTGAGGGGGAGATGGGGGCCAGCGCTCACAGATCCATGGCTGTGGCCGTCAGCCGCGGCCATGGGCATAACACACTCATGTAATTTTGTAAAATTTTAATACAAATGTATTAAAATTTACACCAGAATCTGGTGTAAATTATTCCGCAAATCTAGAATCCCCTTTCTGGCACACAGATGGCCAGAGATGCACCTAACTTAATAAGAGGCTAGCGTCTCTTAATAAACTAGATGCATTTTACGTCAACTTTCTTTATATTAAGACTGGCATATGAAACGCCAGTCTTAATAAGTGTTTCAACTTTGCCCGTAGTTTTCCTTTCAAATTTACAAATGGGGCAACAGAGATTGGCCACTTTTTAAATATTATTGTTATATGCCCTAACATGAAAAGCTCCATAATTCGCCAATAGGATGTCTACAGAAATAGTGAGTCCTCCGCCCGATCTGTAACTAGCGCTGTAAGACAGGGTACCATGCTAATAATAGTGGTGCCTGGATGGATTCGGCGGTCATGCAGCATGGCCCCATTCCCAGGAGCACCACTGTGCAGGGATAAACTGAAAAGGGGACGTAGTGCTAAACTGGAACTGTGGCCCCTTCAATTCTCAGGATCAATGGGGGTCCCGGCAGAAAGATCTGCGCAGATTGCATATTGATAGTATATCCCAGTGATGTGCCATAACTTTGTGTGATGGGAATGACCATTTAATCATCATTATTATTTGCCTTATTTTCTATTCACATAATGTTGACTTGTGAATTACTAGTATAATTTAAAAACTGGCTATTACATCCTATTGAAAATATTAAAGCAATTGTTTATTAGGGTATGTGCACACGGTAGCAGGCTTTTACGTCTGAAAAGACACACTGTTTTCAGGAGAAAACAGCTGCCTCGTTTCAGTCGTAAATGCTCCTCCTCGCATTTTGCGAGGCTTCTCTGACAGCCGTAAATTTTGAGCTGTGCTTCATTGACTTCAATGAAGAACGGCTCAAATTACGTCTGAAAGAAGTGTCCTGCACTTCTTTGCCGAGGCAGTCAATTTACGCGTCGTCGTTTGACAGCTGTCAAACGACGACGCGTAAATAACAGGTCGTCTGCACAGTACGTCGGCAAACCCATTCAAATGAATGGGCAGATGTTTGCCGATGTATTGTAGCCCTATTTTCAGACGTAAAACGAGGCATAATACGCCTCGTTTACGCCTGAAAATAGGTCGTGTGAACCCAGCCTTATAGGTAACTGATTGCTTTTTAGCTTGTCTTCATTTACAGAGTATATTTCTGACTAGAGATGCTTGAAAATGAGATTCACATCTAAATCGACCTATATAAATAAAGAAATTGTTTAATCCAATAAAGGAGCATGAGTCACCATGGAAGTGGACTGGGACTGCGTATCGCATGCAATAGGACAGCAAGTAAATGTAGAAATGATGAATCTTAATTTATCTTATTGCTGTGGCTCCTGAATCTTTAATAGGAATAATGTTGCTTTGAAAGGAAATAGCATGCATTAGCTTTGCAAATTGAAGTCAAAGGACATTAATATGTGTTTTATGTATCTTATTACTCTTGATGAGATTTCCGTTATATGAATATATTTATTTGTATTATTTTAATGTTGGCAGAAATGTTAAATTACTGCAGTCCACTTAATTCAGGTAAGGGGGGATTCACACGAGCGTGATTTGGCAGCGTGTAGGGCGCGTGGGTTTTCGCGCGGCACGCAATGCCCTATAGAAGTCTATGGGGCAGTACACACAGTCCGTGTATTTTGCGACAGGTTCAATAACTCTGCGTATTTCACGCATCACGCACCCATTGAAGTCAATGGGTGCGTGAAAACCAGGCAGGTCGCACGGAAGCACTTCCGTGCGAACAGCGCACGAGCTGTCAAAAGGATGAATGGAAACAGAAAAGCACCACGTGCTTTTCTGTTTCCAAGCATCCAAACGGAGTGTCTTTGCGAGGAGCGAACCCCGACAACCGAAGCTAACTTCACCAGGTTCGGCCAAACTCGTTTTGGCCGAACCCGGCCAAAAAATTTCCGGTCCGCGACGTCGGGAGACATTCACTGTGCATGGTGCTGAAAGAGTTAAACTGTTTCAGCACCATGGACAGTGACTTGTGATCCCAAAATACATGAACCTGTAAAAAAAAACGAAGTTCTAACTTACCGATTACTCCTGTCTCCTTCCTGCAGTCCGACCTCCCGGGATGACACTTCAGTTCAAGTGACAGCTCCAGCCAATCACAGGCCAAGCACAGGCTGCAGCCAATCACAGGCTGCAGCGGTCACTTGGACTGCCGTGTCATCCAGGGAGGTGGGGCCCGATGTCAAGAGAGGCGCGTCACCAAGGACGCGTCACCAAGGCAACGGCCGGGAAGTTCTCGGTAAGTAGGAACTTTATCTTTTTTTTTACAGGTTTTTCGCTGTTGTGTTCGGCATTCACTGTCGAGGGTGCTGAAAGATTTAGCTCTTTCAGCACCTTGGACAGTGACGGGCGTCGACAAGCCTCATCTCTATGATGCCGGCTGCGCGAAAATCACGCAGCCGCGCATCAGACACGCATGACACACGCAGCTGTCAAATGTTTTTTGCGCTCGCAAAACGCTGCGTTGTTTGCGCGCGCAAAAACGCAACGTTCGTGTGAATCTGCCCTTATATGGACTTTTTTTTAACTAAAACATTAGTAAAATACAATAGTTCTAAATAATGGCCTGTTCACATCTGCGTCGAGGTTCCGTTTGTGGGTTCGGTCAGACCTTTCCATCAGGGGAACCCGTGAACGGAAACCATAGCTTCCGTTTGCATTACCATTGATTTCAATGGTAATGCTTCCATTGCAAATGGTTTCCGTTTGTCTCCGTTCTGTAAGGTTTAAGCGGAAACAATAGCGTAGTTGACCGCGCTATTGATTCCAACAAAAAACAGAGACCTTACAGAACGGAGACAAACGAAAATCATTTGCAAAGGAAGCATTACCATTGTAATCAATGGTAATGCAAACGGAACCTATGGTTTAAATTTGTTTTCCATTCATGGGTTCCACTGACGGAAAGGTCTGACGGAACCCACGAAGGGAACCTAACGCTAATGTGAACAGGCCCTTAGGACATTTAGGCCACTTTCACACGGTCAGTATTTTGTATTAGTATTTACATTTCAGCACCAGGGGTGGATTCAAAGCACAGAAGAGTTGCAAATCTTTTCATTATACTTTTTCTATTTTTTTTCCATTCCTGGTTTTGACTTAAAGATACTGATGTAAAAAAATTACTAAAATACTGCAATGTGAAAGTGGCCTTAACCACACGAATAATCACTTTATTTGCTTGCTTGATTGTTTCCCTTACTTCCATAGAACATAATGGAGGGAGCTACGCACATGGCCACCTCTTCGCATAATCCCCAACAGTAATCGGCGGCGGGGTGACCCACATTCTTGATTCATGTGTGGTTCCAGAGCGGGGACCCGCATCTATCAGCTATTTACGGAATACCCTCTAGATATGCCATAAACGTCTGAGATAAGAATAACTCTTTAACACTTTCCTGCCAGAACTTGCCGAAATTTGTCACCTCAAGTTCCAGGGACATTTTATAAATGTGTAGAATACATTATAAAAATGTGAATAATGCCTGGTCCACATGACCATAGTGAAGCTCCGTATAACCTTTGAGTTGTACAGAGCTGTAATATGGCACCAATATAGGTCTATGAGATCCTCCAGTACCTCTGTATGCCTCCAGCATCATATGAATGTTGGCAAGCTTCATTGGATGCCATATTTCGGAGCTATTCTCACCTGGAAGCAGTGCTTCTAGGGGGAATATCTCCATAATACCATGCCATAAGTCGGTACTCTGTGTACCGGCATAGAGGCCATGGCTCAGCTCTTGCCAGCAGTGTATGGGTCCATATGCTAATAGCGTATTGAGCCTGAAGATATCCCAAAGTTAATAAACCTCTAACTATATAATTTCTGGAATTCAGGGCCCTTTATCAAAATGTTCGTTCCCAATAATTTGCTCTGTGTAAACAGGGCAATGATCAGCCAATGAACGAGCTTGTTCATCGGCTGATTGTATCGTCTCTGCAGCAGAAAATATTATCGTTGTCGGCAGTACATCTCCCTGTGTAAACAGAGAGACGTGCTGCTGACATGATAGAAATGTACGGGGACGAGCAATCAAAGTAACGACCGCTTATCCCCATACTAGCTACTTGTGAAAGGTGCAAACGGCTGCCGATCAACGAGCTGTCTCGATGATCGGCGCTCGTTTACACGGCCCTCGTCTGGCCGTGTAATATGACCTCTAGAAAGAAAAATGTGGTAACTCTGTCTAAAGAGGTTTATTTTCATTGAAATAATTAATTGGACTTTTCCTGTCTAATTCCATTGCCACATTCCTTTTCATAAAGGTTGCTGCAGGTCCAAAAAGCTGGAGTATGGGAAAAGTTGCCAAACCAAGCTAATGATAAAGTAATAAAGCAGTGGGGACCTGTTATGCATAGTAGGGAGAAAAAGGGCATGCTCTACCATAAGGGCAGTGGGGAGGGGTGGGGCATTTGACACTGGAGATTTCCTACTAAACTTCGATCTGTAGCTATTAATATGGGAGGTACTGCAGTTATCATTATGGGCCACTGTGGCTGTGGTTACGGGGGACGCTATGACTTTTGATAGGGGTATTGTGGCCATGTAGGCACGGTAGCTGTGGTTATTAGGGTATTTTTATTTTCTTAATGGGCAATTTGAGGGTGTAGCACGAATATTTAAAGAAGCACTCCAGCAAAAGATATATTTTTTTGCCTATATAGTGCAGCATATTCTGCTATTAAAGAATAATGTAGAGGCTCCTGTGTATGCTTTGTGTATACCTGTTTTAGTTGATGTGGCATTAATGGGTTGTCTGCCATATTGGTTCCTCCTTCCCCTCGGATATGGTTCCCCTAATGCAGCCTGCATTTCCCATCATGCCTCTGGCTTTGCAGAGGGGGTGAATTCTCATCAGACTGCACTAGTTCTGCTCTGAGTCTTATCTAAGTGCAGCAAGTGATAGATCAGTGATATAAAACGTCTGTCCTTACACTGCAGAGTCCCAGTGTATTCCTATGCCTTGAGGAGGTGTCTCAGAGCTGCCAGGAGGGATTTGATAGGTGATGATGTAATCTTGTAGTTTACAGGACGTCAGTCACACAGGAGAGATTGACCTCCTGTCTACACATAAGAGCATGGTCTATTTTGATGGTCAAACTGAGATCACATGACACATCTGTCCATAATGAAAAGGTTAAAAATGTATAGATGCAACTGAGCTGGGAAAAAACAGATGACACTGCTAGAATATTGCTGGTGAGTTAGCACGAGATGTGCAAAAATAAAAATAAATTGCTGGAGTACTTCTGTAAGAATAGGGCTACGTCACCAAAGTAATTTCTTAAAAGTAGAAAAGAACAATTAGATAATTTTTTCATTTATTTGAATAATAGAAATTGAGTACTTTAAGATTTTTATAATAAAAAAAATTCTAGCTTATATAGCCATAATAAACTACCTTATATAACCATTTTCTAGGTGTAATTTATAAAAAGAAGCATAACATATATGTTATGATTATATTATATATTATGTTTTTATTTTGATAAAGCTCTGTTCGCATTTGGAGCATCTATTGTGTAACGTCCATGATCGCTGACCACGAACTCCTCTCATCCTGCCGACGCCTTTCTCTCCGGAGATGCCAGCACATGCGGCCATCGAACGCGAGCTCAGTTCAGCCTTAAAGAGCCAGAGAACACACATGTGTGAGATTGAGCTGATTGCTCCCAGATCACCCTGGACTATAAGAAGGGCCCTGCCCCTTCCTTCATTGCCTGAGTGTTGTTTGTACCTACACGTGTAAGTCTTTGCAAATGGTCCCTTGAGTGTTCCCCAGTTCCCAGTGTTCCCGTTCCTGCTACCTGTATCCCGTGCTTCCGTGTTCCTGTGCTGTACAGAGTTGGAGTCGTGTTGTGTCACTTGTTACACCCGCTGTGTTTCACCGCACCTGTTGTCTGCCTGCTGCCAGAGTTCCATCCGAGCCTAAACCATCGCTACTGTCTCAAGAGCCACAGGTACCTTTATCCGAACTATAGACATTGTCTTTGTACCCTTTTGGCCAGCTGCTATACCGCTACGGCGGTACGGCCCTGGGTCCACATACCCACAGATCGTGACAGTACGCTCAGGCAATGGACCCCGCTGGTCAATCCAAGACCATCACGACGTCACAGATGATGCGGGCAGATATGTTAGACCGCCGGTCTCAACAGGACCAACTCCTCCAGGCGTTCAACATTATTTCACATCGGCTGGATATGCAAGCTGCCGTTCCTCCTACTACACCTCCTGGCAGTATGGATCCTCCGACTACACCTCCTGGCAGTGCTGATCCCCGGTTTTCTTTGCTACTACCTCATCGCTATGATGGAGGCGCGAGGACCTGAAGGGGATTTTTTAACCAGTGCCAGATCCACTTCAGTCTGTATGCAAGAGCATTTTCTTCTGACGGCGCAAGGGTCACTTTCATCATCTCTATCCTCACTGGCAGAGCCCTAGCATGGGCGAACCCTATCTGGGAACGACAAGGACCAGAAACCCATGATTTCCAGGGGTTCCTACGGACATTTCGTATGGTATTTGAGGAACCTGGACGAGTCTAGTCAGCAGCCGCCTCCTGGATGAACCTTCACCAGGGAGATACTTCAATGAGCGAGTACGCCATTCACTTCTGCACCCAAGGGGGAGAGTTGTTATGGAACAACAAGGCCTTCGTTGCAACATTTTGGCAGGGACTGTCCCCCGAGATTAAGGACAAGCTTGCCCCCCGAGATCTGCCATCTACCCTGGATCTCATTCTTCTCTGCCCGGATCGACATAAGGATCCAACAGTTCCAAGAGGCTCGTCCAGCTCCCACATTTCAGCAACCCCTGCTGTCCTCATCAGCTATTCCACCTAAGGAGTCTCTGAAGATGGACCATCTCAAACTGTCTATCCAGGAGAGACAACGCAGATGCACTTCGGGACTCTGTCTGTATTGCGGCCATCTTGTGCGTCTGTGCCCCCAAAAGCCCCAGAACCTAGGGTTGGTTGGAGAGACAACTCTGGGTGAGGAGGGACCTTCTTCCAAATTGTCCATCCCCGTGACCATAGTGTCCGGCGAGAAGACGCACCGGGTCTCGGCCTATCTGGACTCTGGATCTGCAGCTAACTTTATTCAAAAAGACCTGGTGGATCTTCTTCATTTGCCTACAACCCCCCTGGAGAGGCATTTGATCGTTGCCTCGGTGAATGGACTGCCTCTGCCAGACCCGATTGTAGCTGTGACCAAACCACTGAAGCTGCAAGTGGGAGCTTTTCATTCTGAGCTCATCTTGGTTTTTGTCCTGACCAAAGCCGTCAACCCTGTGCTGCCCTGGCTCTGACTACATGCCCCAGTTCTTCACTGGAATTCTGGAGAGGTTCTCCCGTGGGGTTCCAGGTGCCTCAACTGCTGCCTGGGGCAGATCCATCCAGCCCAGTCTCAGTCATAGGCAGGATTGCCTTCTCACTAATCGCAGTTTGCGGATGTCATTAGCAAGAGGGAGGCTGAGACGCTGCCTCCACACCGGGCGTATGCCTGCCCTATTGATCTGGTTCCTAACGCATCCCTTCCCCGTGGAAGGGTATACCCTCTCTCCTTGCCAGAGACTCAGTCTATGTCCGCCTAGATTAAGGACATTGCCATTTTCGTTACATTTGACACCAGAAAAATGACAGAGACCATGACGGAACCCGACTGACTGCTTTGAAGAGATGTGTTCACTCTAACCTTTTTCTTTTCTTTAAATTTGATTAAGGACTCTAATTTCTCATGAAACAAATGTAATACAATATCGCGACATGCTAACAAAACCATTGACCAGCTGCAATTCACATCCCAATCACTGGGTGGCCACACATATAGGGTAGACATTTTGTGTCAGAGTATCACAAAATAATGTTTTCTTTTAGGCCTGATGCATACGACCGTAGTGGTGTGCCCGGCCGTGATTTGCAGCTCGGATGGCCGCGGAATGTCACCTGCGAGCCGCCCGATTATAGCATGCCGTGCACACGGGCGCGTGCATTATTTTCTATGAGCCTGGACCGCAAGATGCGGCCATAATAAGACATGTCCGTTCTTTGTGCGGCCCAGGCTCCTGGGCAATGCACGGACCATGGAAACCACAGTCGTGTGCATGGGCCCATTGAAATGAATGGGGCCACAATTCACCCGCAGATTTGCGAGTGAATTGCGGCGGCAAAAATGCGTTTGTGTGCATGGGGCCTTAAAACTGGTCATCTCATGCCACATATCTGAGGATATGTTGAGATAAGAGAAAATGTAAGGAAGCTGATATCTGTAAGTCAATGGTGTCCGTTGGATGCCTTGGTACTGTACAACTGTTTGTTCTATTTCTGAAAGTGAAAATCTCCCTTACCCAGTAGGCTACAGACCTTAAGAGTATGTTTCTAAGTATGTTTAATGAACAATGTAAATAGGTATTTCCTTTAAAATAAAGCATGTCTTAGTTATACAGTATCTAAAACCAGCATAAAGAAATATTATTTAAAGACAAAGCAGCCGTCATAGTATGACACACTGTGACAGAGAATTATAAAAAAGAAAATCCTACAGAGAATATAAACGACGGCCTAAGGCAATGAAGATATTTGAAAGACATATTTCCTACAGGAAGACAGCATTTGCATAATAGAACACATCCTTGTGCAAAAAACGAGTCCCAGAAAATGAGCGGTTGGAGTTCTATGCTTTGCATACTAAATAGGTACATTCTAGAAGAGCCAGTGCTCATTTTCATAGCAGGTCTACCCCGAAGCTATGCAATTAACGTACACTGGCTTCCTGCATTTACATCTTATGAGTTCAACACCAATACACTACGCTCAATGAGCATTTCAACTTTTTTCCGTTAAATAAATGTGGTTCATGTAAAGTGACAGTTACCTTTCAGTTCATCTTGAACTTTCCATTTTAAATTAATTACTTTATTCACTATTTTCGAGCCAACTTTGTCAAGGAAGAAAGAAATAAAGAAGTGTATTTCATACAGCTGGTATCTGAGATGGTTAAACAGGGTTTCCCAAACTGTAATAATTATGACTTTTAGCATCCCGCACCCCGCTGATCAGCTACATGACGGTCTCCTTCATTGCTTACTCAGGCACAGTGCTGTACATTCGGTTGTGGCTGTGCCTGGTACTGAAGCTCAATCTTAGTCACTTAAATGGGACTAAGCTGCTGTGAGCTGCAATACCAGGCACAGCCACAACCAAATGTACGATGGGGATTCAGCACTCCAGCGAGCACCCCGTCCCCTTCATGCAGATGGCAGGCAAGGTTACAGGGAGTCTGACCCCAACTGATAAGATACTGATGACCTATCCTTAAAATTCTAGGGTAGAGGAATGAATAAGAAGCACATGTCAAAGAAGCCCCTGTGAAAAGTGCCAGTCAGCCATCTTTCAGGTTTGACAAATCCTAGCTCTGTTGGATCACTGCTGCAGGTATGACCACAGGTAAGACAAGTACCTTGCAACTGTCTGTATAGCCCCTAAAGCTGAATTGCTTTAGTTACTCTTTTTTAAGGAAAAGGACAGGAGTAGTCAACCCCTTAAAGGAACAGTGTCATCACAAATTAATTTTTTATATGTTAAAGATGTTAGTGCTTTATTAAAAACGTTTATATTCATTTGTGTGTTTGTGTTTTACTTTTTCTTATTTTTACACTTTTTCTTCCCTATGGGGGCTGCCATTTTTTGTTCCATTTCTGTCTGTGTCGATTAACGACACATACAGACATGGAATACGGCAGCCACAGTCCCATAGGGACTGCGAACGGCTCCCGTCCCATTGACTTCAGTGTACGGCGTCTGTGTGGGAACTGCGCATGCGCCGCTCCCACACAGTCCAATTCGAAATTGGCGCCGTCCGGCGCCATTTTCCTGTGGACCGGAAGTCGCGGCCGGACAGTAATATTACTACTTCCGGTCGCGGCTTCCGGATTTGTGCACTTGGACCAGCGGCAGCAAACGGAGCGGACGGGCCGGAGGGAGCCGCGGCGGCAGGAGCAGGTAAGAGATTTCAATGTATGTTCGTGTTTGTTTACTACTGTATGTAAACCTACTACACTGTGTGTTAGCTCAAAAAATGGCGACACACAGCGTAGGAGGTTACACCGTTCAAACCCCTCGTTTATCCCGGCACTAGCCAGGATAAAGGAGGGGGGGATGCTGAGAGCTCACTAGAGCGAGGGCTTTTAACCCATTGTTGCAATGCTGCAATTTTGGGAATAGCTCCATCTAGTGACCAAAAATGGGTAGTATTATAAATTAGAATTAATTTATAATATTTCCTGACTATTTCCTGACTCGTGAAAAAAATAAAAAAAATTTGAACAATGTTTAATCACCCACACACTAAATGTTTAATTTTTAAAAAAAAAACATGTTTTTCTGGCAACACATTCCCTTTAAGGACATGGACTAGTTTGAACGTTCAGGACGCAGCCCCATTTTTCAAATCTGACACGTGTCCCTTTATGTAGTAATAACTTTGGAATGCTTTTACCTATCCAAGCGACTCTGAGACTGTTTTCTCGTGACACATTATACTTTAAGTTAGTGGTAAAATGTTGTCGATACATTCAGTATTTTATTGTGAAAAACACCAAAATTTTGCGGAAAACTGCAAAAATTAGAATTTTTCTAAATTTAAGCGTATCTGCTTGTAAGACAAGCAGTTATACCACACCAAATAATTGCTAATTCATATTTCCCATATGTCTACTTTAGATTGTCATCGTTTTTTGAACATCCTTTTATTTTTCTAGAACGTTATAAGGCTTAGAACTTTAGCAGAAATTTCTCACATTTTCAAGAAAATTTCAAAAGGCTATTTTTACAGAGACCATTTCATTTTTGAAGTGATTTTGAAGGGCCCATACAATGCAAACCCCCATAAATTGCCCCATTTTAAAAAATTAACCCCTCAAAGTATTCAAAACCGCATTTAGAAAGTATATTAACCCCTTAGATGTTTCACAAGAATTATAGCAAATTAGGGATGAAATTTACAAATTACATTTTTTTTGCAGAAATTAATTTTTAATCCTTTTTTTTTCTGTAATACAGAAGGTTTTACCAGAGAAACGCAACTCAATATTTATTGCCCAGATTCTGCCGTTATTAGAAATATCGCACAAGTGGCCCTACTTTGCTAATTCCCTGAAATGCAGACCTCCGAAGCAAAGGAGCACCTGGAGGATTTTGGGGCCTTCTTTTTATTTGAATATATTTTAGGCACCATGTCCGGTTTGAAGAGGTCTTGTGATACCAAGACAATGGAAACACCCCCAAAAAGACCCCATTTGGCAAACTTACACCCCTTAAGGAATTTATCAAGGGGTATAGTGAGCATTTTGACCCCACAGTTTTTTTGCTGAATTTAGTGGAATGAAGCCGTGAAAATGAAAATCTACATTTTTTCCAATAAAACTTTTACATTTTTACAAGGAGAAAAAACACCCCAACATTTGAAAAGCAATTTCACCCGATTACGCCAAAATCCCATATGTGGTAATAAACTGCTGTTTGGACACACGGCAGGTCTCAGAAAGGAAGGAGCGCCATTTGGCTTTTTAAGTTCAAGTTTTGCTGCAATGGTTTTCAGCTGCCATGTCGCATTAGCAAAGCCCCTGAGGGAACAAATCAGTGGAGGCCCCCAAAAGTGACCCCATTTGGGAAATTATACCCCTCAAGGAATTTATCGAGGGGTATAGTGAGCATTTTGACCCCACAGGTTTTTTGCTCACTTTAGTGGAATTAGACCGTGAAAATGAAAATCTACACTTTTTCAAATAAAAAGTTTAATTTCTTAATTTACAAGGGATAAAGGAGAAAAAGCACCCCAATATTTGTAAAGTAATTTAGTAAATTACGGAAATACCGCACATGTGGTCATAAACTGCTGTTTGGACACACGGCAGGGCTCAGAAAGGCAGGAGCGCTATTTGGCATGCAGATTTTGCTGGATTGGTTATTGGGTGGCATGTCGCATTTGGAAAAGCGTATGGGAACCAGAGTACAGTGGAAGCCCCCAAGAAGTGACCCCATTTTGGAAGCTACACCCCACAAGGCATTTAACATTTGCCTGGACATATGACAGAGCTCAGAAGTGAAGAGCAACATGCGCATTTGAGGTCTATTTTGGTGATTTTCATAGAATTGGCCCACAATTGCAGGACTCTGAGGTCAAATAGCAAAACAAACCCCCAAGTAGTGACCCCCATTTTGGAAACCACACCCCTTGAGGCATTTTAAGGGGTGTAGTGAGCATTTTGCCCCCACATGTGTTTTTCCATTAGTAATGGATGCTGCAAAGTGAAAATTGCAATTTTCCGCTGATATGCCATTTTAGTGCGCAATATGTTGTGCCCAGTTTGTGCCACTGAAGACACACACCTCGTAAACTGCTAAGCTGGTTCTCCCGGGTATGGCGATGCCATATATGTGGACGTAAACTGCTGTTTGTGCACGCTGTAGGACTCAGAAGGGAGGGAGCGCCATTTGGAGCACAGATTTAGCTTGGTAGTTGTTCTGTTTGGGGCTTTGCTGGTATTTCAGTTTATAATGTAAGGGCATATGTAGGTTGGGCAGAGTACATCAGGGCATAATAAGAGTGTATAATAATGCAGTAAATAAATAATATTTCAGAGATATGTGGCCAGTGTCGCACTGATAAATGGTGCCTGATCTTATCCGCTTTTTGACACTCCCGAAAAAACACGCCCTTACACAGCTTTTTTTTACTGAAAAATAAAAAAGTTATGGCTCTCAGAATATGGTGACACAAAAAATAAATTATTTTCTAAATAAGTTATTTTATTGCGCAAACGCTGCAAAACATAAAAAAACTATATACATATGGTATCGCTGTAATCGTACCAACCCGCAGAATAAAATATAATAGTCATTTATAGCCCAGGGTGAACGCTGTAAAAAATAAATAAAAATCATTGTCAGAATTGATGGTTTTTGGTCACCTGGCTTGTCGAAAAATGGAATAAAAAGTGATCCAAAAAAAATCGCATGTACGCCAAAATGGTACCAATGAAATCTACAGATTGTCCCGCAAAGAATAAGCCCTCACACGGCTCCGGTGGTGAAAAAATAAAAAAAGTTCTGGCTCCAAGAATATGGAGATGTAAAATGTGCAGTGTTCTAAAAGCGGATAAGATCAGGCGCCATTTATAAGTGCCACAAAGGCCACATATATGCGGATTATTATTTATTTACCGCATTATTATACCCTCTTATTATGCCCCTGATGTACTCTGCCCAGCCTACATATGCCCCCACATTATAAACTGAAATACCAGCAAAACGCCAGAGCTACTACCAAGCAAAATCTGCGCTCCAAAAGCCAAATGGCGTCCCTCCCTTCTGAGCCCTACAGCATGCCCAAACAGCCATTTACGTCCACCGATATAGCATCTCCATACCTGGGAGAACCCGGTTAATATTTTATGAGGTATTTGTGGCACAAACTGGGCACAACATATAGTGCACTAAAATGGCACATCAGTGGAAAATTGTAATTTTCACTCTGCAACATCCGCTGCACATTAAACCCTTTGCGCACCATGACTTAATAGCATGTCGTGGTGTGGGGGTGATATATGGAGCGTCTCACGCGCTGAGCCAACGCCATATGCTGCGGGTGTCAGCTGTGTATTACAGCTGACACTCGGGACTAACGGACAGAAACAGCGATCACGCTGTTACAGGAGCCTGTAAAAATGACAATATATTGCAATACATTAGTATTGCAGTGTATTCTACCAGTGATCTAACGATTGCTGGTTCAAGTCTCCTATGGGGACTAATGAAATATGTAAAAACAAAAGTAAATAGTTATTATTAGTGGAAAAAATTCAATAAATACTTAAAGTCCAAAAAGAACCCTTTTCACATTTTTTCTCTAAAGTAATGTAAAAAATATAAAAAAATACACAAAATTGGTATCGCTGCGTCCGTGAAAGTCCAAGCTATTACAATATACCATTATTGAACTCGTGCGGTGAACGCCGTGAAAAATAAAGGATTTTAAACCGCAAAATCAGTTTTTTGGTCACGTTCGCTCTAACAAAAAATTTAATAAAAAGTGCTAAAAAAGTCTTATGTACCAAAAAATGGTACCAATAAAAACGACAGCTCGTCCCGCAAAAAATAAGCCCTCACACCACTCTATTGACGGAAAAATAAAAAAGTTGTGGCTCTCGGAAAGCGGGGAGGGAAAACTAAAAAGAAAACAATGGATCAGTTCGGAAAGGGTTAATTACTTTCTAATAAAAAAGCATTTATGACCACATGTGGGGTATAGCCATACTCAGGAGAAATTGCTTTACACATATTGTGGTGCATTTTCTCCTTTATCCTTTGTGGAATTGAAAAAATGCAACATTTTAGTGGAAATAATGTTGATATTAATTTTCACGGCCTAATTCTAATAAATTCTTTAAAAGACGTGTGGGGCCTAAATGCTCACTATACCCCTAGATAGATTCCTTAAGTGGTGTAGTTTCCCAAATGGGGTCACTTTTGGGGGCTTCCACTGTTTCGGTCTCTCAGGGGCTTTGCAAATTCGACATGACACCCAAAAACTGTTCCAGCTAAAATTTGAGCTCCAAAAGCCAAATAGCGCTCCTTCTCTTCTATAGTTTCCAAAATGGGGTCACTTTTGGGGGGTCTTTAGTGTTTTGGTACCACAAGACCTATTCAAACCTGACATGGTGCCTAAAATATATTCTAAAAAAAGGAGGCCCCAAAATCCTCTAGGTGCTCCTTTGCTTCTGAGGCCGGTGTTTCAGTCCATTACCGCACTAGGACTACATGTGGGATATTTCTAAAAACTGCAGAATCTGGGCAATAAATATTGAGTTGAATTTCTAGGGTAAAACCTTCTGTGGTACAAAAGTTTTTATGAACTTTGTATATTTCACCTCTACTTTGCTTTAATTCCTGTGAAACACCTAAAGGGTTAAAACACTTTCTGAATGCTGTTTTGAATACTTTGAGGGGTGCAGTTTTTGGGGTGATTTATGGGGAGTTTCTAATATATAGGGCCCTCAAAGCCACTTCAGAACTGAACTGGTCCCTGAAAAAAATTTCTGGAAAATATGAGAAATTGCTGCTAAAGTACTAAGCCTTGTAACGTCCTAGAAAAATAAAAGAATGTTCCAAAAACGATGCAAACATAAAGTAGACATATAGGAAATATAAACTAGTAAGTATTTTGTGTGGTATTACTAAAAATCGGCTTCGTCCTGAAGGCCAAAACAGGCTCAGTCCTGAAGGGGTTAAAAATAAAATAAAATAAATCTTGGAAATATAACTCCCTAAATTGTCCTCCTATGTGTGTTATTTTATTTGAACATTTCTGAGTTTTAATGCCAGTATTTACAGGTAACAGATGCTAATGGTAACAAATAATAGCACCTATTAGAGTGCCCATAAAGATATATTCACATGGTAGGGCTTTGTTGCATTTTTTGCAGAGCGTCCGAAAACTGCATCGAAAAAACGCATTGAGTTTTTTTGGTGCGGTTTTTCAACGTGCGGCAAAAACTGAGGCAAAACCGCACTGTGTCAATACACCCTAAGGTTCTTCAGACAGCATTCCTACATTTCAAAACAAAATATAAAGTGAAGATTCAGATTATATTGAAGTGATTGTCCATTGTGACAGTAACTTTAGATATGGTGTCAGGCTGAATAACTATATTTAGCCTTGACGTTCTTTTTTTCCCTAGGATCCCACTAGTTGCAACTTCGATCCCAGTGGTAGTCATGGTGACATATGTGTCTGTGTCTTTTAGACTACTGCTTCCTTCCGGAGGCAATGTGGGGGCAAACGATAAGGCCCTTTTACACGGGCAGGGGCATAGCTATAGGCGGTGCAGAGGTAGCAGTCGTACCTTGACCCTGGAGCCTGAGGGAGCCCAAAAGCCCCTGAACCTCATACGAAGACATCAATATTATAAATTATACTTGGTAGGTAAGGGCCCTGTTATAGATTTTGCATTGGGGCTCAGGAGCTTCAAGTTAGGCCTCTGTACACGGGCCAATGATCGGACAAACGAGCGTTTATATGAACGCTCATTCCCAATAATTGTAATGTGTATAGGACAACAATCACGCTCGTCCATCGGCTCATTTTTTAGTTTATGCAGCAATAAATATTACCGCTGTCGGCAGCACATCTCCCTGTGTATTGAAATGTATGGGGACGAGCGATCGTAGTAACGAGCGCTTGTCCCCATACATAACCGATCATAGCTCCTTGTGAAAGGAGCAAACGAGCGCTGATCAACGATCTGTCTCTTTGATCAGCGATTCTTTTCACGGCCCATATCGGGTCGTGTAATAGGACCTATAGCCAATCAATGTGTCATCACCAGCGTATGCTTTTCCACTCCAGTTTAAGTGAGCTGCTGGCAGTTGTAGGGGAATGGAGGACTGGTATTTATTTTACCAACTCGGACCAGAAACCTGCCTAAAAGTGGTGTGAGAATAGATATTAGTCAGGTAAATACTTAGCCATGTTCCTTTATTACCCCTCAGGGCAAACTTCCATTCCTTTTTTTTTTTGTTTAGGATTCTGCAACTGGCTCCATATCAGAATGGTAATTGCTCCCCCATAACTTTACATGCATTTTATCATACTGGTAGGTCATCTCAGGCATCAGTTCCCAGAGGCAACTACAACCTTATCACCTCATGCACTTATGCTCCTGAAAATGCACACTGTGATGTCACTGCATAGAAATAATTCTTACAATTATATCACAGAAACAGGATAACCAACAATGATATCCCAGTGATGATGTCACAGTACAGGGATAATAAATACAGCGATGTCACGGTGCACACAGTGATCGAGGTCACAGTATCAGTATATAAAGATAATGCACAAAGTCATGTCACAAGACGTGGATAATAAACACTGTGAAGTCATAGGAAAGAGTTATAACTCACAGTGATGTCACAGGATGGGAATAATGTGCAGAATGATGTCACAAGAATAATGTTTATAATTAACATAGTGTCATAATACAAGCAAATTAGTGATGTCACAATGCAGAGGTAATGAACACAGTGATGTCACAGCACAGGGGTAATAAATTACAGTGGTAAAGTGAAAAGATAATGCATGGAGTGACAGTCGCAGTATGGGAAAAACGCAGGTTTTTTGGTAGATCACTTGACTCATTCTACACAAAAAGTGGTCCAGGGGACATGTGCCACCCGGGCCGTACCCCAGTAGATGTATAGAGTTACTATTGCTTTGACCACCACAGCTGCACTACTCTGCTGTACGCTAGGCACATCTGCTAGAAGTCTCTCCTTTGACGCTGCCCGTCACAAAGGAGCAGGAGAGTGCTCCATGTGATTGGCATTCTGCTGTTTTCTTAAAGCGGCTCTGTCACCACATTATAAGTGCCCTATCTTGTACATGATGTGATCGGCGCTGGAATGTAGATAACAGCAGTGGTTTTTTTATTTAGAAAACCGATCATTTTTTACGGAGTTATGACCTATTTTAGCTTTATGCTAATGACTTTCTTAATGACCAACTGGGCGTGTTTTACTTTTTGACCAAGTGGGCGTTGTACAGAGTCGTGTATGACGCTGACCAATCAGTGATCAATCAGCGTCATACACTTCTCCCCATTCATTTACACAGCAGCATCGTGTTCTTACTAGAACACGATGTGCAGCCACATACACACACATTAATGTTAATCAAGTGTCCTGACAATGAATATACATTACCTCCAGCCAGGACGGGATGTCTATTCAGAATCTGCATGTCTCTGTCATTTACAGCATAGCAGGCGTAGTCTCGCGAGATTATGCTGTAAACTGTCATTTAGGGCATGTTCACACGTGGCGGAATTGCTGTGGAATTACGCTGCGGACAGTCCGCAGTGGAATTCTCCAGCGGCCGTTTTTAACATTTGTTTTAATACATTTTTTGGCAAGTTAGTTCAGACATTGCGGAAAACTCCGCTGCGGACCATAGGCTGCGGTGCGGAATTTTCCTTCCGCAGCATGCACTGTCTGTTGCGGAGAAGCGGAATTTTACTGCGGATTTCAGCCTTTGCAATGCAAAAACTGAAATCTGTGTTTTCTGCAACGTCTGAATTACCTGTCAAATATGCAAATGTTGGTGCAGATTCGTTGCGTAATTGCCCCAAATCTGCACCAACATTTGCAGCGGAAAAGCTCCGCCACGTGTGAACGTGCCCTTACAGCGAGATCTCGCTGTGCTGTGCTGTAGTCTCACACAGACGCTACAGAAGTGGTCAGGATTCTGAATACACATCCCATCCTGGCTGGAGGTAATTTGTCATTGTCAGGACACTGCAGTGACGTTATAGTGTGTTTATGTGACTGCACATAGCGATATAGCTATATCGCTATCTGCAGTGTAAATGAATGGAGAGAAGTGTATGACGCTGATTGGTCACTGATTGGTCAGCGTCATACACTCCTCTGTACAACGCCCACTTGGTCATATAATAAAACACGCCCAGTTGTCCATTGAGAAACCTGTTAGCATAAAGCTAATATAGGTCATAACTCCGTCAAAAATGATAGTTTTTCTAAATAAAAACACTGCTGTAATCTACATTACAGCGCCGATCACATCATGTACAATATAGGCCACTTATAATGTGGTGACAGAGCCTCTTTAAGTCTGTCAGGGAGGAGCAGGAAGGAGGAGAAGATGAGAGAAAATGAATGACGACCGCAGCCAGTGTAAGATACCCTGCTGCCACATCTCAGTACCTGGAAAAAAAATGTGTAGGACTGGCCAACAGGGATGCTCTGAATGGGGAAGGGAGAAGTATACTGCAAGGGGGGGGGGGGTAGGGTCCTAGCTGCTGTGGGCTCTATGGGGGTGTGTGTATTATACTGCAGGAGGGGTCTAGCTGCCGAGTGCTCTATGGGGTGTATTATACTGCAGGGGGGGGTCTTGCTGCTGAGGGCTCTATGGTGGGGGAGTAGTATACTGCAGGGGGGGGGGGTTTAGTTGCTGAGGGCTCTATGGGCGGGTATTAAACAGTAAGGGGGTCTAGATGCTGAGGGCTCTATGGCGGGGAAAGTGGTATACTGCGGGAGGGTCCAGCTGCTGAGGGCTCTACGGTGGGAGTATTATACTGCAGGGGGGCTCTACGGGGGAAATATTACACTGCAAGGGGGTCTGGCTGCTGAGGGCTCTATGCGGGGAGTATTATACTGTAGGGCGGTCTAGCTGCTGAGGGATCTATGGGGGGTATTATACTGCAGGGGTCTAGCAGCTGAGGGCTCTATGGGGGGGGGGGGGAGTATTATAATGCAGGGGGGTCTGGCTGCCGAGGACTCTATGGGGGGGAGTATTATACTGCAGGGGGGTCTAGCTGCTGAGGACTCTATGGGGGGTATTATACTGCAGGGGGATTCTAGCTGCTGAGGACTCTATGGGGGGGGGGGAGTATTATACTGCAGGGGGGATCTAGCCGCTGAGGACTCTATTTGGGGAGTATTATACTGCAGGGGGGGATCTAGCTGCTGAAGACTCTATGGGGGAGTATTATACTGCAGAGGGCTCTAGCTACTGAGGGCTCAATGAGGGGGTATTATAAGAGGTCAGAAGAAGCGCAATCTCCAGCGCGAAACAGGCTGTAACCTACAACTAGCTGTCCTCCCTGTAATGCTTTTACCCTCGCCAAGGTGACACAATAAAGTTAAAAAGATTTGCAAACGGGTGAGTGCCGCATTTTCATTTCTTTCATCTATATTATACTACAAGACTGTCTGTTTTTATGCTGAGCACCGCCCGAAGTTTGCTTAAATGAGGAAACCCTGACTCCACTTGCATCTATCTGCCTGTTCCATGCTGTGAAGATTGAGAGTGGTGCCGACTTCCTTCTACTGTGCTTGATTTCTACTGAGGGCTCAATGAGGGGGTATTATACTACAGGGGTAGTCCAACTGCTGTGGCTTCTGTGGGGGGGGGGCTATTATACTGCAAGGGGGTCTGGCTTTTGAGGGCTCTATGGGGGGATTATATGACAGGGGGGTCTGACTGCTGAGGACTCTATAGGGGGATTTATAATACAAGGGGGGTCTGACTGCTGAGGGCCCTATGGGAGAGGGATTTATAATGCAAGGGGGGTCTGACTGCTGAGGGCTCTATGGAGGATTGTACTGCAAGGGGAGGTCTGACTGCTGAGAGCTCTATGGAGGGATTTATGCTGTAAGGGGGGGGGGTCTGTCTGCTAAGGGCTCTATGGGGGGATTTATAATGAAAGGGGGGGTCTGACTGCTGAGGGCCCTATAGGGGGGATTTATAATACAAGGGGGGGGGGTCTGACTGCTGATGGCTCTATAGGGGGGATTTATAATGTGAGGGGGTCAGACTGCTGAGGGCTCTCTGGAAGATTATACTGCAAGGGGGGTCTGACTACTGAAGGCTTTATGTACTTATGGGGACCTCTGCGTCTGTCATTATACTACAAGGGATGTCAATGTACTGCAAGGGGGTTCTATGACATTATACTACAGGGGGGGCTCTGTCATTATTCTACAAGGGGGGCTCTATGACATTATATTGCAAGGGGGAACCTTATGATAAACAGTTGAAGGATGGCCCGCTACTCATGGGCCAGTACTGTATACTTTCCCCCCATACTTGCCAAACAGGCCCTGTTCGCATACCAAAAACATTTTCCAAGCTCTGCCCTTTAGCATGTAAACATTGAATGTGTAGGGACATCATTTAATCGAAGACACTCATAAGACCATATTACAGTGTAATGATTGTAACATAAAACCAGTGACAAGTGCTCTGAAAGAGAGTGTCAGGGTATGTTCACACGCAGTTGCAAAATACGTCTGATTTTCAGACGCTTTTTAACAACTCGCGTTTTTCGCCGCCTATTTTACGGACGTTATTGGAGCTGTTTTTCAATGTAGTCAATGAAAAACGGCTCCAAAAACGTCCCAAGAAATGACATGCACTTCTTTGACGCGGGCGTCTTTTTACGCGCCGTCTTTTGACAGCGACGCGTAAAATTACACGTGGGAACAGAACATTGTAAAACCCATTGAAAGCAATGGGTAGATGTTTGTAGACGTATTGGAGCCCTCTTTTCAGGCGTAATTCGAGGCGTAAAACGCCTCCATTACGTCTGAAAAGAGGTTGTGTGAACATACCCTAAAACGCCCGAATTACGTCTGAAAACAGTGCGTGTGAACATACCCTAATACAGCGCCCAAATCATCGCACATCTGGCCATGGACCCAGCGTTACCTGCTGTATGTAAATTCCTATCTATAGCCAGCAAATGCCGTCAGGTTGAGCTGGATGCACTTTCCCCAGTGATCCAGCAGGGGCGCTATAAGAATTCAGACAGTTAGGTAGTAGGAAAGTGCGCGGGAGCTTCTATGAATAGCACCATGATGTAAAGCTGTTTCGTTCAACGTTATAAAACATTCTACAATGCTGTAACAGGAACCCCGTTATTGTACGGCGCGCAGGCACTGCCCAGACTTGTGCTGCTGCTCCGTGCAGAGGTGAGAGTCCCCGAGTGACCGGGGTTTGACACGAGGGGGGCGGGGATTTGTGCACTAGCACCGCCCACCACCGAAGCGAGAGGTGAGGTGTGATACAGCGGCCGCACAAGCCGCAGCCGGTGGAGCTGTCTGCACCGTGTCCAGCACGTTCTAAGGAATACCGTCCATTGGATATTACGCGAGTTGTGGCAGTACGCTGCGGCTGTTGCCATTCAACTAGTGGGGAAGCGGGGCCAGTCCGTCCAACTTCTAACTACACATGTCACTTCTGGTTGACAGGTGCTGGTGACCGGGATACTGAATGGGACGTGCCGGTAACCTGAATAGCCACAGGACATTGTGCCGACACTAAGTCAATGGACGAGCCCCAGCTGGTAGAGTGAATCCCCAGCGAGTGTGACCGGGAGCAGGTCCGGAGAGTTTCCCCAGAACTTGCTGCAATTCCATGTGAGCGCTGTACCGGGGGAGTGTCAGCTGTTGCAGCCGGGAGATCTGACTAAAGGACGGCCGCTGATCATGGCGAAATGGCTGAATAAGTACTTCAGTCTGGGAAACAACAACAATAACAAGACCAAGAGCCCCCCGCAGCCCCCCAGACCGGACTACAAGAGGAACGGGGGGACTGAGCGCACCTTCCACCTGCAGCAACAGCAGTCCTTCCCCCAGTACCACCACCACACGTCTCCGCTGCCCGCCCGGGAGGAGAGCGACCTCATCAAAGCCTACCGGGCACAGAAGGAGCGCGACTTTGAGGACCCGTACAACGGACCCGGCTCGTCCCTCCGTAAGCTGCGGGCCATGTGCGGGGAGGAGCAGGCGGATGGCAGGAGGGGCAGAGCGCCAGGTTGCAGCAGCAGCAACAGCCTCTTCCAGGAGCCGTACCCCGGCTCCAGCACCAACACCACGTCCTCGTCCTCATCCTCGTCTTCCTCGCCGCACCTGTACCGCAGCAACAGCGAGAGGAGGCCGACCGTAACCCGGCAGCAGCAGCAGTTGGTAGGGGGGACCGAGCTCAAGTACATCGTGTCCCCCAAGCACCGGCTAATCAAGATAGACAGCTGCGGCTGGGGAGAGACCGGGGGCACCGGCTCGACTGGCATCTCCTGGAGCCCGGCAGTCACTGGAGGCATGAACAAGGGCGAGGAGCTCAGTAACTCCACCAAGAAGGAGAAGGTAAGACCTCTGGCTGCCTGCCACACTGGTGACAGCAAACAGCCGCCTACTATAGCCCCTGGCCTATGGAGTGGCCTGCCATGCCTCACCTGCCTGGGGCTGATCCTACCCCGTATGGTGTGCCATTTACCTCCGAGTTTTCCTGCTGCGGGACACCCTAATATACACGTCGCTTTGTGTACAATCTATACAATATACCAATATATATATATACATATCACTGTGTACAGTCCATACAATGTGCCCTCCACATGTGTAACATGTAGCCAGACTATATACCAATATATATACATATCACTGTGTACAGTCCATACAATGAGTGCCCTCCACATGTGTAACATGTAGCCAGACTATATGCCAATATATATATATATATATCACTGTGTACAGTCCATACAATGAGTGCCCTCCACATGTGTAACATGTAGCCAGACTATATGCCAATATATATATCACTGTGTACAGTCCATACAATGAGTGCCCTCCACATGTAACATGTAGCCAGACTATATACCAATATATATGCATATCACTGTGTACAGTCCATACAATGAGTGCCCTCCACATGTAACATGTAGCCAGACTATATACCAATATATATGCATATCACTGTGTACAGTCCATACAATGAGTGCCCTCCACATGTAGCCAGACTATATACCAATATATATATATATCACTGTGTACAGTCCATACAATGAGTGCCCTCCACATGTAACATGTAGCCAGACTATATACCAATATATATACATATCACTGTGTACAGTCCATACAATGAGTGCCCTCCACATGTAGCCAGACTATATACCAATATATATATATATATCACTGTGTACAGTCCATACAATGTGCCCTCCACATGTAACATGTAGCCAGACTATATACATATCACTGTGTACAGTCCATACAATGAGTGCCCTCCACATGTGTGTAACATGTAGCCAGACTATATGCCACTATATATATATCAGTGTACAGTCCATACCATGTGCCCTCCACATGTAACATGTAGCCAGACTATATGGCAATATATATACATATCACTGTGTACAGTCCATACAATGTGCCCTCCACATGTGTGTAACATGTAGCCAGACTATATGCCAATATATATATATATCACTGTGTACAGTCCATACAATGAGTGCCCTCCACATGTAACCAGACTATATACCAATATATATACATATCACTGTGTACAGTCCATACAATGTGCCCTCCACATGTAACATGTAGCCAGACTATATGCCAATATATATATATATATATATATATATATATATCACTGTGTACAGTCCATACAATGTGCCCTCCACATGTAACATGTAGCCAGACTATATGCCAATATATACATATCACTGTGTACAGTCCATACAATGTGCCCTCCACATGTAACATGTAGCCAGACTATATGCCAATATATACATATCACTGTGTACAGTCCATACAATGTGCCCTCCACATGTAACATGTAGCCAGACTATATGCCAATATATATATATATATATATATATATATATATATATATCACTGTGTACAGTCCATACAATGTGCCCTCCACATGTAACATGTAGCCAGACTATATACCAATATATATATATCACTGTGTACAGTCCATACAATGAGTGCCCTCCACATGTAACATGTAGCCAGACTATATACCAATATATATACATATCACTGTGTACAGTCCATACAATGTGCCCTCCATATGTGTAACATGTAGCCAGACTATATACCAATATATATATATCACTGTGTACTGTCCATACAATGAGTGCCCTCCACATGTAGCCAGACTATATACCAATATATACATATCACTGTGTACAGTCCATACAATGAGTGCCCTCCACATGTGTGGAACATGAATTCTGTCTACACCGTATGTTTATCCCTGTGTGTAGAGTATAAATAATGAATGGCATCCACACGTGTAACAAAGTATCGCTCTGCCAGTGCTTGGATCCCAGTGCACGGCTTCATATCCAGCCAGGTGAAGGAGCTCTAAATGTTCCCAGCCTATACTCATGATTTGGGGTCTTTAGTACAACTATTATGTGACCCCCATTCACGGCTCAGTACAATGGTGGGATACTCCTAAATAGACTCCTGACTGTTTAGGTAAAGAAAACTAGAGTAAAAAAGCGTAGTTGTGTTGACTTCCCCTGAGCGCTGTGACAGGTGGTGGCTTGTTTATACGTCTGTAGACATGATTTGTTTCCACAAGTAATAGTGCATAAGTCAGGGACTACTTTATTGTGTTGCTGTTGTCTCATACATTTTCAATCCTATGCACACAGCTGAAATTAATCTGAAATTCTTCTTGGTACCTATTTTGCTCATTCAGGTTCCTGGTGGTTCCTCAGGAGAACCTTGTTTGTTGCACTCAATATGGTGCTATTGAGTGCCTACACTTGCCCTAGCAAAAAATGGCATATAGGGCTGAAACATGTAGACACAGCAGTATGGGGTACACTGGGGGTAGGAATACACGGAGCGTAAACACTGTGGATTTTCTGCAACAGATTTCATTGCGGAGATTCTGCAGCGTAATACAGTAGCAGCGGAGTGATTTCAACAAATCTCACCCCCACACAGCGGAAAGTTTTCAGGAAAAAAAACGTAATAAATTGACCTGTGGTGCGGTTTTTGATGCAGCAGCATGTCAATCAATGCTGCGGATTCATTTCTCTCCTGTTGTTGGTTTTCCCCCATTGCATTTAATGGGGTGTTTAAAACCCGCAACAAAGAGCTATGTGTTGCGATTTTTGCGGCGGAAACTATGCGAATCCGCCGGAATAAAAACTAATTCTAATTTGAAATCAATAAATAATGCTCCTGCTTACCCCCTGAAGTAGTCCTAACAAAGTGATCCTCTCTACCCAGATATATATGTATTTTATATTGCTGCGGGATTTCCACAGCGGACGTCCTGCACAAAAGACCAAACCACAACTTGGGTGCGTTTTTGTTTTTTTTTGGCTGGAATTCCCTGCGGCTACCAGGTCGGATACGTTCTCTAGTTGTATGCAGTGTATTCGTTGTGATTCTGCCTAGTGTGTTCCTACCCTAAATTCTGGTATTCACTGCCGTCTGTACGTAACCAATGGCAGCAGTGGGGTTGGGGTGGCTGGAGGAACAATCCTAATGCATATAGAGAATCTATACAAGAATAACATTCTCTCAAGGTGTTCTATGCTTCAATTTAAAGGGGTTGTCCGAGATTTAATGACTGTTTAATGTTTGTACTTTATAAATGTAAATACATTTGTAATATACTTACATTTTCCAAAGTGGCCCCGTTTCCAGATCCTTCCGTGGGGAACTTGACGGGTGACGGGTTACACTTTGGAAAATGTAAGTATATTACAAATGTATTTACATTTATAAAGTACAAACATTAAATCTCGGACAACCCCTTTAATGAAGATGAATTGTGGCTAACATGCATAGTGATAGTAGAAGTGACTGACCTCAGTCCGTGGGTTTTCACATACAGATGAGCAGCAGTAGTATGCATTCACTTTATCTATTTGAGCGTGCAATTACACATTATTCAGCCTGATTGCCAGAATGTTTTTTACTGGAGTTTGGGCACCAAACCAATTACACAATATGCCCCCTTTCTCAAGAGTAGCCAATCTCCCGGAAACTCCATTTACTTTGGAATTAACCTCTTCACGCGCTGCTCCGCAATAGTACGTCCTGCAGAGGGGTTAGTTCCCGCATCCAGACGTACTATTGCAGAGTATTTCCCGGCGCACACTGTCCTAACGGGCAGTGTCCGGGAGCCGGGAGGTCAGCTGTCCCTGACAGCTGACACTCCAGCCTTGCCGGTCAGCGGACCATCGCCGCTGATTTAGGCAATTAACCCCATAAATTCGGCGACGGATTGCCGTTGCCGCATTTAAGTGGTTTGAAGCACATCGGCTGCCCCCACGAAGTGATCGTGGGGGCTACCGATGCTTGTCACGGCAATCGGAGGTCAGACAATGACCTCCGGGTTGCCATGTACGGAAGCCTCGGCGGAGCAGCCTCCGGCCGGTCCTCCGAGACTTCCTGTCAGTGTGACTGTCACGTCACAATAACAGTTAGAAGACATTACACAACGTAGGTAGTGTAATGTACACTCTAGCAGCGATCAAAGCTGCAAGTCTAAGTGTCCCCTAGTGGGACAAGTGAAAAAAGTAAAAAAAAAAGATAATAATGTTTTAATGTGTAAAAATATAAGTTTTATATAAACAAACACTGCATTTTTTTCCTATAATAAGTCTTTAATTATAGGAAAAAAATGAACACGTTAAAAAAAAAAGTACACATATCTGGTATGGCCGCGTTCGTAACGACCCCAGCTATAAAACTATAATGTTGTTTTTCCCGCACGATGAACACCCCAAAAAAAAAAATCAATAAAAAACGACACCCCTCCCAAAATAGAGAATAAAAAGTGATCAAAAAGTCGCACGTACCCGAAAATAATACCGATAAAAACTACAACCCGTCCCGCAAAAAAGCCCTTACACAGCTTTTTTGACTGAAAAATAAAAAAGTTACAGCTCTCAGAATATGGTGACACAGAAAATAAATTATTTTATAAAAAAGTGATTTTATTGCGCAAACGCTGCAAAACATAAAAAACCCTAGATACATATGGTATCGCTGTAATAGTACCGACCCGCAGAATAAAATATAATGGTCATTTATAGCGCACGGTGAAAGCCGTAAAAAATAAACTAAAAAAACATTGTCAGAATTGCTTGTTTTTGGTCACTTGGCTTGCAAAAAAAATGTAATAAAAAGTGATCCAAAAAATCGCATGTACCCCAAAATGGTACCAATGAAAACTACAGATTGTCCCGCAACAAATAATCCCTCATGCAGCTCCGGTGGTGAAAAAATAAAGAAGTTCTGGCTCCCAGGAATATGGCGATGCAAAATGTGCAGTGTTTTCTAAAAGCGGGTAACATCCGACACCATTTATCGGTGTGACACCGGCCACACATCTATGAATTATTATTTATTTACCGTATTTTTTATACCCTCTTATTATACCCTGATGTACCCCGCACAGCTCACATATGCCCCCCCACATTATAAACTGAAATACCAGCGAAAACCAAAACAGAAAAATTACCAAGCAAAATCTGCGCTCCAAAAGCAAAATGGCGTCCCTCCCCTCTCAGCCCTCCAGCGTGCCCAAACAGCAGTTTGTGCCCACATATATGGCATCGCCATACCCGGGAGAACCCGCTTAACGCTTTATGAGGTATTTGTCTTCAGGGCACAAACTGGGCACGACATATTATGCACTAAAATGGCATATCAGTGGAAAATGGCAATATTCACACCATCCGCTGTGCATTAACCCCTTTGCGCACTATGACTTAATAGCACGTCATGGTGCGGGGGTGATGTATGGAGCCGGCTCACGTTCTGAGCCCGCTCCATACGCTGCGGGTGTCTGCTGTGTATTACAGCTGACACCCAGGACTAACGGACAGGAACAGCAATCGTGCGGTTATAGAAGCCTGTAAAAATAACAATATACTGCAATACATTAGTATTGCAGCATATTGTACCCGCGAATCCAATGATCGTTGGTACAAGTCCCCTATGGGGGACTAATAAAATGTGTAGAATAATTCAAGTTATTGGTAGTGAGAGAGAAAAAAGTTTAAAGTAAAAAAAAAAAAAAAAAACCTTTTCCCATTTTTCTTCAAAAGTAATGTAAAAAAATAAACAGAATTGATATCGCTATGTCCGGAAAAGGCCGAACTATTACAATATAACATTATTTAACTCGCACGGTGAACACCGTAAAAAACTAAAATAATTTAAACTGCCAAAATCGCTGTAGTTTTCGTTTTTACCGCACGGCGAAAGCTGTAAAAACAAAAACCCAAAAAAATGGAATCAGATTTTTTCCCTATATTCCTATATTTTCCTCTTTTTTTTCAGTTTCCCAGTACTTTTTATGGCACTTTAAATGGTATCAATAGAAACTACAATTCCTCCCGCAAGAAATAAGCTCTCACATCACTCTACTGACGGAAAAAGAAAAAAGTTATGGCTCTTGGAAGGCGGGTAGTGAAAAACTAAAGCAAAAAATGGATCAGTCCTGAAAGGGTTAATTCATTTCTAATGAAAAAAAAGTATGACCCCATGTGGGGTATTTCCGTCCCTGGGAGAAATAGCTTTACAAAAATTGGTTGTTTATTTCTCCTTTATCCCTTGTGAAAATGAGAAAATTCAACATTTTAGTGGATAAAAATTGTGATATTAATTCTCTCCGCCAAATTCTAATAAATTCTGCAAAAGACCCGTGGAGTCTAAATGCTCACTATACCCCTAGAAAAATTCCTTGAGGGGTGTTTCCAAAATGGGGTAACTTGGGGGGCTTCCAGTGTTTTGGTCCCTCCAGGGTGTTGCAAAGGCGGCATGGCACCGAAAAACAATCCAGCAAAATCCAAATGGTGCTCCTTCCCTTCTGAGCGCTGCCATGCGTCCAATTAGCAGTTTATTACCACATATGAGGTATTGCCGTAATCAGGAGACATTGCTTTACAAATGTTGTGGTTCTTTTTTTCCTTTATTCCTTGTAAGGGTATGTGCGCACACACTAATTACGTCCGTAATTGACGGACGTATTTCGGCCGCAAGTACCGGACCGAACACAGTGCAGGGAGCCGGGCTCCTAGCATCATACTTATGTACGATGCTAGGAGTCCCTGCCTCTCTGCAGGACAACTGTCCCGTACTGTAATCATGTTTTCAGTATGGTACAGTAGTTCCACGCAGAGGCAGGGACTCCTAGCATCGTACATAATTATGATGCTAGGAGCCCGGCTCCCTGCACTGTGTTCGGTCCACTACTTGCGGCCGAAATACGTCCGTCAATTACGGACGTAATTAGTGTGTGCGCACATACCCTAAAAATGTAAAATTTCTATGATTCTAGATTTTCATTTATACAGACTAATTCCAATATATTTAGCGAAAAACCTGTGCGGTCAAAATGCTATACCCCTAGATAAATTCCTTGAGAGGTGTAGTTTCCAAAATGGGGTCACTTTTGGAGGGTTTCCCCTGTTTTGGTCCCTCCAGGGCGTTGCAAACGCGACATGGCACCGAAAACCAATCCAGCAAAATACGTTCTCCAAAATCCAAATGGTGCTCCTTCCCTTCTGAGCCCTGCTGTGGGTCCAATCAGCAGTTTATTACCACATATGGGATATTGCCGTAATCGGGAGACATTGCTTTACATATGTTGGGGTGCATTTTCTTTATTATTTCTTGTAAATATTAAAAATTTCTATGTTTTTTCAGAAAAAATAGATTTTCGTTTTTACAGACTAATTCTAATAAATTTAGCGAAAAACCTGTGCGGTCAAAATTCTAACTATACACCTAGATACATTTCTTGAGGGGTGTAGTTTCCAAAATGGGGTCACTTTTGGGGTGTTTCCACTGTTTTGGCACCTCAACACCTCTTCAAACCTGACAAGGTGCCTAAAATATATTCTAAAAAAGAGGCCCAAAATCCACAAGGTGCTCCTTTGCTTCTGAGGCCTGTGTTTCAGTCCATTATCACACTAGGGCCACATGTGGGATATTTCTAAAAACTGTAGAATCCGGGGAATAAATAATAAGTTACATTTCTCTGGTAAAACCTTCTGTGGTACAGAAAAAAAATGTATTAGAAATGAATTTTGGCAAAAAAAATAAAATTTGTACATTTCCCCTCTACTTTGCTTTAATTCCTGTGAAACGCCTAAAGGGTTAAAACACTTTCTGAATGCTGTTTTGAATACTTTGAGGGGTGCAGTTTTCAAAATGGGCTGATTTCTGGGGATTTTCTAATATATAAGGCCCTCAAAGCCACTTCAGAACTGAACTGGTCCCTGAAAAAATAGCCTTTTGAAATTTTCTTTAAAATAGGAGAAATTGCAGCTAAAGTTCTAAGCCTTGTAACGTCCTAAAAAAATAAAAGGACGTTCAAAAAACGATGCAAACATGAAGCAGACATATGGGAAATGTTAACTAGTAACTATTGTGTGTGGTATTACTATCTGTCTTACAAGTAGATACATTTAAATTTAGAAAAATGCTAATTTTTGCAAATTTTTTCTAAATTGTGGTGTTTTTCAGAAATAAATACCAAAACTATCGACAAAATTTTTTCACTAACAAAGTACAACATGTCACGAGAAAACAATCTCAGAATCGCTTGGATAGGTAAAAGCATTCCGCAGTTATTACCACATAAAGTGACACATGTCAGATTTGAAAAAATCGGCTGGGTCCTGAAGGGGTTAAGGAGGCTGGTGGCATGTGATATTGACCTCTTTAACTTGAAAATCCAGATTCTTGTAATTTGTAGCATAAGCGTAAAGTATGGGTGGAATTTTGTGACTTTTCTCCTACAAACCTGAGGACTGGATATATGTCCGTTGATTTCTAGTACGTGAGGCGCAGCTCTGCCCATTTACTGTATAACAGCTGCTTTATGTGCCCTATGGCAAAAAAGACTTTGCTTGGCATGTCTTCCCTATAAGCCTCAGTTGACATCTCGTTTTTCAGGCACATTGGAGGTATACATCAGGAGCAATCCCCAACATATACCTCTGGCGTATTCCTCCGTACAGATATGTCCATCCTTAACTTTTCATGAGTTATATAATTTTGTCATAGCAATCCAATGCAAGCTTTTTAAACTTTCTTTTTTAACATGGGATTCTATGGGGGATAGATGGATGACGAGTGGTATCTGTTGGAGGTATTTTTTTTACATGTGTCTTTAACATCTCATGCCATGAATCTCAGGATATGTCCGGATTAGAGATACACCTCTGTTTCCCACTGGATTGCATACATCGGCTATTGACTCCTATTGAAAGAAATAAAGTATAGTGCCCCACTGTATAGAATAGTGTTGTAGACCATTCTTTTCTATACAGATTAAAACCAGTATGCCAAAGCATACCAGCACAGTTTATGCCAAGAGGACAATTTTGGCATAGACTGGATGCTATGGGCATACGTGGCGGAATTATCCTGGCGTATACCTACGACGTGCGTGAAAAACGAGATGTGAACTGAGCCTATTCTTTGAAAGTTCTGGTGAAGTCTGTGATAAAGAATGGCAGATGGTACGTCATCACTGTGCTGATCCAATGTTATTCACTAGTGGCGAGATCCATTAATAATGGACTCCAGTACTTATCTCAACGACTTAGGGGCCAATCTGACCTTTAGTGGCCCAGCAACCAGAACTCTTTGGCTGGATTCACACGAGCATGTTACGTCCGTAATGGACGGAACGTATTTCGGCCGCAAGTCCCGGACCGAACACACTGCAGGGAGCCGGGCTCCTAGCATCATAGTGATGTACGACGCTAGGAGTCCCTGCCTCTCCGTGGAACTACTGTCCCGTACTGAAAACATGATTACAGCTAGGGACAGTTGTCCTACAGCGAGGCAGGGACTCCTAGCATCGTATGTAACTATAATGTTAGGAGCCCGGCTCCCTGCACTGTGTTCGGTCCGGGACTTCCGGCCGAAATACGTTCTTTCCTTTACGGAAGTAATGACCTCGTGTGAACCCAGCCTAATAGGCATCGATAGAAAATAGTCCATAACGCTAGTTACCAGCAGAAACTTTCTAGCATGGCTTACCTGGCTTTGCCCAGCTTTAGTCTGTGGTGTTCATAATTGTAACTATTTCCTCTATATGTACATTCTTTTTAATGCATCAGGAGCATGGGTAAGGTAATTCTTCTCGATTTTGTTGTGGCTAAAAGGAATTGGCTAAGTTTTAGTGTATTGATAATGAACAGCTTTTTTTTTAGTATAGTAGAACGTTGCAATGCCAACTCAACCTCTGATCTTTGCATTGGTTCCAAATAAAGCACATGACCACCTTCCCATTTGGCTGCACATTATGAGAACTGCTTAGGCAGGGTGACTAGATGTGTGTGTCTGGCTATCACCGAGAACACTGTCAATGTATGGGGCTCTGGCTGGAGAGTACACACAGCTTAAAATCTAAAAGGTTTCACAATTTAGTAACTTTTACAAGAAGAGCCAAGATATTTGGGATGAGTCATGCCGGCCTATCTCTGGTTATAAACACAATTTCTATGTTAACCCCATACTCTCCCTATACCTTTTTTGTATATTTATTTTTAACCATGTCTTTTAATGAATGATTTATCAAGAAAAGAGGCCGGGATCTGCATAGCAACCAGTAAGACTGAAGAAAAGGCTGCTGTAATCTGATTGGCTGCTGTTGGCTCCTTCTT
Source organism: Rhinoderma darwinii (assembly GCF_050947455.1). Classification (NCBI taxonomy): domain Eukaryota; kingdom Metazoa; phylum Chordata; class Amphibia; order Anura; family Rhinodermatidae; genus Rhinoderma; species Rhinoderma darwinii. The sequence goes on along the minus strand of NC_134687.1, from coordinate 325,200,146 downwards.
TTTTAAACTATATAGTGACCAAGACTAAAGGATTTGGCCACATTCACACGTACATTTGTGGTGTTGAATCCTCTACATGCAGATATCTTCCAACAATTGAAATGGTTTTCCTTTTGTAACCCATGTGAAAATCTTGGCAATTCTTGCAAAGGCCATTCCTACGTTGCTGTAAGGCCAGGATCACAAGCAGTTTTGAAGCGGTTGTTGGCTGTTTTTTGAGCCAAACACAGAAGTGGACACAAAAGAAAGGCGATATATCAGTCTTTTCTTTATACCTTTCTTTCCTTTTGGATCCACTTTGAGATTTAGCTAAAAAAAAATTGAGACAAAAACTGCATTAAAACCGTGTATGATCCTGGTCAAAGTGGGGTTCTAGGCCGATTTGTTGCCAGATGTCTGTCCTCCTTAACCAATTGATTTGTCACCGGCCATGTATGGATTATCACTCCCGACAGCTCGTTATTGGTAGAATTTACTAAATATTGTATGTATGACCACACCATTTTATATCCACCCCAAATAGAAGCACTAATGTGAGCCTGGACCAGTAGACTATTTTATTTGTTTATTTATTTTTTCTGCCGTGGGCCATTTGGATATTTATAACCTCATTCACGGGCTGTACTACATTATAAACGTAATACCCCCCACACAGTGTATTGCCACCCATAGCTGCCACATACCGTATAATGTCCTCCATAGCTGCCCCATGCAGTATAATGCCCCATAGATGTCCCATACAGTATAATGCCCCCTCAACAGCTACCATATGAGCTGTCCCCTCTCATACCCAGTATAATGCCCCCATAGGTATGTACCTAATAGAAAAACAACCTAACTAATTACCTATCCCCGTTCTCACGATGGGTGGAGGATCTTACTCCTCCTCTGCACTGTGAGTGACTGCAGTGACAACGTCGCGCCTGCCTGTGCTGAGCTTCTCGCAAGGCTCCAGCATTGAACCCAACTGACTGCGTCCAGCTGACGCAGATTCAGTTGGAAGCGAGGTCAGCGCTGTGTGGCAATGGGGGCCCTATCGACCCCCCCAGACTTAGGGGCCTGGTCGCAATTGTGACCCCACTCCCCCTATAACTACGCCACTGCCGGCCCGAGAATGGACCAGTGGTCACCGGATTGGTCCACTCTTTGGCTGGCACAGTCCAGTCAACTGACCTCACGTCACTGACTCGGGTCAGGTGACCAGTCTGATCCACTCTTTGGCTGGCACAGTCCAGTCAACTGACCTCACGTCACTGACTCGGGTCAGGTGACCGGACTGATCCACTCTTGGGCCGCCACGCACCGACCTCATGCAGACCGCCGCCCTGCTTGGCTCCTAAATGTGAGTGAGTAGGGCGGAATCGCAGCAGCGGTCAGCGTGAGGTCGGGCTGGTCCCCCCCCTACTATAGGATCAAACTACACAATGGCAGGGTCGGTCTCTTGATAATGTATCGCTTGTGCTCAGCTGTCAAATTCTGCCTTAGTTTGAAAGAATCTGCTCAATTGACCATTGAATGGTTGCCACAACATTGAGGCTCTTGAGTGTGATACCAATCTGCTAGAGCTAAGACAACCTCTCTATCCGCAGCCTCTTATGTTGGCATTGAGGAGGACATTGCAGACCTTGTGCTTGCTGCAGAAGCAACACTTTCCAATGAATGGAACTGAATTTTTACTTGCAACAATCGTCAGCGTGTACAGGGCTTTATACTGCGTATCTTTCAGCTTTATGTAGGAGGGAGTGAGTGACAATCTGGTTCTAGTTTAGTGACATGTTCACACACATCCTGGATCCGCAATACTCCCCTTTCAGTTTCTTTTTACTACACTATGTTCTTTATTCCTACCTGAGGCCTGGGTTTTCACACTACAAATTCCTGACTTCCCCATCAGACTGATCTCTGTTTTTACATGCAGTACTATGATGCAATTTTCCATAAAAGCCGTCCCAAAATTAAAGCTCTACATGTACTCTCTTCTCTCTGCCATATTTTTACAAAGCTTTGGAACAAAAGCGACTCTGTCACCACATTATAAGTGCCCTGTCTCCTACATAAGGAGATCGGAGCTGTAATGTAGGTGACAGCAGTGCTTTTTATATAGAAAAACAATCTATTTTCACCACGTTAGGAGCGATTTTAGATTTATGCTAATTAGCTTCTTAATGCCCCGGTGGGCGTGTTTTTACTTTGGTCAGCGTCATACACTCTGTACAACGCCCACTTGGTCTAAAGTAAAAACACGCCCACTTGGGCATTAAGAAAGCTCATTAGCATAAACCAAAATCGCTCCTAACGTTGTGAAAATAGATCGTTTTTCTAAATAAAAAGCATTACTGTCACCTACATTACAGCGTCGATCTCCTTATATAGGAGACAGGGCACTTATAATGTGGTGACAGAGCCTATTTAAATACATGCAAAATCTGCACACTGGGAACATGCTATTTGCTGCAAGTTTCTTTGATATATATTTATCTTTGTTTTTTAAGGTTCCGCTGCAAACTTTCTGTTACAGAAAATCGACAGCATATCCTGTATGTGGGAACATACCCTTAGCCTGGGTTCACACGTAGCGTAATTACTGCAGATTTTCCGCAACGTAATACATAAACATAATACAGTAGCAGCATGTCTATTCACAATCTGTGCACTTCGTTACTGTTTTTGTGGTAGTTACAGCAGAGGACGCGTAATCTCGTTGTAACCTGTCATCTGCAGCGTAATCTCGAGAGATCACGCTTGCTCTGCTGTAACTACTACAGAAACAGTAACGAAGTGCAGGGATTGTGAATAGACATCCCGTGGAATGTCTATTCACGGTCTAAACACTTCAGTATTGTTAATGTGTTAGTATAAGACAGCACATACTGATCTAGCAGGATCCCTATGCGCTGAGTAAATGAATGGGAGAGGAGTGCATGACGCTGATTGGTCAGCGTCATACACGCCTCTGTACAACGCCCACTTGGTCTAAAGTAAAAACACGCCCACTTGGACATTAAGCAACTCATTAGCATAAATCTGAAATCGCTAATAAAGTGGTGAAATCGTTTTTCTAAATAAAAAGCACTGCTGTCACCTACATTACAGCGCCGATCTCCTTATGTAGGAGACAGGGCACTTATAATGTGGTGACAGTCTATTTAATGATAAGCGGGAAAAAACTCTCAATTTGACTTGCGGTGCATCTGTTTTAATCCACAGCATGTCAATTGTATGTGCGTAATCGCAATTTTGTTTTTTCTGCAGGTTTTCCCCACTGAATTCAATGGTGAGTTAAAACCCGCAAGAAATAGCAGATGTCGCCTTTTTTCTTTTTTTTTTTTCTTTGTGGCAGGGGAACTGCTATTCCGTACAAAAATGTTAAATCCGAAAACAAAAAAAGACGTGCCCAAAATTCTGTGGTTCTTTGTCCAGGCCAACCGATCTGCAGGACGTCAAAGTATGCACGTTTTTTTTATAGCAGAAGTGCCGGATCTGTCGAATACCCTTAAAGTTATGTTCACACGCCCTATTTACGGCTCCAAACCGCCGGCAAACATCTGCCCATGGGGTTACAATGTTCTGTGCACACAGGCTTTTTTTTTATGCGCCGCTGTCAAAAGACGGCGCGTAAAAAGACGCCCGCGTCAAAGAAGTGCATGTCACTTCTTGAGACGTAATTGGAGCCATTTTTCATTGACTCCATTAAAAAACAGCTCCAATTACAACTGTAATGGACGCCGCGAAAAACGCGAGTACGAGCAGTTATGTCTGAAATTCAGGAGCTGTTTTTGCCTGAAAATAGCTCCGTAATTTCAGTTGTATTGGACGCTGCCGTGTGAACAATTCTGTCTGGTTCACGGCGTTATGTCCGTCATTTTCCCATACAAAATGTCAGTGCATTCTGAGCTATTTTGTCCAGGATTTTTTGTGGAATCCACGACGGAGGCTTCTAAGGGTATGTTCACACGGTTAACAAAATACGGCTGAAAATACGGTGCTGTTTTCAAGGGAAAACGGCTCCTGATTTTCAGCCGTTTTAAATCAAACGGCTGTTTTTTACGGCTGTTTTTGGAGCTCTTTTTCTATTGAGTCAATGAAAAACGGTTCAAGAAGTGTCATTTTTACGGGGAGTTTTTTTTTTTTTAAATGAGGCGTTAAAAAAACAAAACACCCCCATCGGAACAGAATGCCGTATTTCCCATTGAAATCAATGAGCAGATGTTTGTAGGCGTTCTGCTTCTGATTTCTTCAGCCATTTTTTGGGAAGTTTACGGGCCGAAAAACGGCTGAAAATAGCCCGTGTGAACATACCCTCATTCCTAACCATTCTAGAGCCACTAGTGTCTGGATCCTCGGTGTATGCAGGAACGTATTGATATGTTGTCCATCCTGGTAACCTTGTACATAGCTGCATCATGTATATCTTCTTACGTAATGGATTAGACTCTATCTGGCTGTACAATGGTGAATTTAATGGCCGCCTTCGACAACTTTTTCCCATCGGAAAGACATGTCTCACACCAAAAGACTCTCGGATCTGTGAAAAATGACGTGTTTTTTATATTTTTTATTTTATTACGGTCGTTGGGTGCAATCGTTGGCAATATTAGAAATGAATTAGTATAATTCGGTGAGAAGACTCTAAGGCCTAATTCACACGAGCGTATTTCACGTCCGTGTTACGCGCTTGAAAACAACGGGCGTCACACTGACCTATGCGATTCAATAGGGCCACTCAGACCTTCCGTGTTTTTCATGCAGCGTGTCCCCGCTGCGAGAAACTCACTGCATGTCCTATACTTGTGCGTTCTTTGCATCACGCACCCTTTTAAAGAGGCTCTGTCACCAGATTTTGCAACCCCTATCTGCTATTGCAGCAGATCGGCGCTGCAATGTAGATTACAGTAACGTTTTTATTTTTAAAAAACGAGCATTTTTGGCCAAGTTATGACCATTTTTGTAGTTATGCAAATGAGGCTTGCAAAAGTCCAAGTGGGTGTGTTTAAAAGTAAAAGTCCAAGTGGGCGTGTATTATGTGCGTACATCGGGGCGTTTTTACTACTTTTACTAGCTGGGCGCTCTGATGAGAAGTAACATCCTCTTCTCTTCAGAACGCCCAGCTTCTGGCAGTGCAGATCTGTGACGTCACTCACAGGTCCTGCATCGTGTCGGCACCAGAGGCTACAGATGATTCTGCAGCAGCATCGGCGTTTGCAGGTAAGTCGATGTAGCTACTTACCTGCAAACGCTGATGCTGCTGCAGAATCAACTGTAGCCTCTGGTGCCGATGTGGCCGTCACGATGCAGGACCTGTGAGTGACGTCACAGATCTGCACTGCCAGAAGCTGGGCGTTCTGAAGAGAAGAGGATGTTACTTCTCTTCACAGCGCCCAGCTAGTGAAAGTATTAAAAACGCCCCGATGTACGCACATAATACACGCCCACTTGGACTTTTGCAAGCCTCATTTGCATAATTACAAAAATGGCCATAACTTGGCCAAAAATGCTCGTTTTTTAAAAATAAAAACGTTACTCTTATCTACATTGCAGCGCCGATCTGCTGCAATAGCAGATAGGGGTTGCAAAATCTGGTGACAGAGCCTCTTTAAGTCAATGGGTGCGTGAAATTCACTGACCGCACACGGACGCACATCCGTGTGCTGTGCGTGATTCACGCAACAGTTGCTAAAGAAGTGATGAGAAAAAGAAAACCACCTCCATTTCATTTTGCTGACGTAAAAAACACGTGACATACGCGCATAAAAAAAAGCTGACACGCACCATACACTGATGTCACACGGAACTGCAACGCAGGAAAAATGCTGCGTTTTTTTTTTACGCATGCAAAACTGACACGTTCGTGTGAATAAGGCCTAATGGAGATGGAGTACGCATTACAGCGTGCAGGTGCAATGTTTGGTGGGTCTGATCTCTTTCTCAAGCTTGATACCTAATATCTATATAAACATACTGATCACATGATAAAGAAGTCTGTTGGCAAAATTACAATTTTTCCATCGCACTTGATTTGTGGAAGAATCGTCTTTTGCCATCTTGGTGGTTTATGGGCGAGCCTGATGTTTAAGGGCAGGAATGTCTCACTTCATTGTGAAGCTCTTCATCTTCTATTCTGCTGGATACCAGGGTTTGCAAGGCTCTTGGGACTTTTGCATACAGCTTTTGTTTGTGTGCACAAAGTGTAAGAATATTTATTTGTTCCTCACCTGCCTCTGGTGCCGGCAAGCCAATATCTCATGATGGACTTCCTGTGAATTTCTGCTTCCCTCCCAATCTGAAGGTGAATTTACCAGTGGGTGTTTTTTCTTTTCACTCTTCTAGGTTATTTTGTTACTTTTGTATGTTAGACACAGCTCTTACTTTTCCTACAGAATGTAGCCGAGTAGTGAGAGTTACTGCAGATGCATGGTGCACATGAAGGACTTGTACTGTCATTTGGAGAGATGTGTGGCGCTAGTGCAAAGTTCTGAGACCATTATGGCAGCAATATAGTTAGATTCCGTAGCAGCTAGCCAAAGTATTAAAATAAAAATTAACACAGAATTTGGCTGTCCTGGACAATGCTGCTTAAGTTTATCTTAAAGCTCTAGAGGTATACAGACGTTTAAAGCAATCATGTTCCTTGTACCAGACGTGCTCAGACCAATCGTTCAGAGACTGTAGGCCTGAGTTCACATGGAGCGGATACGATGCGTAAAAGCCCGCAGCGTATCCGCCCTGTGCACCGTAGGGAATTGCGGGTGAATAACTACAGGCGAAAAACTGCACCACAGTTTGGTGCGGTTATTCGCCTGTAATGTCCGCTGAGCAAAACTGCAGCACCTAGCAGGCCGGCCCCCTGGGATGACGTTTCATCCCATGTGACCGCCGCTACAGCCTGTGATTGGCTGCAGAGGTCACATGGGATCAAATGTCATCCCAGGAGGCCAGCCTAGAGGAAGAAATCCATCGGGTTAACCCCTCAGCAGAAAGGCAAACGGAAACCTCCGTTTCGGTTTTCTTCACCGTTGTGACAGGGTGCAGTCGTTTTGACGGACTCAATAGCGCAGTTTCCATTCGAAACAATGGAACCCTGTCACAAAGGTGACAGACAAAAACCATTAGCTAGGTTTCCGTCACCATTGAGCTCAATGGTGAGGAAAACGGAAGCTGAGACTTCCGTCTGCCTATCCGTTGACGGGTTAGCCCGATGGAACTTTCGACAGAACCCCTCATCGGAAGGGCAACGGTGATGTGAACATGCCCTTAGTCATGCATTACTAGGGCTTGATTGCTGCTGTATTATAAACTATTCTAGAGTGTGTAGAAATCTGCTGTTTCTTTTTTATGTTTTTTTGACGGAGTCTCGTGCCATTGAAGCAAGGTTTAGACATTAGAAGTTTTGGCCTACTAGATACTGAATTACAAGATTTGTACTGTACTAGTATTCCAGAAAAGAATCTCCTCTAAATGAATCATTCTAACACTTTCTTTTTACTGTTTTTATCGGGACTAATCAATCAGAAAGTTGATTTATTGGAAACTATTTTTTTTTTCCTTTTCAGTGGCTAGGAATTAATGTGCCTTTCACTCTCCCTGCCTGTGGCAAAGCTAAACCCTTTCAATACTAACCCACTTAGGTGATGGAATCTGTTACGATTTATCACTCATGTCAAAACAATTGCATGACGTTGCTTTTTTCCCCTGACAGCACGACTGTAATGGAAGCCGAAATAGACATCCTGACTTAATGAAAAGCAACCAATTAAATGTTGTTGCTTTCAATTGCTGCTTTGCAAATCATTTGGCTTGACATGAGTGGTGTCACTCGGGGTCAGCAAAAAGGGAAAAAGTGACATCAGAAGGAATTTGTGGTTTGCATGTTTCTGCCAGGAATAGGCTGGAAAGGAAGGCTACCTAGCAGAATGCTTTATGCAGCATCAAAGCACATTTCCTGCAGGACCCATCCCATTTGACATGCTAGCCTGTGGGCCATAATGTCGCCTTATATTGTAGTATTATCCACTTCTGTTTTAAAGGGGTTTTCTGATGACCCATTCCCATTAAAGATTACCTGTCACCTCGCCTGAAATGTCTGTAGTAAAATATGACGTTTTCACATTTATTTAAACCCCTGAAAATTGTGCGCATCTACTACGGCTCTTGTGTATTTCCTGTGTAAATTTTATATAGCTTTTTGACCAGAAAAGAATGCAAGTGGTCACCTACGGGTCTCTGAACAGAGGGGAAACCCAATTCATCACTATTGGATTTGACTTAAATCAGGGGGCACAGTCTGAGGGATTGATACTCTTTAAAGGAGTTTTCTAGTCCCATAAAATTGATGGCCAATATCTGATTGGCCTGGGTCCGACTCCCGACACCCCGACGATCAGCTGTTGGGAATGGCCCGCAGCGCTCATGTGAGGGCTGATTCCCCTTCATTTCTACTTTCTCACTGCGAATTGTCGATCACTGCTAGGCTCCATGCACACGACTGTAGATTTAATCCGTAAGTACGGATCTATTAATTTCTATGGCCGACTGACCCCTTCCCCTATATTTACAGGAAGGTGTCCGGGCCGTAGAAGCCTTCCGTAAAAAATAGGACATGTCCTATTTTTTTATTTTATGGACCGTACTCCCATACTTTATAATGGGAACACGGTCCGCAAATTCCGGATGACTGCCTGCGCCCGTAATCATTATTACGGGCACGGTTGTGTGCATGGGGCCTTACAACCTTCTCCCAGTCACTTGAATAGGAGAAGGCTGTAATACTGTGAACTGCCGCTGCTAGTGTGTCACTGATTCACAGTACGAGCAGTGGAAATGAAGGGGAAGCCGCGCTCGTAAGAGTCGCGCCCCCTTCAAAACAGCTAATCGGCGTGGATTCTGGGAGTCGGACTCCAACCAATGTGATATTGATGGCCTATCCTGTGGATAGGCCATCAATTTTATGGGACTAGAAAACCATTTTAACTCTTTAAAACACTCCTGATTTTGGTGTGGACTCTGCAGAGGGAATCCCCAGATCGCGTTCCTAGAGTAATGTCGAATAGCAGCTGACGGTTTGCAGATGGTATTACGTAGCGTGGAACAAAATCGCAAAGCAGAAGCATGGTTCTACAAATCTTTCAAAATGGGAACACCGATGCATGTCAGGCCACAATAAGAAGAAAAGTCCATACAGACGTCAAGCCAAGAATATCAAATGTAGTAACACCTCACACTCATGACTTATTCAGACAAGCGTTCAGATCCGAGAACAGAGAGCCCGTTTGCTTTAATGTGTCCGTGTTCATTCAGTGTGCTTGGTATTCACAGCGAGAAAGTAGTTTTTTATGGGACTAGAAAACCCCTTTAAAGAGTATCAATCCCTCAGACTGTGCCCCCTGATTTAAGTCAAATCTAATAGTGATGCATTGGGTTTCCCCTCTGTTCAGAGACCCGTAGGTGACCACTTGCATTCTTTTTATGTTTAAATGTTTTTCTCTCTTCTGGTCAAAAAGCTATATAAATTACACAGGAAATACACGAGGTATAATTTTATATAGATTGTGCTAATGAATAAGGGGAAAGATTTATCAAAAATGGTGTAAAGGAAAAGTGGAGTAGTTGCCCGTGGCACCCAATACAATTTCTGCTTTCATTTTCCAAAGGACCTTCACAACCAATAAGATTTCACCTTTCATTTTGCAATGGGCAACTACTCCACTTTTCCTTTGCGCTAGTTTTGCTAAAACTCTTATTGATGGGCTTGCTCGCTTCTTGGACGGGGGGTGGGGGTGAGCCATTATAGAGGGGCTCTCTTGGTTTTGAATGTGAGGTGCACAGACTTGGTACATTCATTAGGAGAGGTATGAGGAGTTTGGATTGGTGTCTTTTATAGTTGGGTCACTTGTACAGTATGTGGAAGTTGCGGCTCCAGCCATGTAGGTCACACATCTTATCCACAGCCTTTCTCAATGTTTATCTTTTCTTTTCAGAGGTCAATGTCTGCTCCAAGGTTTCTCTTTTCATGCATTTGTCATGGGAATGTCTATAGTAAGTGGCCTATTCATTCTCAACACTGCTCTGAGTGGCCCTTTAATGCAGTCCTTGTGTGCGATCTGATCTCCGTGCTCCTTACACGTGTCGGCTCTATATCTAACAGCCCATCTCTATGCTCAATCCCTGTGCAAACATATTGATGGCTGATAACTATGCTATTCCCACTAGGTACTACAAGCACCGACGTTCATGAGACTCCTGCAGATGCTTATTTTTATATTGGCAACAAATCTTTTTGCCTATAGTTTATATGTCAAATAGACTTTTTAGTTTTTTTTACATTTGATATTGGTTTTTCAGTGAACAGCTGCACGGATGGGACGTCACGCTTTCTGACTTTACGTGTTCAGTCTTGACATACTTCTGACACTTGCTTAATCCATACACTTTCTGCAAACGTGCCATGGAATGCTGCTATTTCTTGCTTGCCTGGGGGAAGTGGGCTTCAGGTTTTATCGGGCAGCTAAATCCTTTACTCGTGGTATAAAAAATTATATTGCACTGGCAGCTGATACAAGCAGATTTTTCTGTTGATAAACCCATCTGTCAACTGGTCATAAATGGGTGTGTGAGTTATGTAGGAGACTAATGGTGTTGGCATTAGTTTAACAGTTCAATGTCAATACTGTGAGTCATAATTCTTCCTCCAATTGAACGGATCATGAGCCTTGTTTCGGGAAGGCTCTTTTACCATTTGTTCTTCTCCGTGCTGGAAGACAAGTATTTCTGTGGATAATGTTCCGGCTGTTCTAATGGCATAAAGTAGAATTGGTCCTAAAGCTTTTTCTCTACCCTGTAGTTATTTTTCTCTTTTATAGTTTACACTTCTGATAAGTAACTGTGCTATTAGCAACTGTGTAAATATACCAAGGGCACTGGGCGAAGGTCCTAATTTAGAAACTATACAGCTAAATATTTACATTCAGCATGTTTATATGTGATCTACTCCATCAGTTTATGAAGGGCTATATGTTTACTGGAAAGAACATTATGTAAACCATGGCATTTGTAGTTCATATCATGTAACTTTACAGGGATTTCCTACAATAGTGGGATGTGCCATAACCTACTCATTGGATGTCTTTCCCGATACCCTATCCACTCCCGACCCTGGCCATTTCAGGTGCTGCAACTTGGCCCCGTTCATTTAAATTGAATTATTATATTATAGTTTTTACAATGTTCCTGGTGCGGAGATCATGCGACCAGTCATGTCTCCAGAAAGGCTCCATACCTACTATAACTGGCTTCTCCCTTTTTATTCCAGCACAGTTTCTATTTTCTTTGGAGGTGCCTCTGTTCCCCCGCAATCAGCCAGTTAATCTCTAGCGGCTGATGTGCTAATTGATTAATAAATTGAGCGCTTGCCGTGAACCTAAGCCACGATCTTGCAGCAGGCACCACTGTGATAAATTTGGCAACGGGCTCATAGACTTCTATTGGCGACGGGTGCCTTCCCGTTTTCTCACGGGAAGGTGCCCGTGCCGTTGAAAAAGATAGAACATGTCCTATTTCAGGCCGTAATAACGGCACGGACAGTCCATAGAAGTCTATGGAGCTCTCGTAATAACGGGTGGCTACATGTGTGCACCCGTCATTACGGCAGCGTTGCTAAGCGACGTCAGTAAATAGTCACTGTCCAGGGAGCTGAAAGAGTTAACTGATCGGCAGTAACTCTTTCAGCACCCTGGACAGTGACTACCGATCAGTATAAACCTGTAAAAAATAAAAATAAAAGACGTTCATACTTACCGACAACTTCCTGCTTCCTCCAGTCCGGTCTCCCGCCCGTTGCCTTGGTGACGCGTCCCTCTCGACATCCGGCCCGACGTCCTGGATGACGTTTCAGGCCATGTGACCGCTGCAGCCAATCACAGGTCAATCACAGGCTGCAGCGGTCACATGGACTGCCGCGTCATCCAGGGATGTCGGGCTGGATGTGAAGAGAGGGACGCATCACCAAGACAACGGCCGGGTAAGTATGAATTTCTTTAACTTTTATTACAGAAAGGGCTGTCCCTTCTCTCTATCCTGCACTGATAGAGAGAAGGGGCTGCCGATTAGTGCAGTGCTATTTTGCCGCCAAAAACGTGCTCGTAAATACGGGTGGAATACGTGTGACACCGGACCCATATTTACGAGCACGGGTTCGTAAATACTGGTGCAAAACGGGTGGAATACGTGTGACACTGGACCCGTATTTACGCCAGTATTTACGGGTGGGAAAAAATACGGTCGTGTGCATGAGGCCTTAAGGGTCCTTTTTTACACCTGCCAATTTTGGTCGTAACAATGAGCGCTGATCGATGAGGCAGCTTGTTGATCGGCGCTCCTTTCACAATGTGCTATGATCAGTAATGTATGGGGACGAGCGATCGTTTCTACGTAAGTACATTTCATACATACATACATTTCCATCATGTAGACAGCACATCGCCATGTTTACACAGAGATGTACTGCTTACAACGATAATATTTTCTGCTGCATAAAAACAATATGATCAGCCGATGAACGAGCGTTTCCCCGTTTATCGACTGATCACTGGCCTTGTTCCTATGAAAGCTCGTTTACCTGATCATTTGCTCGCTTAAAAGGGCATTCGGTATACGCTGCCTTAATCTTAGACTGTATTAGTAAATCTGCCCCATTGTCTGCACATCAGTGGGTATGTTTGTAGATAGAGTATAGCGTTTTACCTATTGAGGTCATTTAGAATTACAAAATATCACATGGACTTAAAGAGGCTCTGTCACCAGATTTTGCAACCCCTATCCGCTATTGCAGCAGATCGGCGCTGCAATGTAGATTACAGTAACGTTTTTATTTTTAAAAAACGAGCATTTTTGGCCAAGTTATGACCATTTTTGTATTTATGCAAATGAGGCTTGCAAAAGTCCAACTGGGCGTGTATTACGTGTGTACATCGGGGCGTTTTTACTAGCTGGGCGTTCTGACGAGAAGTATCATCCACTTCTCTTCAGAACGCCCAGCTTCTGGCAGTGCAGACACAGCCGTGTTCTCGAGAGACCACGCTGTGACGTCAGTCACAGGTCCTGCATCGTGTCGGCCACATCGGCACCAGAGGCTACAGTTGATTCTGCAGCAGCATCAGCGTTTGCACGTAAGTAGCTACATCGACTTACCTGCAAACGCCGATGCTGCTGCAGAATCGACTGTAGCCTCTGGTGCCGATGTGGCCGACACGATGCAGGACCTGTGACTGACGTCACAGCGTGGTCTCTCGAGAACACGCTGTGTCTGCACTGCCAGAAGCTGGGCGTTCTGAAGAGAAGTGGATGATACTTCTCGTCAGAACGCCCAGCTAGTAAAAGTAGCAAAAACGCCCCGATGTACGCACATAATACACGCCCAGTTGTACTTTTGCAAGCCTCATTTGCATAAATACAAAAATGGTCATAACTTGGCCAAAAATGCTCGTTTTTTAAAAATAAAAACGTTACTGTAATCTACATTGCAGTGCCGAACTGCTGCTATAGCAGATAGGGGCTGCAAAATCTGGTGACAGAGCCTCTAACAGGTATTTGTAAGTTTGTGTTCCTTTTTATCCAATGTACACACTGGTACGATGCCATGATTGTGAAACATGAAGGCTCTACTTATATATTACACACAGCCTGGAATGTATATTTGTTCTCCGCTGTTTGCTGGTCTACAGTAGTATGAGATGAAACCTAGAAGGTCCAGTATTGTGTTTTTTTTTATCTTTTACTACTTTTTTATTTTATTTTCCTCCCTTTACACTGAGGTTTTGTTGGTAGAAGACATACAACTGAACATTATAGGCCTTGCTCTAGTCTGATGGCGGAAATTCCCGCTTTCAAGCTTTTGAGCCACATAGCAGCTCCAAACATTTCATTATCCAATTTACCAGTCGTATATTGCTGATTTAGAGTATAATTGTATAGTAACGTAGGAAACATATCATTTTGACCTTGTGATGTCACTGTAATGTGGCCTTGCTGCTCAGTTCCATTTCTATTATTGTACTGCTTTTTTTTTTTTATTTTTTTGTGTGTGTGGAATCTTCTACTGTCATAAAATTTGTTTATGGGCCTCTAGAATTTAAATGCCTAAAAAAAGCAGCCGCAAATACCCCAAAGCGTTTAGATGTAGCCATTGAGTGTTAGGTTCTGACTTGTTCTTCTACTACGGCCTATTCCATGTTTAACTGAAGCCTTATGCTGGCATTTCAGGAGAATTCCGAAAGATGATATATAGTTAGCAGATCACATCACAAAGGCTGGGAGATGTTCTGATCAGGAGGGATGTGCTGAGGAACCATGTAGCGGATGGGTTCATTAATACTATAATAAGTAATATTCTCACACTTGTACAAATACCTATTCCAAACGTAATTGTCAAACAGATTGGTTCCCTAGACATGAGGTGAACATCACTAAACCTTGTTCTAGAGGATCGGTCAGTTCTCCTTACATGTCTGTTTTAGTAAATCGTTGTATTCCCTATCAGATAAACCATTCTGGGGGATCTTTTCTTAGAACTCGGCAATTTGCTGTTCTTTAAAGTCTTTGTAAACCTTTGAAAAAAAAAAAAAGTCAGTCTGTGTGTTTGGTGTAAAATGTAATATAATTTTAGTCTTTATTAAAAAAAATTGTTTTTTTTAGGGCACAGCTGCATTGTATTTTCTATACAGAGCAGCTGTATCTTTCACTAAATCCTGCTGCCGTCAGGTCCACAGGACTGGCGGGTTCAGTCTCAACCGATCCTGCGTTTCTGACCCTTCATAATTTAGATGTGATAGATTACAGGCGGATTCTGCATGTCAGATGCGCAGGCCCCGCCGACATTGAACCCATCAGGTCGGTGGTCCAAAGACACTTTAACCAGCGGCTTTCCACTCAACGCGTTAACTTCGTCCCACTGACCTGTGTGTTTTATTAGTTAATCCTGTGTTGTGAGTGGAAAGCTGCTGGAGTGGAGCGGTGCTGGTTAAGTCCCCATGCACACGACCGTAAAAACGCCTGTAATTACAGGCCCATAGACTTCTATTGGCCACGGGTACCTTCCCGTCTGCGTACGGAAAGGTGCCCGGGTCGTTGAAAAACATAGAACATGGCCTATTTCAAGCCGTAATTACGGCGCGGGCAGGGCCATAGAAGTCTATGGGGCTCCCGTAATTACGGATGGCTACGTGTATGCACCCATAATTACAGTAGCGTTGCTAGGTGACGTCAGGGGATTACAATTTTTAAATAGAAGCAGAGAAAATGACGTCTGAGCGATCATGTGGCATAATTTCCAGACCCGTATTTACGAGAGGGAAGAAACTACGGTCGTGTGCATTGGGCCTAAGTGTTTGTTTGGACCACTGGACCTGTATGTTTTACTGACTGATTCAGGTAATAGCGAACGTTGCAGCTGCCCTGTGTAGAGAATACAGAGCAGCTGTATCTCAAAAAGTAAACAACATAATTTTTAATAAAAACTGAGAAAGTGGCACTAATCACACTTAAAAAAGAAAAGTCTTCTATGTTTACATAGCCTTTAATTCTTCCTCCATACATTTGTTTTATAGGGGAATGCAAGTATTTACTAAAACGGACATGTCGGTAGACCAGACGAGTCGTCTTTAAAGTATATACCCACATAAAGGGGCAGAAACATATGGCGTACTGATATGAAAGCAAGAAGTTCATTGATACGCCATTAACAAAGTGCCTTTGCTCTGGCTCACAAATTGTGTGTAGTAACCTAAAGAATAAGTAGGATTGTACCCATTCATAATGTAAACACATCCTGGATGATTCCGCGTAGTTTTATTTTATTTTGACAGAATTTTTTTTTTTCCCCACAAACTTTATTTAACCGCTTTTACTTATTTTTTATTTTTATATTTTTTTTAGTCCCACCAGGGGACTTCACTATGCGATCTGCTGATCACATATATAATGCTTTGGTATACTTGGTATACCAAAGCATTATTGCCTGTCAGTGTAAAACTGACAGGCAATCTATTAGGCCTCCGTCATGGCCTAACAGGCATTTGCTGAAGCCAGACCTGGGGGCCCTTGTTAGGCCCCCGGCTGCCATGGAAACCCGACGGCGACCCGCGATTTTCTTTGCGGGGGCGCCGATGGGGTGACAGAGGGAGCTCCCTCCCTCTGTGAAACACATTACATGTAGCTAATGATATAAATTAAACGGATACAATTAAAGTCTATGGGCGAGGGATGTCCCTATTGGACATCTGGTTAACGTATACCTTAAGAAAAGCAATTGAAAAGCCTGTGACGTATGCGTTAAACGTATTCCATACAGTGGCATACATCGCCAATGTTAAATGTATACCGCGCAATACACGTGTTTTTTGCAGGGTCCGCAGGGATAGTATAGGGTAGTCTACTACACTGTTCCAGCCTAAAAACAAAAAAAAATACTGATGTATATCCGCCCAACAGAAGCCAAGAGGATAGACTTTTGGCCTCCGTCTGGCTAATAGAGCCCTATGGACACGTTTAGCGTGTAAGTTGGGAGCTCTCCGAAAGTGCATATGAAATAAAGGGCAGAAAATACTGTGAACAGGGCCTGGCAGTGCGAACCCCTGAGCCTCTTTGCTGCCTTTTGTAGATTCTGAAAATATGCTTACAACTTTGTTAGATGTTTTAGAGTTGTGGTATATGTTTGATATGGGGCATAGCACTTTTCTTCTATTTTGTTTGCATATAAACTAATCCGGAGCCTCGCCTACATACAACTGAAAGAATTTCTGTATTGAGGGGTAAATTGTCGTACGTTGACAAATGTGGAGCATGTTCCTACCCATAGTGGAGGAATTGACCTATGCTGTAATCGGAAGTACATAAAAAAGGAATTCTTGACATCTAGCACTAGAGAGGTTAAGTAAAGCGTATACTGAACCTGACGGGAAGAAGGGCAGGTATGTGGCAGACAGAAGGAAACACAGGCATGGACTTGCACATGGGTAGTCTAGTTATCAAATGCCATTTTTACATCCAGATGTCGCAACTCGTCAGAAGTAATACCTGAACTTTGAATATTCTTTTCTTTAGGGTATGTTTTACACATGGCGGACACGTTGTGTAAAATAAGAGTATCTGCTCTGGGCACCACAGGGAATCCATTGTTGCGGTTTTTCGTCTTGAATGTCCGCTGCGGAAAACTGTATGTAAAATAATACGTTTCATACTTACATGGCCATGGCGACATGTCCCTCTACCGTCTTGCAGCCCATCCCCCTGGGATGACATATCATGTAACCGCTGCAGCCTGTTATTGGCTGCAGTGGTCACATGGGATGAAACGTCATCCCAGGAGTCTGGCCTGAACGAAGAAGCAGACAAGTCTGGGTATAAGATAATTTAAAAAATGTTTGCGGCGGATTTGCAGCTTTTCCGCCGCAAAAATATCACAACATCTGCTGTTTGTTGTGGGTTTTACTTCCACATTGAACGAAGGAGAACCCACAACAAAAAAGCAGCGGTTACGCAAATACAATTGACATGCTGCACATTAAAAAAAAAACACAACGGTCAACTTCTGAGCATTTTTTCCGCTTACCACCTATGCAGCGTGCGGATGAGAGGTTTCTTCAAGTCTCATCCACTCTGCTGCTACTGTATTATTATGTTGCGGAATATCCGCAGTATTTATGCAACGTGTGAACTTACGCTTTCCAGTATACTCTCTCTAGAACACGTGTTTTGAGAAACCTTTTGGCATTACCTCTATAACGTATTTACCCATCTGCTATATAATTGTGTCCTTTTATAATACAGGCTGAAGTGAAAAATTCCTGTATGGGGGGATGTGATAACGTGTACGGTTTAACAAAAATCACCAAACCATGGATATACCTTCCTGATAGTGGTTCAAACACAGGCCAATGTGTTCGGTATATTTACATGCAGTGTTTTTGCTGCCGTCAAATGTTTTTATTTTTTTTACAATTTTTACTGTGCAGAAGTGTGAATATGTATCATAATGCAATATTGGTCTTCTATCTATCTATATTTAAGAAAAAAAAAGCTAAGTGTCTCTAGCTCAGATACAAGATGATGGTTCCAATCACTGCGACCTGCATGAAGTGCATATTAGCACCTCTATGTAACTTCCACGTTTCCCGCAGTTCCAGGGCCTGGCGCCTATAATTGCGTGTCCGCTTCTACTAAGCGGATTCATTTCCGGGAAACGTTGACAATATGTTCTGATTATTTAAGTTTTCTCGCCATGTTATCACAATGTGGAATAATGTCAATGTTTCTGTTCACAAATGGAACTGCTCCAGAATAATGTTTAACCCCAGAAGGGGGAGAAGTTAAAAGGCTGGCAGAGCAACAATATACCAGGTCACATCTGGTAAGCATTTTGTTGGACTGTGACTGATTTTACTGGGCAAAACTTCACACCTCCGATGTGGGCGCTGAAACTTTAGGCCTCATGCACACAAACGTTTTTTTTGTTTTTTGCGTCCGCAATTCATCCGCAAAAATGCCGATGAATTGCGGACCTGTTCATTTCTATGGGCCAATGCACGGACCGTGGTTTCCACGGTCCGTGCATTGGCCCGGGAGCCCGGACCGCATGAAAATCGGACAAGTCATTACATGAGCTGCATTTGCGGTTTGGGCTCCTTGAAATCAATGTGTGCACGATCAGTGATTTGCGGATGGCCCGCGACTGATACTCCGCGGACGTCCGTGCTACTCCACACCAGTTCTAAAATATTTATCTCCCAAACGCAGAAGCTATCCAGTAACCTTAAATACATTTCTTCAACTGGAGTATACATTTTGGTAACCTTCAATAGTGTTAATAGCCTATGGCAATATCATTTGGCCAGGTCTAAAAGGAGAATCCAGTATATGTAAAAACTTGTCGTGCTGAAGCTCTGTAAGAAGAGGTCCGTTTCTAATACATCTAATGGCGAACCCGAACATTACACCACATACTGCCGCATAACTTCTTCAGGTTAGATAAAAGCATACCTTTACTATGCCATCCTATATGAAAATGATTGGTAGGGGTACCTTTCCCATCATCTTCTTTTGCGTATTCTGAAGAAAAACGTGTCGTTTTTAGCTGCAGGGTAAAATTTGGAACAAGAATGCTGAACATGTCAATAGCAATAAACCAGCTGGTATTGGAGAGGTGGTCATCCAGGGATCAGGCTTGCAATTTAATAGCCAAGCTTCATTCTAGTGGAAAATGGCCCTTTAACCCTATGAAACATGCCACTTCAATTCTCTCTCTCCAGAGCAGCTGCTTTTTAAGGGTTTAGTGTGACCACACAGCAGGAATTCATCAGCCTAACCTGATAAAACGTCATGCCTTGGAGTCGGCCTCCCAGATTGCTGGACGTTTTATTCATCTTTTACCATTTGTTTTTATTTCTGTCTCTTGGATATTATGTTTAGTTAATTACAGTTTTGCACAGAGATCGTTTTAATTTTCAAGCCATCTGTGCTTAAAGTAGTGCAAAATTGCGTATTTTCCGAATTGAAGACTTTAAAAGTGTCACAAGGCCTTTTATATTTTATTTTTTTATTAATGCTTTTATTCTTTTTTGGGTTCATTACCTATAGGGAAAATTGTTAAATATTCCTGTAGCCTTTGAAATCAGTGGATGCTCTAGCTTAAAGAGACCGTCTCGATCAGGAGATCTGTAAAACACTAAAGCCCGGTAAGGCCTCATGCACGCGACCGTGAGGGGTTTTTACTGTCTGCAAATACGGAATCGATACACATCCGTAGCAGTCCACAGTAGCGGAAGCACGCATAGACGTTTATGGACAAGTACGTGCCGCAATTGCGGACTAGAATAGGACTTTTCTATATTTTGTAGATCGTTTCTAAGGCCTGGACACCCATCCCAAAGTGTATGGAAAGGTGTCCATGGCCAAAATAAATGAATGGGTCTGCTATTTTATCCGTAATTACGGATGAAAAAGACGGTTGGTTGCAATGGGCCTAATACTGAAAAGAATATAAAAAAAAAAATTGATTTTATTTCTATACATATTTTACATTCATATTATGTTTGTTTATATAGCTAATATATTTCTTTTACTTTAACCCCTTCAGGTCCAAGCCATTTTTTGATTGATAATTTTCATTTTTCACTTCGCGCCTTCCAAGAGGGGGGGGGGATGAGCTGTCCGAGGGTGCCGCCCCCTCTTTTCAACGCCTCAGATGCTGCGGTCGCGATTGACTGCAGCATTTGAGGGGTTAAACAGCCGGGAACAGTGCGATCACTGCTCCCGACTGTTAGTCTTGGGTGTCGGCTCTAAAACACAGCCGACACCCGCAGCCTATGGAGCGCACTCCAAACATCACCCCCATGACGTACCGGTGCGTCAATGGGGTTAAATGTTGCAAACTTCCTACAGTACCTTTTTATATTCTTGACCATTGTTTGCATTCCTGGATAGGAAGCCTGAAGTCTTGAAGCGTATTCACACTAGCCATCAGATGTTTCTTTTTGTTTCCTTTTTAGATATTCAGGATATTTCAGAACGGAAAGCTAAAAAAACAATCTATTTGATCAGTAGAAATTCTCCAGTTTATTTTGGTTTTATGGCAAGTCTTGTAAAAGGAAGATTGGTTACAATATCACTTACCATATTAATTGTATTGGAATTGTAGTAAACAAGAGTTTATCTGATTTATTTTTTTTGTATTTACGTAGTGCAAAATGTCAAGGGTTAAACAGCAGCCATTTTTATTACCATCCATTAAGTAAATTAGTTGACTGATTTTTATTTTTTTTTATCTAAAAAAAAAAAATAGGCAATAAATTGGAATTTGTTTACGGAGATATTCATGTTCCAAAATGAACCATCTTAAACAGTTGCAGAAATTCCAGAGTTTAGTTTGTAAAGAACTGCGTCCATTGTGTTGTGTGAGCTCCTGGTCATGCGCAAATCCAACTGGTACTAGTGTACTTGTTTACCTAGCAGTTACAGGCCTGAATAAGTTATCAGCAGAGTGTGAATTGTGTCTAGGTACAAGACCAAACGTGAGCAATCGCTGTAACTCACCAATGGCTGTAGTTCTGGTGTGAATGAATATATTATAGAGGGGTCTCAATGGTCACTGGTACTATAAATGGCTGTAGGATAAATGTTGGGTAATGATACCTCCATACAGCATGCGTAGATGAGGGGCTGTAAAGCACTTCTGACACTGTGCCAACTATTTGCTTCCCCCAAAAGATAAGCAAAGTCCCTGACTGTTCTCCAAAAGCTCTACAAAGTCCTATAAACAGATTGTCTCTTCCTGATCTGAATTTCAGTTGAGAATTTTGCTATGTATGGGGAAGATGAGGAAAATCTCCCCAGTCTGATGTCCTAGACTATCCCCCTTTTTTATGAGGGGATGATGCTTATTACTTCTGTCCAGCTGGTAAGATCTGTGGCATCTTGCTGGTGGTAAAAAAGACCATTGATAGGCATCTAGAGGCAAATCTCCTCCATCTACTTCTGTGTCCGCATTCTGAGCCGTAGTGTTTTATGTACAGTGTGTAATTCTGATTCCGTTCTCATTGGTAAGAGAAAACCAGTAGTGTTGGTCCTGAATGAAATACCAGGTTAGTTAAGTGATAAAACACGTATTTAGACACCAGACATTATGGCAGGTTTTTTTCTACTGGTTGAAATAAATAACGTAAGAGCGGGCTCTGGTGAGGTAGTCCGCTATGTAAACCAGACATGACCATTGTATTTGTAGGGGTTAATAGTTTTGTTTCTCTACAGTCTAAGGCCAGCCTGGTCTTATTACATTAGAAAACTCTCCTTTCTGTATTAAAGAATATTTTATTAGGTTCCATCAATGGAAAACTCATGTATCAGGGGAACTTCAAAAGTCCGGTCTTCTATCCTGGATAGAACCTTTTTTATTGTTCCAACCCCCCATTTGATCTTTTTCTGATGGCATAAGGCCCCATGCACATGACCGTATTTTCATCTATCCGTAAATACCGTCTGTAAATCCGCATCCATAAAAAAAGATGGAGGCTGCAAATGTCACCAACATGTTGCATAGCAACGCTATCGTAAATAGGGATGGTTTAGGGATGCAAATTCGTAGCCGTCTGTATTTACAGAAGCTCCCATAGACTTCTATGGGAGAGTCCGTGCCCGAATTACGGACAAGAATAGGACCGGTTCTATAATTTTTTTTTCAGCACAGACACCCATCCGTAAAAATACTGAAAGGTGTCCGTGGCCAATAGAAACGAATCGGTCCGTAATTACAGATGAAAGTCATGTGCATGGGGCCGAAGTCTGCACGATAAAATCATCCTTTTAATGTGAGCGAAACTGATCACGTTGTAGGACACAAATTCTCACAATCTTATATGGCTCAAGTTGCTTGCGTTGTTGTGGCACCTCTGGATTGTCCTTTGTCTTGTGCCTGATACTTGTCTGATGGTTAATGAGCACCAGTTGCTTATTTGTATAGTCATTGCCTGTACGGTGGCTCATGTAGGTAAACTGCTGGGGGAACTAGGCTCTACATATTTTTGCCATACAACATTTTTTTTTTCATGGGAAGTCGTTCTTTTTTTGGTGTGGGCTTTTGTTTAGTTTTTTTGCCTTTTCACCAGACCGGTCCAATTGTATGGCTATATTTCTGCACCGTATACGTTTGAACCTGTCGGTTATTG
The DNA here is from genome assembly GCF_050947455.1 of Rhinoderma darwinii. Taxonomy (NCBI): domain Eukaryota; kingdom Metazoa; phylum Chordata; class Amphibia; order Anura; family Rhinodermatidae; genus Rhinoderma; species Rhinoderma darwinii. Next base: position 325,177,440 of record NC_134687.1, on the reverse strand, counting down.
ACTTTTTAATTTTATATGAAGAAAACTAAAAAAAAGTCACCTTTTTGATAGCTGCAAGGTTTCCATTCACAAGATCACCCATTGTGAAAGTCTAATCTGTTTATTCCATTCATGAGATTGCTCGTAGTTAAATCCTCCATTATAATCCCTCTGATTTCTGTTCCCGAGAACAGACAAATGCGTCTTTTTATACCGCTGTTACAAAACATTTGGCGTCTGATTAAAGGAGATTTAGCTTAGCAATGAATGAGTTCACATACAGTGCTCCCAGTTGTCCTGCTTACTGATTCTGACCATATAACACAAGCCATTCAAGTAGTTTTTCCTGGTTAAATGAGGTGCCTAATAACTGGGTACCTGCTAACGTGAAATGCGTGGTGAACTGTACAATACAGAAATGTGGTGACAACTAGCTACAAAATCATGAAGTTCATGTTGGGATTTTGATGTTATCGGTTATATATTAACAATTCCAGGTATTTTCTGTGAAATGTAGTTCGAGCAGACGCCCAGTAAGTGCATTAGTTAAAGATTAACACGACAAGGAAGAAAATGCTTAGTAATACTATCCCATCTATGGGAGTGCAAAAGGAAATGTTTTCTCTGGGTGTTTATTGCTGCTCAAATGCTTTTTTTTCGTTTTCATCGTTTTATAGGTAAGATAGTATATTTTATATTTCCTAACTAAGCATAGAGCGCAACCTTTAAGGCCTTGTTCACACAGCGCTAAAAAAAAACAAACATGGTTTAAAAAGCACTTTGCAAAAATTCGTTGAAGCCTTTCTTTATGCATTCTTTGCCGCGTTTTTGGGCACGTAATTAGGACTCCCATTGACTATGCGAATTAGGAGCGTTTTACGTGCCATGGATTGACCGAACGCTGCTTTTTTTTTTTACACAACGCGTCTTTTAAACACGAGCGTAAAAATTGCGTCCTATGCACTACAATGCGTTTTCCCATTGATGTCAATGGGAAGCTTAAGGCATGCGTTTTTCGGCGCGTTAAATGCAGCAAAAATGCGTTCATTGTGAACAAGGCCTAAAAAGGATTCTGCTTTTAGCATGAATTCATTTGAAAATGTATATTTAAAGGTGAATAATTTAGCAAAAGTGTGTTTATGCTATTTTTTTGTTTTTTTATATGTATTATACATTGCTACTGGCTGGTTTCTCTTATGTCACATGTCTAACAGAGTGGAGATAAGCTACTGTCTGTTTCGATCAGCTTCATTCTGTCGTCTGATCTCCCACAATGCACTGCTCTCTGAAAACACGCAGAATTCAAAATTTAGCTTTAGGCCTAGTTCACACAGTTTTTGGCGGCAGAAAAAAAATCTGTCTCAAATTCATTCAGGAATTCAGGTAGGTTTTGAATTTCCAGCGTGCGTTTATTTATTTTTTGTGCGTTTTTTTTGCAAAAAATAAAAGCAAACAAAATTGTTTACCAAAAATGTTTTTGGTGTTTTTGTTATTGGTACCCTTTTGGGGTACATAAAACTTTTTGACCAGTTAAGTTTGTTTTTTTTTCACATTTATTAATTAATTTTTTTGCAAATCTTATTAAACATTTGTTTTTTTTTGTTAACCTCTTCACGACAGCCATATGGCTATATATGTTCCATCTGCCGATGCCCCATGCAGTTGCCATATATATATATATATATATATATATATATATATATATATATATATATATATAAACGTTGGCAGCCTTGAACGGGGTTTAATGAGTGCAGTGCTGCTTCATTGTAAGCAGATCTGCACTCATGTCTGCCAGGGCTTTGAGAACCCCAGGATACCGCCCCTGTAGATAGTGCCACCCAAGCTCCCTCTAGGTGCTGAATCTCCTTTCAGACCGCTCTGGCAGGGGATTCCGCTCCTAAAGGGAGCCCCTGACATCTCTGTGCATATATGGTCCATCTATGGGGGGAGGGGTGCCATCTATAGGGTGTAGCACAATATAGGCACTACCTACACTGATGGTAGACCTAAAGTCCTTCAATAAGCCTCTGGCTTCCATGGCAACTCTGTCTAACAGTTTCGATTCTGCGGTCACTACTGAACAAGGCAACTTAAGGGTTAAACGCTCAGGATCGGAGTGATCTCCAATCCTGACCAGTGCAGGTGGGTGTTAGAGGATAGAAACCAGCCAGCAACCGTGGCATATGGTACATGCTTATCCCCTGAGCCTGCGCCACATTGTTATGGGGCACATATACGACGTAACAGAGGGGTTTAAGGTCTTAACACATAATAGCTGTAGACTTTCCATCCCGGTTTGCATGAGCAAATTTAGTAGCGGAATACAGCACCAGCAAAGTGGTCTAGATGACAACAAATCTCTGTGGACATTTTCCATGCGGAAATGCTGTTCAATGGAGGAGTCTAAATCAACAACAAAACCCAATTGTTGCGGATTTTGCTGAGAAGTAACCGCAGATCAGTAGCAAAATCTGCAGGCGTGACGTCCCTGTCAGTGACCGAATACTGGAGCCTTGACTCAAGGCCTTGGGGAGGCGTTGGGCAGGGTTTACTCATGAGACACCAGGAGCGCTTGCCGATGTTGGGACCCCTCTCGTGTCACTTACAAAATAATTTGCATATGCGAACAAAGGTTATTTTTCTTTTGAAATGATAAGTCGCTCTGCGGCCACAAAGGTTTGTTTGCACTTACGTTTACGTACCGGCGCTGTTATTGGTTGTTTTTTTTTGTAGTGATCTAGGAGTCATGAATTTTGTACTAGCAACTGGTCAGAATTTGTCCAACTTTGTTCAGAGATTTTATTTATTAAAAAACGGACTCTGCATTATAAAGAACTGGCAACATTCTTAAAAATACTCTATTTAAAATGCTGACAAATCTCTCAGCCGTGCCAATAGGGGGCTTGGATGTTTTGGAAATTGGGAAGAGTCTGAGCCATAGGGACTCAACCCGTTTGATTTCTGACCGATCTGGAAGACCTGATCAGAAAAGAAGTTTGTCTTAAGGGAAAATCCATTGCGGTGTGCCCGTGCAGCAAGTTTTATCCACTGGGGAGTGACTTAGTCTGTGCCATAATCTGCATTTATGGTCTCAGCAGATTTCACCCACTGCAATGCAAATGCAGAAGAAACCTCCTTTAGAAATTCCCATGTATAATTTACCGGTCATAGGCTATCCGTTTCAGCATTGGCTTCTGCAGGCATGTACATTTTAGGTTTTCCTTGGGTTACTAGGGGAAACTATAGACTTTTATGCTATCTTCATAGCTGATCTCTTCCTTGGTTAGTAGATTAGGGTTCTAAATAGGGAATTCTAAGTTTACTAGAGAGGAGTCTCCTAATGGGGTGATAGAAAAAAAGACTTCCTAAACCAGACAAGCAGGCAAGGGGGAACAGGGGAATTGAAACGCCCGCCCTTGAGGAATATAAAGTCAATATATAAATGGAAAAGTAATAGTTTTGTTTTAAAGGAAAGGCACAAGGTAAGTTGTGGAAAGTGCTCGGTACATAATTATTTTTCTGAACGTACCTTTTTTACATGTCCCATTCTGCAGCATGCCTGAAAGGAAGTTCCAGAGAACGTGGTGAAATACTTATATTCTGTTTATTGACGGTGCTTGAAAGGTAGTCCGAATAAAAGATGCCTGATCATAACTACAGGTCCTGTGCTCAGTGTTGTTGTGATCTGGAAAATGTAAATGGCAGGTTTTATTTATTTAACTGTAAACTTCTACATGATCCTCCAGTCTGGTTTCTCACAAGAATGTGACAGAGGGAACAAAGAATGTTAAGTCTTTGCGTCTTCTATTGCTCGCTGTATAATTCGACATGGTTATCAGTGCAGATTACAACGCTGACAGTGGCGGTGTTAGATCGTGGATATTTGTCGGCAAATGCTGCTGATGTTAACCTGATGTGCCAATAATATAATGCGTAAAAAAACCCTGACCGCAGATCACGATACAAATATGACAGAAGCGATATGTAGGATTTTTTAGGTGGCCCCATAATGTTTGCCAGCCTCATATAGAGCACCAGGGTGGATTTTTTCCTGTTCAATTCTTTTTTTGTTTTCTTATGAAGATCATCAGTGCCACAGTCTGACTTTGCTTAAATGTTTGACCAAGCTAAAAATACATATTTATTTTGCATAAAAATAAATGTAAACTAATAAAAAAATAAATAAATATATATATATATGTATATATAATTCTATACAAATGTTTTAAGGCCCAGGATAGATTAGTCAGACGCAGCATGGCATAGTATGCTATCTGTTTCATGAATAGAACGTTAAAACTACTGTGACACTTAAAGGGGTATGCCCTTCTTAGACAGACCTGTATGGAATATCCACAGGTCCCCCGTTCTCAAGAAAGGTGCGGGACCTAGAGCTGGGACTAGTTTCAGGCATGTCTAAGGTGGAAATACCCATTGTAAGGTGCCCATACACATCAGAAGAACATAAGCTGAACCCACTGATTTTTTTTTTTATCATGACCAGACGACTAATGTGAATGAGGGTCTCCTGACTTGCCCTGACAGCAGATGTCAGGGGAAAGAAGGATAGGGCATGTTAGATTTCAACAATACCGAGCCATTGTTCCCATGGGAGGTAAGGCCCGCTGGTAGATGTCTCTCTCCCCCCCCCCCTCCCATTGACCTAAACATACATGCTCGGCCGCGTGAGCTTGTTTATGGGGGTGTTGGGAGAATAGCTGTTGGGTGTCAGCTATTTAAAGTGTATAGGCAGCTTTACAGCAATACCTACTGAGTGTGGTATACCGGAATGTAACCTAGATGATATATGTCACTCAAGGTTTGGAAAGATGTTTGACAACCCCAATGGACATACTCTTTGCTATTATAAGCAGTTGTTACCTTATCTAGCATCTATTGGACTACCCAGAAGAGGCTGAATAAAATATTAAGCGGCTCACTCCGGGACTTGTAAGGTAATGGGTTTTATTTTGCTCCTGCTATAAATTCAGGTCTATAAATGTCCATTAAAAATAAGTTTTGAACTAGTCTCTAAACGCCCCTCCCGTGTAGATTTATAGGTTTCCGATGTCACTAGTCATGTAGATGGAAACTTCTTGATTAGTTAGATTGGGAATTTTACAATCTGCCATGGCATTGCCTGGAAGCAAGGGTTAGAAAAGTCTGCTTTAGTCGTCATGAAGAATAAGAAACGTATTCTTGGGGAGATTACATTGCCATGTGTCTAGTACGTTGGCAGCATGAAGGAATTATTATTCAGAAATGAAGTGTTACTTATGCCGTAATCTCGCAGCTTCACTTAGCAGACAAAATAAGGGTATAAATATGCTGGCAGTTTAATAGAAATATTCCCAAGATAACATTCATACCACATTGTCCTCCTTTTCTAAAATAATTAGTATGTGTAAATACAGTTCATTTTCAAAAATGCCTTTGCCAAAAAGAGCTCACCCCGAAAGTAGCCCGTCCTCCAGGATTGTATCTTCATTGTTTTGCTCCCTGGCAACGTCCTCCAGTAGTCAGTCCTCTTGGATTTCAGGGCAAGCCTGTACAAATCTTCACGGCTGTATCTGCATATCAAAAAGATACATCTGGTATGGGTTTGGTATTGGATTTAGTATTTTGGTGGGCGAAGTCGTGACGCAACATCCTATGTATATATAATGCTCACTGGCATATAACCGCTCCGTAAAAACAGTCAGTTATATGGATCTGTAATGTGGCACTCATATATCTGTCGTCTGAAGGGACCTCCTGTAAAACAAAAAAAACCAGTACCATGTTTTATCAGGTGCAGTATTACAGAGCTAGTCTCCCCTAGAAGATTGGTTCTAGGGTAGAATAATTCTGCAATCCGATATGGAGCACCACACAATGGCACACGGGTAGCCTATGCCTCTGTACAGACTTGGTGCACGTGGATTTTTTTCCTCTGCATGAGCCCTTAAACTCTATTTTCTGGAACAATTTGCATTGTTGAAAAGTTTCAGTAAAAGTTGTTTATTGCACAGATTTGCTGCCTTCGCATAAATCTCCTTTATATTCTAAATAATTGGTCTCTATAGGAAACCTACAGTAATTGAAGTTTTGAACTAAACCCTACAGAGACTCCGCAGCTGCTTCTGCTGCCAACGAGGTACATAATTTATCTCCTGAATAGTCATAAATGTTTACAAAATATAAAATTATTTCGCCCAGAGCGTTTTTAAGATCCTCATGTATTCACAATACGATCAGATACATAATTCCTACGGCTCAACAAAAAGACAAAGGGCCATCAAGTCCAACCTGTTTATTAATTATAAATGTGCTGATCCAGATTAACGGAAACGATCGCTTTATTTTATAGAATGTCTGAATGATCACAACTTGCTGCGTAAAACTGTACATAAAGTGGTTTTCCCATCACACTCGTGTATGGCAAATTACTATAAATGCGTGATTGCTTAGTGTCGAACTGCTAGGACTCCTAATACTGCTGAACTGTAAGGGTATGTTCACACAGGTCAAATATGACCATGATTCCGCAGGCAATTCCGTCTGGAAATCAAACCTGATTTGATGCTGACTTTCGGTCTATGTCGATATGCCTCGAATGCTGCTTTTTTACTATACACATTTATGGCATGCGTTTACCGTACACTTTTATTTTTATTACGCTATGCAAGTTAAAAATTTAATGTTTCCCACTTTAAATAATGAAAAATAATGATCTCTAGTAAATGGCCTTGAATTGTGCTCCTCTGTCAAGTGGTGAATAGTTTGTTCTGCGAAAGCTGGGTGACATCAAATTGACCACCAGTACTGCACAGCGCTATCCACCACCTCTCCTAGAATTCTCAACAAACCTATTTTATATAGCAATACGGGTAGTGTGTAACTGCATAAACAGACAGATATACGATTTGTAAGGCTTCGTTCACATCTGCGTTGGGGTTCTGGATGAGCTTTCCGTCAGAACGGGAGCCTGAACAGACACAAACGAAAACCAGAGGATTCCATCACCATTGATTTCAATGGTGACAAATCCGGTGCCCATGGTGTCCGTTTTGTCTTTGTTGTGCACCGGATCCATTGTTTTGCCGGAAGAAATAGCATAGTCTACTACGCTATTACTTCCAGCAAAACGACGGGTCCGGTGCACAACAGAGGCAAACGGAAACCATGGGCACCAGATCAGTCACCGTTAAAATCCATGTTGATGAAAGAGATCTCTGTTTTCCGTTTGTGTCTGTTCAGGGTCCCGTTCTGACAGAAAGCTCAGACGGAACGTCAGAACGGGACCCCAACGCGTATGTGAATGGAGCCTAAGGCTGGGTTCACACGTGGCGGAATTTCACTTGAATTCCGCTGCGGACACTCCGCAGCGGAGCCGTTTCTCCATTGACTTCCACTTAAATTTAGAAGTGTTCGTTTAGACGATGCGTAAAATTCCGCTGCGGAGCATAGGCTGCGGAGCGGAATTTGGTGTCCGCAGCATGCTCTGTCTGTTGCGGAGCAGTGGTGGACTGGTTGCGGACTCATGGCGGAATTTCTCCATTGACTTCAATGGAGATTCTAAATTCCGCAATGAAGTTCGCAGCTGTCATGCACATGTTGTGTGCTGCGGATGCGTCTTGCTTTTTTAACATGACTTTTCTTCATTCTGGCTGGACCTATGTATTTCTAGGTCTACAGCCAGACTGAGGAAGTCAATGGGGCTCCCGGAATTACGGGAGCGTTGCTAGGAGACGTCAGTAAATAGTGACTGTCCAGGGTGCTGAAAGAGTTAAGCGATCGGCAGTAACTGTTTCTGCACCCGGGACAGTGACTACCGATCCCAATATACAGCAACCTGTAAAAAAATATAAGTTCATACTTACCGAGAACTCCCTGCTTCTGTCTCCAGTCCAGCTTCCCAGGATGACGTTTCAGTCTAAGTGACGGCTGCAGCCAATCACAGGCTGCAGCGGTCACATGGACTGCCGCGTCATCCAGGGAGGTAGGGCTGGATGCCGAAAGAGGGACGCGTCACCAAGACAACGGCCGGTAAGTATGAAATTCGTTTACTTTCACTAGGGAAAGTGCTGTCCCTTCTCTCTATCCTGCACTGATAGAGAGAAGGGAAGCAGTTTTTCCGCAGTCCGCAGCAGCTAGTCCGCATCAATTTACTGCACATTTTGGGCAGATCCGCAGCCGTAATCCGCAACCCGGATTAGGTGCGGCATTGATGCGGACAGTTGCGGAGGAAATCCGCCACGTGGGGGCATGCCCTAAGGCTGGTTTCACAGATGTTTTTCGTAAAGTGTGTGAATAGATGGATACGTACGTACAATTATTTGGGACAGTGACACAATCGTCATGATTTGGGCTCTGTTTCCACCACATTGGGTTTGAAATGAAACAACTGAGAATTGAAGTGTAGACTTTCAGGTTTAATTCAAGGGGTTGCACAAAAATATCCTGTGAAACGTTTAGGAATTGCAGCCATTTTTCTACACAGACTCCTCATTTCAGAGGCTCAAAAGTAATTGGACAAATTAACATTACCATAAATAAAATGTTTTTTTTTGTTTGTTTTTTTAATACTCTGTAGAGAATCCTTTGCAGGCAACGACTGCCTGAAGTCTGGAACCCATGGACATCACCAAACGCTGGGTTTTCTCCTTTGTGATGCTTTGCCAGGCCTTTACTGCAGCTGTCTTCAGTTGTTGCTTGTTTGTGGGTCTTTCTGCCTTAAGTTTTGTCTTAAGCAAGTGAAATGCTCGATTGGGTGAGATCTGGTGATTTACTTGGCCATTGCAGAATATTCCACTTCTTTGCCTTAACCTCCTTGGTTGCTTTCGCAGTATGTTTTGGGTCATTGTCCATCTGTACTCTGAAGCGACGTCCCATCAACTTTGCTGCATTTGGTTGAATTTGAGCAGAAAGTAAATCCCTGAACACTTCAGAATTCATCCGGCTGCTTCTGTCTTCAGTCACATCAATAAACACTAGTGACCCAGTGCCTTTGGCAGCCATGCATGCCCATGCCATCACACTGCCTCCACCATGTTTTACAGAGGATGTGGTGTGCTTTGGATCATGAGCCGTTCCAAGCCTTCTCCATACTTTCTTCCTCCCATCATTCTGGTGCAGGTTGATCTTAGTTTCATCTGTCCATAGAATGCTGTTCCAGAACTGGGCTGGCTTCTTTACATGATGTTTGGCTAATTCTAATCTGGCCTTTCTATTTTTGAGGCTGATTAATGGATTGCACCTTGTGGTGAACCCTCTGTATTTGCTCTTATGAAATCTTCTCTTTATGGTAGACTTAGATACTGATAGTCCTACTTCCAGGAGAGTGTTCTTCACTTGGGTAGATGTGAAGGGGTTTTTCTTCACCATGGATAGGATTCTGCGATCTTCTACCACTGTTGTCTTCCGTGGACATCCAGGCGTTTTGGAGTTCACGAGATCACCAGTGCGCTCTTTGTTGATTTGGCCACTCCTAACATTTGTGCGATCTCCCTGATGGATTTCTTCATTTTTTTTTTTCAGCCTAATGATGGTCTGTTTCACTTGCATTGGGAGCTCCTTTGACTTTGTGTTGTGGGTTCACAGCAACAGCTTCCAAATGTAAATGCCAGAACTGGAATAGACTCTAGACCTTTTACCTGCTTATTTGATGGATTGTCGAGGGAATAGCCCATGCAGCCAATTAAATAGTTTTGGAGATATTTGTCCAATTACCTTTTGGTCCCTTGAAAAAGACGCACCTACATATTAAAGAGCTGTAATTCCTAAACCCTTTCTCAAATTCGGATGTGAATACCCTCAAATTAAAGCTGAGAGTCTGCACTTTAAAGGGAACCGGTCACCAGCATTCTATCTTTTGAACTTTACTTATCCCACACTGGCCGCTGCTATCAAAATTTCATTACCGTTATCCCCTCTCCTAAACCCCTCCTCCGACTGTAACGGTCTGCAAACATTTTGCGGGTTTTTTTTTGTTTCGTAGTAATTTTTTTTTTACGCGCGTGTGTTGAAAGCGCGCCTAATTCCCAGAGTCTATGGAACGCGACAAATACGTGTCGTTTTAAAAAGCGCTTTGCAAAAACGCTAGCAAGGCCTAAATTGACATGCTGAGGATTTAAAAACCGCACCGCAGGTCAATTTATGAGCAGTTTCTTGGCAGATTTTTACGCAGCGTGTGGATGTAATTTGTTCAAATCTCACCCACACCGCTGCTCCTATACTATGCTGTGGATTTTCTGCAATGAAATCTGTTGTTGAAAATCGGCAGTGTATAAGCCCAGTGTGGTGTTACTTTTAAGTTGACCTTGGGTTTTTAAGTACATATTTTTTTAGATATTTATTATATATTTGTTTTAAGTTCTTAAACGCCAAATGTAGGCTGTTTTGGACAATTGTATTTATTCACGATGATTTGATGCTGCTGAAATGTAAACCTCTTTGCTGGAAATAAAGCTTATGGTTTCCCACTTATCTAAAAAGACAGCAGCTAAAAAAGAGCAGATATTCCAAAACTTCCCACATGGGAAATCCCTTCCAAGAGACGCCATACTGCATTCAGTCTATTTTTACATTGTCTGGCAGCTGAGAGATAGACGCGGCAGACATGACTGACACACACGCAGATACTGTGAGCAGCTGGTGGCAAGAAAATAACCCAACAGAAATGCTTCCCCTTGTACAGGCAACACTCCCGAAACAGCAGCCTCCCTATGCTGCTCCAGCATACATCACCGCTCCGCTATAACAAAGAGGCTGCTGATAACTTTAAAAAAAAATCTTTACTAGGAAAAAAAGTGCACACTAATCCTCCACTGTCATGCCTGAAGTCTACAGCATATCCATTTACATCCAAATAATCATTAGTTAAAAAGGGGAACACATTTTGTCTTTACTTATGGGGCCGTTTCCCAGAGACTCTGCTAAACTGGAGCTGGCATTTGTTTTACGTGGAGAAACTCTCGAAGACAAACATACAAGACACCGAATCACTCTCCAGCCTTGTGTAGACCGTATAGTATCAAGGCTCTGTTCACATCTTTGTCAGGGATTTCCATAGATCTGCTCAATCATAGGAGCAGAACAACGAAAAACCAGGGTTGCCAGAGGCAAACCAACGGGGACCGATGGAATCCATTGACTTCAATGGGTTTCGTTGCGTTTCCGCTACAGTCTGTCGGTTTTCAGAACAAAATAGTTGCTCTTTTGTCTGTCGCAAATTACGTGGTTTTTGCCAGAGATTTCTAATTCGGCCTCTGACCCACATCTAAACATCCTTGTGCTGCCCCCACACGTAGTGTATTTGTTTGCGGATTATTTCTGCATTTCTACAGCAAAATCCGCATGTCATGTGGATTTTGCTTCGGATTTTACCCCTTCGATGTTAAAAAATGGTAAACCTTCATATAATTTAAAAATCCCCAGCATGATCTGAAGTTCGTGAGGAAAATTTTTATTTTTTTAAAATCTCTATCTTTAGGCCAAGAGTCTGATACGCGGCGTACAAATCGTGCAGCGTGTCCAACCTGGAACCCTCGCAGTGTGAAAAATCGCACTGCTTTTTTTTTGTTTTGTTTTTTTTTTCCATCTGAACTTCCGCTGCGGAAAAGCGCTCATACTTACCTCCTGCCTCTTCTCTGCACATAGTCCGGTCTCCCTGGATGACGTTGCAGGCCATTTGATGCTGCCGCGGTCACACGAAATGTAACGTCATCCTGGGAGGCCAGACTGCAGGAAGGAGTAAGCATGATTATTTACCTTACCAGAGCTGTGATTTTTATTTATTTTTTTAAATTTATTTATTTTTTTGGGGGCGTAATCGCTGCAATTACGCCGCCTAAGTCGCAACAATTGGCTTTCTGTTGCGAATTTTACATCACCATTAAATTCAATGGGGAAAATCTGCAACGGAAGATAAACAAACGCAGCATAAATTGACATGCTGCGGATTTAAATTCTGCAACACAGGTCAATTTATTAATGTATACGCTGCAGGATTTTTTCCACAAGTGGGCACGAGATTTTGTAAAACTCATCCGCTTTGCTGCTACTGTAAATGCTGCGGAGTTTCCGTACAGAATTCCATTGCGGAAATTCCACAGCGTTTACACTACGTGGCAACTCTGCCTTACAGGCAAGTGGATGAAACGCTGCGTAGAACTACGTACCATATCTACCCTGGCAACCGCAGGGAATTCTGACTGAAAAACCGGACCAAATTGTGGTTCGATTCTTCGGGTGGCAAGTCCACTGCAGAGAAACCTGCAGCAATATATATAAAAAAAAAAAAAGTTACCCCCAGCTGTAGTTATGGCGACGGGTCCCTTTACTCTGAGCGCAGCCCGGCCTCATGGGACGCTGTAGGTCATGTAACCACTGCAGCCTTTGGCTGCAAGAGTCGCATGGGATGAAATGTTCTCAGGAGGCCAGACTGCGCTCAGGAGAGCGGATTGCATCACGAGGACTCCGGCAGGGGGATAAGTATGAACTTTTTTTTATTAATTTCAAATAAATACTTTTTCAAATTTCACCCACACTGCTACTGTATTACGGCTTGTCCACACTTAGCAGAATTGCTGCATATTTTCCGTCCGGATTTGTGGACACAAAATATGTAGCAGAATACAGTAGCAGCAAAGTAGGTGATATTTAACAAATCTCATCCACAGGCTGCGCAAAAATTCAGAGCAGAAATTGACCTGCGGTGCGTATTTTTTGTACCGCAACATAAATTCCTGCTGCAGAAAGTGGACTGAATTGCTGCATTTTTCAGAGGAGATGTCACCATCCCCCAGCATTGAGAAAAACGCTGCAAAATATGTAAAAAACGCAGGAAATGGTGAGTTTTTTTTTTTTCTGCAGCCGAATTTCTGTTACTTTCTGCAGAATTGCTGCAGCAATTCCATTACGTGTGGACAAGCCCCAATGCTGCGGGTTTTCCACAATGAAATCTGTTGTGGAAAATCCGCAGTGTTTCCACCTAGTGTGTTCCTACCTGAACAGTCTTGCGCTGCGGATTTTGCACCTATGAAGATGGATGGAAGATGCGCAACAAGTGGGGGGGGGGGGTGCTATAATGGAAATGTTACAGCAATCTTGTTTTGTTCATATAGTTCTCTGAATCACCGTATGTTTAGGGAAAGTTGTGACTGCATAAGGGCTTGTCCACACGTAACGGACTAGCTGCAGAAAATGTGTGCAGCATTTCTGTTAAAACTAGCAGACATTCCACTACGGAAAAACCGCACCACTTCCTGCATTTTTTTTTTTGCTTCAGAAAATGGTGCTATTTTGCTGCGATTTTCCCAATGTTAGGAGGTGGTGACATCTCCTTCGAAAAAACGCTGAAATTCAATCCACTTTCCACAGAAGGAATGGACGAAAAATACGCACTGCAGGTAAACTTATGGTCGGGAATTTTACACCGCATGTGGATGAGATTTGTTAAATCTCACCCGCTTTGCTGCTACTGTATTTTCCGTCCACAATTCCGGACAGAAAATACGCAGCAATTCCGTTACATGGGGACGAGCCCTTACTCCAATCACAGGAGGACTGTATTCGCCATAAACGGGATTGTGGTCGCCCCATCTTGCATTACTGCATTCTGCTATATACATATATCAAAATAAGGTTAGGTTGTCCATGAAATGAGACGTGATGAATTGCTACCTGTATGCAGTTGTGTACAGGGGAAGTCCACATATTCATCTCCTCCACCAGCAGCTGATCACAGGGGTCTCTACATGGAGCTCTGCAACTAGTCCATATTGCTGGGAGTACTGCATACAGTGACACCTCTCAAGAAGACAACCTCTGGTCTACACCACATTTTTCTATTCCCCTTCCTTATATTCTATGTATTTTGGATAACTTCTTTGAGAGGACCACTCCTCTATAAGAAATTTATTTTTTTTCACTGCTATTTTGGGTGGTTGTACATTTTTCCTGCTGAGCCACTCTTGGAGGAAAAAAAAACCAAAACCTTACAGGGTGCCCATTGATATTGGGCAGATCCGAATCTCAGGTTAGCCAACTTCCCTAGAGAAGACCGAATGTGCCATCAAATGTTTGTTTTTTTGTTTCCTTCACTTTTCATACATCTCATGCCCTTTTTCGAGTTCTTTGTCCTATGGAAAATTAGAATATCCTGGGAAAATGTATTGTGTTATAGAAAGTTTAATCAAAGTATAGACTGAGAGGTTATAGGAATGTGTATAATAAACCCGGTTTTGAACACTTTTTATTTTCTGTTACTAAAGCTAGCTATAGACACCGTCTTAATGATCTCCACCATTGAGGCTACCTGGCTGTCACGCACACTGCGACTCACTCATTTAGTAGCGCCCATGCACCAGCAGTAAAGTGCAATTAAATCTTAAAACATAATCGGGTACCAAGCTGAAGACCTGTTTGTGTGCGCCATATTCTGTCACACAGGAGTGCCTGCAGTGACTAAGGCAGCATTGTGCATAGGGTGCAGGCATGTAGCTACTGGGTGGGTATGTTATTTTGACATAAGGATTTGGTGATCTTAACATCACATCTGGTTTTTAGCACGCCAACAATTATAGTCTTGATGAATGGATTGTGTTGGATTTGTCAGACATTCACTACAATATAAATACGACTTGTTTGTTTTACTGTTTTGTCAAGGGACACTTTTTTTTTTTTTTTTTTTAATATATATTTTTTGTTTTGTTTTTTGTTTTTTTTATATCCTATATATATATATATATATAAAAAAAGTTTATTCACCTAACTTTTTAATGTATAAAAGCTCCTAGTTTGTCCATTAAATGAATGCTGTGACAGATGTCAACAATCCGCATCTGTCAGCCGTAGACTAAAATGGTATAAGTTTAATGGATATGTATTTCACTCTCATGGCCCTTTTGACGTATTGGTTAAACAGATAGCATTATAGCCTATGGGTGACGGATGCCACTGTAAGCCGCCTGTCAACCAAAGACTATTATCTGTTTAACGTACTGTATGTCATGAAAAGCTCTTGACAAGTATGTTAAACGGATGCCTGTACTATATGCCATACAGTGGCATCGCTCACCCATAGGCTCCTGTCTCTTTGTGGCATCCTGTTGTATGGAATGGCATAGTTATGTTATTCCATACTTCAAAAAAGAAACGTATACTAGCGCGATGGAGACTAAAAGGATTCCATTTTGGGGTGCATATAACTTGATTAACTTTTTTTTTGGGGGGGGGGATTAGTGCAAAACCGCAATTTTGCCACTCTCTTTTTGCGTCCTAAATTTACACCGTTTACCATGTGGCATAAATAACACTAACTTTATTCAGCGTGTCATTACGATTGTGGTGATACCAAATTTATATAGTTCTTAAGTTTTACTACTTTTACACAATAAACACTTTTTTTATTTTATTTTTTTTCCCCTGTATGAGGGCTTTTTTTTGTTTTTGCGGGACGACTTTTTGATCTCTTTTTATCACATTTTTGCACAGAAAACCACAATTCATTGTTTTTTATTTATTTCTTACGGCATTCACAGAGCGGGTTAAAAAATGTAAGGATACGGCCACACTGAGCGGCCCTGACATGGTTGCAACGCGGCCAACAACCGCGCTGGCACTATGTAGGAGCGGCTGTCAAATTAAGGGGTATTCCGGTTACATGCCAATGCGCACTGCCGCTCCATTCATTCTCTATGGGAGCGCCGGAGATCGCAGAGTGCAGTGTTCGGCTTTTTCTGGTGCTGCCATAGAGAATGAATAGGAGGTAAGTTGTTGTAATTTGCAAAATCGTGCGGCCCTATGGGTGCATTAATTCATGGCCGCATGATTTTTCAGATAAAGTATGCGGGTAAACCGTCTAACATGTGGCCCCTTAACAGGCAGTTTGACAGCCGTATCAAACATGGTGCCGGTGCAATTGTTAGCCACGTTGCGACCGTGTCACGGCCGTGCCATGTGGCTCTACCCTAATGGCTTTATAATTGAGGTAGTCACGGATGCGGCGATACAAAATATTCAACTCTATTATGTAATAAAAATAAAGCATTTTGTAAAAAATTAAAAACACACTTTCCCCCCGAAAGTGGGTTGCAATACTCCGATCGCTTTTATAATACACTGCAATACTTCTGTATTACTGGCATGGCCTAGCAGGCAATAACTAGAGACAGACCTTGGGATTTTATTAGGCCCCCGGCTGTCATAGAAGACAATTGCAACCTGCGATCGTATAGCAGGGTGCCGGTGGGGTGAGAGGGTGCCCATTCCCTCCAAAACCACTCGGATGCGGTGCTCGCTAATGAGCGCCGTATCTGAGGGGTTAAACGAGCGGAATCTATACGGATCTCCATCTCGCCCGTTCGATCAGGTCTGCTCCCAGCCCTTGGCAACCTCCGGTAGCTGAGAGCAGGGAGATCTAGCGGCTCCCTGCTTTTACTTATTCCGATGTAGCGCCGTAAAAAGGCTACTGCGGAGGAATAAAGCCTATTAGTGGCCGTCATAAAATCACTGAGCGGTCACTAACGGGTTAAATCTGCAATGGAGCCGAGCCTCCTACAAACATGTGAACACACCCTAAGGCCTTTCGTCACATCAGCGTTCGTTTCCGCTGAGTGGTGCCGTCGGAGGCTTCCGTCGGTTTAACCCCTCAGCGGAAAGTCATACGGAAACCTCCGCTATCGTTTCCCTCCCCGTTTAACTCAATGGTAACGGAAACCTAGCTAATGGTTTCCGTCTGTCACCGTTGACAGGGTTCTGTCGTTTTGGACAGAATCCATAGCGCAGTCGATGGCAGAGTTCAATCAGTATAGTGTCCAAATGCATTCCGTGTCCGTTTTTTTAACGTCTCTGAAAAACGGACTCTGATAGTGTCTGTGTGCTGCCGTGTGGTTGGTTGTCTGTCTGTCCTCTTTCTTTTGCTGGCATGGGTGAGTCTTGCCGGAGCATCGGACCAAAGTAGTTCATTGACTTTTAATGTGTCATCATTCAGTCCAGACAGCGCACACACGTGAACAGCGCTCATCTGAATAGGCCCGAAGTGATTCCACTGGAACATTATTGAATATAAAATATTAACTATTACTGTGCCACAGCCCAATAGGAACATATGTATTCCCATGTATTGACATCTGGTTGCTGCTGTAATATATTGCAGCAGCTAAATGCCATGTGAACGCTATGTTAAAGGGGTTATCTGGGTTATTTAAAATTGAAGGCCTATCCTTAACTGGGACAGTGGTGCAATACCTTGCATGGCTGCTGCAAATGTAACAGCGCCCCTTCAAACAGCTGATCGGCGGAGGTGGCGACAGTTGGACCCCCACCGATTTGATGGTCTAGCCAAAAGGGTAGGCTATCAATTTGAATAAATAAGTCCCACATGCAAACTTGCATTATTATATGGGACTCCTCCTGGTTATTCCCTCTATCTAAATAGTGAAAGAGACACGAAGGCCTCTCATGCACACGACTGCATTTGCGTCCGCATACTATCTGCAATTGCGGATAGTATAGAACACATGCTATCCTATGGGCTAATGCACACGACCAAGGTTTCCACCATTCGTGCATTGCTCGGAGCACAAAAAATATGTCATTTTACGGATCGGACCCGATCTTGTGTGTGTGTGCGGGGTCCATGACTGCGCGTGGTCTGCAGACAGCCCGCGGATGACTCTGCTGCCCGTCCATGCCGGATCGTACACCCGGCTATGGTCGTGTGCATGAGGCCTAATATCTTAGGAATGCAAATTAATGTATCACGTGGGATTTCTGTGACGGTGCCTACCTTATTACAACGTGTGGGGGAAAAGTCACTTATCTGAGGAACACTTGAGACCTCTTTATTAAGATGATGCATACAGTGTAAATGTTTCTAGTGCTAAAAACTCTCCTCCACTTTGATGGAAAAAAAAAATTCTTACATTGATAGTTACATCTTATTGATGGTAATAAGAAAGTTGTGCCCTTTGTAAAAAACGGTTTAAGGCTTCCTTCACACACTTTCTTTCTGTGTAGGTCTTTTATTTATTTTTTGGTTTAAAAAGCCTAGAAAAAACGCAAACACTTTTGTGAAATACATGGTACATGCGTGTTTTTCACCTTTCTAGTCATGACGAGATAGTGTGTTGCAAAGATTCCTTTTCACAACACATGATAAATTTAAAAAAAAACAGCGAAAAATTATACGTACACAAGTGCTGCAGCACTTCAGTCAACGGAACGGAAACCTAGCGAACGGAGGCAAATGGAATGCATCTGAAACAAAAGAATTACCATTGAAATCAATGGTAATTCTAACAGAAGTGATGCTTTCCGTTTGGACTCTCGTTCATCTCTTCCTCTGACGGAAGAGAGCTAAACTGAGCTTAACTGTAGTGTGGACTTAGCCTTACAGATTTATTACCAACTACTCACAAAAGATGTATAAAATCTGTGTATCCTCCATTCCAAGGGCTTCTTGGGGGAGATACAGCCGTGTTTTTAGCACGGTTTGTAATATATACAAATTTCGCAGGTTTACATCCTGAATCTTGTCGTCTTTAATCTGACATGATCTGATTTAAAACCCCCTAGTCTTGGTTTAGGACTGAGCCTTGCGTAACCTGAAACCTTCAAGCCCCTTTGAGCATGTACAAGTGCGTTGTACACTGGTGATTCCCTAACTAGGATGCCCTGGGGATAAGGCTGGAAACGTTACGTCTAGACGTTATTTAGGAGGGGCGGATATGCTGACAACATTGGTCCTTTATAACTCACCTGAGAAAAATCCAGGTCTCTCCAGCTGTGCTCAACACCGACTGCCTCAAGAAATCCAACTGATTTATTCAGTTTTTCTTTTCTTTCATCAATTGTATTTATTAAAAAAATCATTGCTTTGGAATTGTAGAGATAATACCCTGACCTGTCCTAATCCCTATTTTAATATAAATGTAGCAAAACCATATATTCTGCTTCCCCAAAGTACTATAATAATATAGTCTGGTGCCGAGGAGCTCCAAAATACTATAATATAGTGCTGCAAGGATCTATGCTGGCTTTGTTCTTTTGCAATATTTTTTTTATTAATGATCAAATGTACGTTTTGTACTCAATCAAAAAAAAAAAACAAAAACATAAAAATGCAGGTTCCCAATTGCTTGCGTTTTTTGCTGCGTATTTAGTGTCAAGCATTGATTTATAGCAAAATATATCGATCTATCTCTCTATAGATTTCCAGTGGTTTTTACTGCTTTTGAAACTATGTATAAAACTTTAGGGTGCAATTTATGCTCCCCGTTCAATCTATGAGCCAAAAAAACGCAGCATCTCTGCACAGAATAAGCGGCATAAAGAGAGCTGAGATTTCCTTAAACTTTATTCACTTTGCTGCTACTGTAAATACTGTGAAATTTCCGCACAGAATTCTGTTGCGAAAATTTCACCGTGTCTACACTACGTGGGAAACTAGCTGTTCCCACAGGTCGGATACACTGCGTAAAAATACACCTCTTATCCAGGACTGGCCTTGGGGGTGTGCGACCTGTGCCATTGCACAGGACGCATCACTCCAGCAGGTTGAAGGGGGTGCTGCGCTGGTTCCCTTCCCCTTTTTGTTTCAGAAGCGCCCGGGCCCGGCGACTCCAACGGCCGCCTTTCTGCCCGGGCGCTTCTTCACTTAGTGGCGTCGCTACCGCTGTAGCAGCCATAGCAACTGCTAGCAGACATGGGCACGAGAAGAGGAGAAGCTCCCCCACCCCCACCCATGGCCGGTGGCGGCACTAGCAGCACTGCGGCTGCTTCAGCGGTAGCGACGCCACTATAGCGGAGCAGGGAGGTGTCTCCCTGCTCTGCTATCTACTAGCGCCAGTGTAGCTCCCTGATGGAGCGCTTGATGTCTCTGTCCATATATGGATAGTGAAATCATGGGCAACTCCTGAAGCGGAATCCCCGTCCACAGCGTTGCCGACTCTGTGACTGGGGATTCCACTCCAGGAGAAGCCAGTGACGTCCCTGTCCATAAATGGACCCAGATCTCCTGGAGTGGAATCCCCGGTAGTTGCCCCCGATGTCACTGTCCATATATGCACAGGGACATCAAGCGGAGCGCTTCAGGAGTGGAGTCCCCGGCCACAGGGGTATTCTGCTCCTTCAGGGAGCTACAGAGGCGCTATCTACAGGAAGGGGGGGGGGGTGCTACCAGACACTTGTGTCCACACAGCCCCCAGGCACTACCAGGAGGCTCTGTGGCACTACCTACCAGGGGGCATCTGTGAGTGGGGGACATGACACGATCTACAAGGAGGCTGTATGGCACAATCTACAGGGGGGCACTATCTACAAGGGGGGGCTGTGTGTGGCTTCCAGGGGAGGCGGGCTTTATACTGTGTAGGGGTACTACAGAGGGCATAATACTGTGGGCACAATTGGAGAACAAAATACTGTGTCCTTGAAGGGGTGATAATATATTATATAAAATATTATACTGTATGGGGGCACTAAATGGGCATTTATACTGTGTGGAGGCACTATATAGGGCATTATACTGTGGGGTACATTATACTTTTTTTTTATGGGGCATTTTTTTTTATGATGGTACGGGGTACCATCTATCCGAAGGCCTGCCCTGCTCTTATCTGACCTAGAACCCACAGGGAATTCCGGTTGAAAAACCGCACCAAATTGTGGTGCAAATTTTCGGCCGGAATCGCCGCTATAGAGAGCAGAGCTTAGAAAAATAAAAAATACAATAGTTGCCACAGTGAAACGTCCCTTGGTTTAACGTGTAGCCCGGCCTCCTGTGATGACGTGCAGCCCATGTGATCTTGTGTTTTTGCGGAATCGCAGCGTTTCCACCACAAAAATCACAAGATTTGCTATTTTGTTGCAGGTTTTACCTCCCCATTAATTAAATGGTGAAAACCTGCAACAAAAGTGCAAGATTCTGCAGCATAAATGGACATGCTGTGGATTAAAAAAAAACTGCACAGCAAGATTTATTCTGCAGCGTGTGGATGAGATTTGTACAAAGCTTTCACTTTGCTGTTGCTGTTAATACCTCGCATTTTCCACATTCAGTTGTGGAAATTCTGCAGCGTTTACGCTTTGTGGGAATCCGGCCTAAGGCCTTGTTCCCACAGTGCAGATTTGCTGAAGATTTTTGCATGTGGTTTTAAAGCCAAAACCAGGAATGGGATGTAAACCAAAGAAATATATGAAGAGATGCCTTATAGGTCTGCTCTCCTGGATCCAATTCTGGTTTTGGATAGCAAAATTATTTAAAATCTGCACTTTGTGAACAAGGGTACAGTCACACCCTGCAGATTGTTGCAGAAATTTCCATCTAAACGGAACTTGCAAAAATCCTGCGGCAGAAATAAACCCATTCAGATTAATGGAACTGATTTTCAGTCGCAGAAATTTTTGTAACAAAATCTGCTGCGTGTAACCACCATAAGGCCGGGTTCCCACGGGTCGGGTACGATCCGCAAAAACTGTGCAGTGTATCCGAACTGGATTTTCTAAATCTCATCCACTTTGCTACTCCTGTAAATGCTGCAGAATTTCCGTACACAATTCTAAGATCGTCTAGACCATGTGTCTCAAGCACGCGGCCCGCGGGCCGCATGCGGCCCCTGGGGCTGTCATCTGCGGCCCATGGGACACAGAGCCGCTAGTATCGGCTCTGCTCCGAGACTCTGGAATTCCCTGACATCGCTGTCCACATATGAACAGCGATGTCTGGGGCTTCCCCAGAGCCGGAGTCCCGTGCAGAGCACTAGTATCGGCTCTGCTCCGGGACTCTGTGGAATTCCCTGACATCGCTGTCCATCTGCGGAGGGCACTGCGGCAGCATCTAAAAAGGGGCTTCCCAGTCTTGACGTGTGGCTGCCAACTGAGCCGCCGGACTGCATTTAGCGACACTTAAACTGGATTGTTGAAATAAGCACATGGAGAATTCTCTCAAATTTTAAATCTAGCGCTATTATTATAGTAATGTAGTATTAATTTGATAGTAATGTAGTAGTAGTATTATTATTATTATAGTAATGTAGTAGTAGTATTATTATTATTATAGTAATGTAGTGTTATAGTAGTTCAAATAAGTAATTTATTAACAATAATTTTGTGTTGTATCAAATTTGAAAGTAATGCGGCCAGTCAACTTCACATTTTTTCTATATTTGGCCCACTTACCCGGCCGAGTTTGAGACCCCTGGTCTAGACATATGGTTGCCTCAATGGTTTTCAACCCCACAACTCTACCCATTACATCAGTTATTGGCTTGGGGGTGGGTTGAGCAGTGGCCAGACGCCTTTATGGCCAGCTTTACGCCTCATGCACACGACCGTGTGCGCCGGCCCAGTCCTGTCAGTGATCCGAAGAAAAATAGAACATGTCCTATCTTTCCTCGGAACGGAGACTCTCTGATTATTTTTCACGGACCCGATTCACCAGCTAAAGTGAATGGGTCCATGAAGACTATCGGGTGCTACTCTGATGCCGTCAAAAAACCGCCCGAGTGGCCCAACGGTCGTGGGCGTGAGGAGTTAGGCCTCACAAAAGGTTTTTGTTCTGTGTTTTGAAACCCATGTAAAAAATGACAGTAGTTTGAAGCATTTTTGTGGCAGGTTTTTCTTCCTTAAAAACCTGCGGAAAGTGCAGCGGAGAGCTCTGCACCCTAAGGTTTACACGTCGCAGTCAAATGTGTGTTTTTGCCACATACTGTGGAAAAAACGCGCTACTTTGCTGCGATAAAAAAAATAAAACGTCCTACGGCTGACTTGACACCCAGCTTTTGGCAATGTTCGCAGCAGTAGGTGCTATGAAATGATCCTGTGACTTCAGCTGCTGTTGCCAGGATGGATAATAGAGGAAGACCATGGTCAATGAATAGAACATTTGCTGCGCAGGGTAATTTTTTGTTATAATTGCCTGTGCCACTTCAGTACACCACCTGTGACCAGCTTGTTAGCAGAAAACAATGTGTTCCTCTGCTGTTGGTGACCGCAGTACAAGCAGCTGCAGGCTGAACGGTAGGACAGTGACACCCCCCCCCTATAACATAACATTTACTGCTGAGCCACATGCTGGCACGATTGACCGGATTATGGGATAAATTCCTTTTTCAGTATTGTTTAACCTATAAACTCCCTCATAGATCAGTCACAATTATAGCTATGTGCATTTTGGTTCTTTCGGATTGAACACTGAGCATTTTTGTTTCCATTTATTGAATACGGTGCATTTCATTATTGCGCAGGTCTGAATTTTGTAGGTGTCCAGAGCATTGCTGTCATTCTGTTAACGCCACTATATCCTGATTTTATTCAGATTTATGACATAATCTTGATTCTAAACAATATATCGCTGTGGGAATCTTAATTTCCGCAAAGTCGAAGGTCTGTTTGAGGTCCGAGTGATTTATTATTTGCTGTCCCTTTAACTGTAGGCTCCACGTAAGAGTTCCAAAAAGGAATTTTATTTGGTTAGGGGGATCAAAGTGCGTAACATTGGAAGAAGCTTAGGTGCGTCGTTGTCCTGGAGCTATTGAGCATTGTCTTAATGTTGTTTTATTTGCTTGGCACAAGTGTCTGGTTAGTGCGGCACTAAAACGGCAGGGGGACTGTACGGTTTTGGTCACCATTTATTAACTCGAATCCTGTATTGACCGTTTATAAAGCTCTGTGAAGCCTTTTGTAGTTACTGCTTTTCTCTCTCTAGCCTGAGTTGTTGGGCAGGATGGTGTTAAAATATGCAAACCTAGTGGGTACTATTGATGTCTATTTGTGAAGTGCTTATTAAAGAGACCCTTGGCGTCTACTCAGTATAGTGTCCCGTGTACATAAGTCCCTATACTAATGGATACGGTGAGCTGTCTAACTATAGTTACAGAATCCTTTGTCCTGCTTAGTTTTAAATGTGTATGGGTCTATAATGAATAATGGCACACGTTTCCCTAATATATACAGCTATGCACATCAATATCTAGGGACTCTTGAGGAGTATGGCAGGAAAACCCTTTTGCTGGCAGACCTTTTTAATAGTTCACATGTAGCAAATTTGCTGTGGAAATTTTTTACAGGAAATCGGAACCAAATTGTGCAGATCTCCTGATGAGAACAGGTGAACGTACACACAAAAAAAACCTATATTGCCCTCCCCAGCGCTCCCGTGGCAATCCTTTCCAGCTTCCTCGCCAGTCACTATACACCCAGCCTCCAGCGATGAAGCTAGGTGTACAGAGACTGGCAGAGAATCATTGCAATGGAAGCACCAGGGTAGGTGACTTAAAAAAAAAAAATATAAAAAAATATTAAGCGATCTGGACTTGCAGATTTTTGTTGCGAATCCGCAGCAAAATCGGCAGCAAAATCCTCAACAATGTGATTTGATTGCAACTTTTTACTTCCTCGTTGAACTCAATGGTTACAATCCACAACAAATCCGTGTGCTTTCCGCAGCAGCAATTTATTTGAAAATCATTAAAAATCCACACGGCAGGT
Source organism: Rhinoderma darwinii (assembly GCF_050947455.1). Lineage (NCBI taxonomy): Eukaryota > Metazoa > Chordata > Amphibia > Anura > Rhinodermatidae > Rhinoderma > Rhinoderma darwinii. The sequence goes on along the minus strand of NC_134687.1, from coordinate 325,152,987 downwards.
CAATTTCCACGCAGAAAATTTCTTCAGCATGAGAATGAGACTTAAAATCTCATCCACTTTGCTGCTACTGTGTTCCGCTTAGAATTGGCTGTTGACCGATCTGGACACAAGCTGCAGCATTTGAGCTCCTTTATAAATGTAGATTTAGAGGCTCTGTCACCAGATTATCAAATCCCTATTTCCTATTGAATGTGATCGGCGCTGCAATGTAGATAACAGCAAAGTTGTTGTTTTTTTGAAAAACTATCATTTTTGCCCAAGTTATGAGCAATTTTATATTTATGCAAATTAGCTTTTCAATGAACAACTGGGCGTGTTTTCTCGTTTTACCAACTCGGCGTTGTGAATAGAAGTGTATGATGCTGACTAATCAGCATTATACACTTCTCATAGTTCCCACCCAGCTTCTTTCACTGCAGACATACAGTGTGACGTCACCCACAGGTCCTTCAACATTGTTGTCGGACAAAGTAGATACATCGGCTCCAGGCATCCAAAAGGTTAATATGCTAGTCTCTAGGGAGTTTGCTAAGCTTACCTGCACTGTACCCTCTGACGCCGGGAGCTGGTGTCTTCTCTCTTCCGACGCCAAGGTTGAAGGACCTGTGGGTGACGTCACGCTGTGTGTCAGCAGTGAAAGAAGCTGGCTGGGAATGATGACGTAACCCACAGGTCCTTCAACATTGTTGTCGGACAAAGTAGATACATCGGCTCCAGGCATCCAAAAGGTTAATATGCTAGTCTCTAGGGAGTTTGCTAAGCTTACCTGCACTGTACCCTCTGACGCCGGGAGCTGGTGTCTTCTCTCTTCCGACGCCAAGGTTGAAGGACCTGTGGGTGACGTCACGCTGTGTGTCAGCAGTGAAAGAAGCTGGCTGGGAATGATGACGTAACCCACAGGTCCTTCAACCTTGGCGTCGGAAGAGAGAAGACACATCAGCTCCAGGCGTCAGAGGGTACAGTGCAGGGTATGTGCAGGTAAGCATAGCAAACTCCCTAGAGACGAGCATATTAACCTTTTGGACGCCTGGAGCCAATGTATCATCTTTGTCCGACGACAATGTTGAAGGACCTGTGGGTGACGTCACGCTGTTTGTCTGCAGTGAAAGAAGCTGGGTGGGAACGATGAGAAGTGTATGATGCTGATTCGTCAGCGTCATACACTTCTTTTCACAACGCCCAGTTGGTAAAAACACAATACACGCCCAGTTGGTAAAAACACAATACACGCCCAGTTGGTAAAAACACAATACACGCCCAGTTGGTAAAAACACAATACACGCCCAGTTGGTAAAAACACAATACACGCCCAGTTGGTAAAAACACAATACACGCCCAGTTGGTAAAAACACAATACACGCCCAGTTGGTAAAAACACAATACACGCCCAGTTGGTAAAAACACAATACACGCCCAGTTGGTAAAAACACAATACACGCCCAGTTGTCCATTGAAAAGCTCATTTGCATAAATATAAAATTGCTCATAACTTGGGCAAAAATGATTGTTTAAAAAAAAAAAAACAACTTTGCTGTTATCTACATTGCAGCGCTGATCACATTCAATAGGAAATAGGGATTTGATAATCTGGTGACAGCCTCTTTAAGTGTTGAGAAAAAGAGAAATGTAGTTAGACCTTATTCACACAACAGGGTTTCCCGGCCTTGTGACGGCCGTTCATAAAACGGCCGTCACACGGCCGTAGTAGGAACAATAGACCCCTAATGGGGCTATTCACACTACCTCATTTTTGACGGCCTGGGAAACCCGGCTGTCAAAAAATTGGACGTGCCCTATTTTCGGCCGTTCTCCCGGCCACCCGGCTCCCATAGAAGTCTATCGGGCCGGGTAATACACTGCCATCACTGGAATGTGCTCCAAGTGAGGGCAGTGTCTTTCGTCACTCGCTCTCCTTCTAATCCTCACAGTGCGAAGTGCGTGTGAGGAGGAGGAGGAGGGTATTTTTTTTGCTCCCTGTAGGAGCGGAATCCCCCAATCCCCGGCCACAGCTTCGGCAACGCTGTGGCTGGGGATTGGGGATTCTGCTTTAGAAGTGCCTGAAGTCACTGTGTCCATATGGACACAGTGATGCCAGGCACTTCTGAAGCGGAATCCCTGACCCTGTGGCCGGTGTTTCCGCTCCAGGAGAAGTCCCTGACTTCACTGTCCATATATGGACAGTGAAGTCAGGGACTTCTGGTACGGTGGCGAGATCTACGGACAGGTATGGGGGGTGCTGTGCAGAACTACCTACAGGGGGCTGTGTGGCATTACCTATGAGGGGGGGTTGTGTGGCATTACCTATGAGGGGGGGGCTGTGTGGCATTACCTATGAGGGGGGGTGGGGGCTGTGTGGCATTACCTATGAGGGGGGGGGGGGCTGTGTGGCATTACCTATGAGGGGGGGGGGGGGGGGCTGTGTGGCATTACCTATGAGGGGGGGGGGGCTGTGTGGCATTACCTATGAGGGGGGGGGCTGTGTGGCATTACCTATGAGGGGGGGGGCTGTGTGGCATTACCTATGAGGGGGGGGGCTGTGTGGCATTACCTATGAGGGGGGGGGCTGTGTGGCATTACCTATGAGGGGGGGGGTGTGTGGCATTACCTATGAGGGGGGGGTGTGTGGCATTACCTATGAGGGGGGGGTGTGTGGCATTACCTATGAGGGGGGGGGTGTGTGGCATTACCTATGAGGGGGGGGGTGTGTGGCATTACCTATGAGGGGGGGGGGTGTGTGGCATTACCTATGAGGGGGGGGTGTGGCATTACCTATGAGGGGGGGGTGTGGCATTACCTATGAGGGGGGTGGTGTGTGGCATTACCTATGAGGGGGGGGTGTGTGGCATTACCTATGAGGGGGGGGGGTGTGTGGCATTACCTATGAGGGGGGGGTGTGTGGCATTACCTATGAGGGGGGGGTGTGTGGCATTACCTATGAGGGGGGTGTGTGGCATTACCTATGAGGGGGGGGTGTGGCATTACCTATGAGGGGGGGGTGTGGCATTACCTATGAGGGGGGGGTGTGGCATTACCTATGAGGGGGGGGTGTGGCATTACCTATGAGGGGGGGGTGTGGCATTACCTATGAGGGGGGGGTGTGGCATTACCTATGAGGGGGGGTGTGGCATTACCTATGAGGGGGGGGGGGGGCTGTGTGGCATTACCTATGAGGGGGGGGGGGCTGTGTGGCATTACCTATGAGTGGGGGGGGCTGTGTGGCATTACCTATGAGGGGGGGGGGGGGCTGTGTGGCATTACCTATGAGGGGGGGGGGGCTGTGTGGCATTACCTATGAGGGGGGGGGGGCTGTGTGGCATTACCTGTAGGGGGGGGCTGTGTGGCATTACCTACGGGGGGGCAGTGTGTGGCTAAAAATTACAAATTAAATTCATCAGAATTTTAATTCAAAACCTAATAGACGCATGGCGGGTAGGTAATCCTGACGCAAGGGAATTTACGCACTATTCGCATGCTCAACAGTCTTGGTCAAGGATAGATTATTTATTTGTGTCCTTATGCTTGCAGCAGAGGTTGGGATCCTCTACCATAGGGGATCTAATGATTTCCGATCATGCCCCAATATTGTTATCCCTTCAGGAAATCTACCCGAGAGGTGCTGATTTTATATGGCGATTTCCAGCCCACGTAGCATAGGATGACACTTTCGTACGTTTGTTACGGGGTTGGTGGTTGGAATACGCTTCAGTGAATGACCGGCATAGGGATAATCCCTCACTTTTTTGGGATACGGCCAAGGCTGTGTTGACAGGCAGTATACTTGCATATTCTGTGAGTAAAAAAATAAATAAAAACACAAAAATGTAATTCATCTAGTCTCATCTTGAGGACCGCTTACACAATATATCTAGCACAATCAACGGTGGAGGCTAGACGGGCCTGGGTGCAGGCTAAACAGAATTTTGATGAATGGGCTTCTCAGAAAGAACTGCTACACAGCCACGTTGGAGTCTCTCTTTAACCCCTTAAGGACGCAGCCTAGTTTGGGCCTTAAGGCTCAGAGCCCATTTTTCAAATCTGACATATTTCACTTTATGTGGGAATAACGTCGGAATGCTTAAACCTATCCAAGCGATTCTGAGATTGTTTTCTCGTGACACTTTGGGCTTCATGTTCGTGGTAAAATTTGGTCGATATATTCAGTCTTTATTTGTGAAAAATTGCAAAATTTAGAGAAAATTTACAAAAAATAGCATTTTTCAGAATTTAAATGCATCTGCTTGAAAAACAGACGGTTATACCACCCAAAATAGTTACTAGTTCACATTTCCCATATGTCTACTTTTGATTGGCATCGTTTTTTGAACATTCTTTTATTTTTCTTGGACGTTACAAGGCTTAGAACATAAACAGCAATTTCTCATATTCTTAAGAAAATTTCAAAAGCCTTTTTTTGAAGGTGCCAGTTCAGTTCTGAAGTGGATTTGAGGGGACTATGTGTTAGAAACCCCCATAAAACACCCCATTTTAAAAACTAGACCCCTCAAAGTATTCAAAACAGCATATAGAAAGTTTTTTAACCCTTCAGGCATTTCACAGGAATTAAAGCAAAGTGGAAATTAAATTTGCAAATTTCATTTTTTCTGCTGAATTTCAATTTTATTCAATTTTTTTTTAGTAACAGAGAAGGTTTTACCAGAGAAACACTACTAAATATGTATTGTCCAGATTCTGCAGTTTTTAGAAATGTCCCACATGTGGCCCTACTGCGCTCGTGGACTAAAACACAAGCCCTAGAAGCAAAGAAGCACCTAGTGCATTTTGAGGCCTCTTTTTTATTAGAATATATTTTAGGCAGCATGCCAGGTTTGAAGAGGCGTTGAGGTATCAAAACAATGGAAACCCACCAGAAGTGACCCCATTTTGGAAATTACACCCCTCAAGGAATTCATTTATGGTTTTTGTTATCATTTTGACCGCACAGTTTTTTCACAGCACCTATTTGAATTGGGCTGTGAAATGAAAAAAATGATACTTTTTCCAATAAAATGTCATTTTTGTTCAAATTTTCTTATTTTCACAGGGAACAACATACCCCATTTTGTTGCCCAATTTGTCCTTAGTGCGGCAATACCCCATTTGTGGTGATAAACTGCCGTTTGGGCCCATGGGAGGGCTCAGACGGAAAGGAGCGCTATGTGTTTGTTGGAGTCCAGATTTTGCTGGATTGGTTTTCGGGTGCCATGTTGCATTTGCAGAGCCCCAGAGGTATCAAAGCAATGGAAACCCACCAGAAGTGACCCCATTTTGGAAACTACACCCCTCAAGGAATTCATTTATGGTTTTTGTTATCATTTTGACCGCACAGTTTTTTCACAGCACCTATTTGAATTGGGCTGTGAAATGAAAAAAATGATACTTTTTCCAATAAAATGTCATTTTTGATCAAATTTTCTTATTTTCACAGGGAACAACATACCCCATTTTGTTGCCCAATTTGTCCTTAGTGCGGCAATACCCCATTTGTGGTGATAAACTGCCGTTTGGGCCCATGGGAGGGCTCAGACGGAAAGGAGCGCTATGTGTTTGTTGGAGTCCAGATTTTGCTGGATTGGTTTTCGGGTGCCATGTTGCATTTGCAGAGCCCCAGAGGTATCAAAGCAATGGAAACCCACCAGAAGTGACCCCATTTTGGAAACTACACCCCTCAAGGAATTCATTTATGGTTTTTGTTATCATTTTGACCGCACAGTTTTTTCACAGCACCTATTTGAATTGGGCTGTGAAATGAAAAAAATGATATTTTTTCCAATAAGATGTCATTTTTGATCAAAATTTCTTATTTTCACAAGGAACAACATACCCCATTTTGTTGCCCAATTTGTCCTTAGTGCGGCAATACCCCATTTGTGGTGATAAACTGCCCTTTGGGCCCATGGGAGGGCTCAGAAGGAAAGGACCACCATTTGGCCTACTGGAGCTTTTCTGGTGCTAAGTCATGTGTGCAGAAGCCCCTGAGGTACCAGTACAGTTGAAACCCCCGAGAAGTGACCCCATTTTAAAAACTACACCCCTTAAGACATTCATCTAGAGGTGTAGTGAGCATTTTGACCCCACAGGTACTGTGTAAAAGATAATGCGCAGCAGATGGTGCAGTGTGAGATTTGCAATTTTAGATATGTATATGCCATTTCAGTGTCCAATATAGTGTGCCCAGCATGCGCCACCGGAGATATACACCCCTTAAATTGTAATGTGGGTTCTCCTGGGTACGACAATACCCTACATGTGGCTGTTATCAGCTGCCTGGGCATACGGCAGGGCTCAGAAGGGAAAGATGAGGGGGGTAAGCTGTGCGGAGTGCATCAGGGTAAATTGAAAATCAAGGGATGTATGATACATTTTAAAACAATCTTTTATACAGAGCCCTGGTTTTTCGGGACACGTGTCACATTGGTATATTGTGTTCTTCCTTATCCCCCTCTTATAGCAGACTCTGCACCTCTTTTGACTCTTTCCCTTTCCACCGGTTTGGGGACCTTCTCCTGGAAAGTGTTGCCCTGGTACGATGCGCCCCCCCTTCCTGGACCCTAAAGATTAGATCTTGAAATTCCAGGAAAGTTCCCCTCTGGCCTGCACATCGACGTAGCACATACGCATTGTACAAAGCCATCTGTATGATGTGCCCGGCCAGCTTCTTATACCTCACCGCATGGCGCTGTAGGGCTTCAGGACTTGATTTGACAAGTCCATCCCTCCCATGTACCTATTGTAGTCCAGGATGCAGTCTGGTTTGGGGGTGGCCTTTCCTTCATATATCCTAAATCTGTAGGTATACCCTGATGCACTCTCGCAGCTTATACATCTTCACGCCATACCTTGCCCTCTTACCTGGCAGGTACTGGCGGAATTGAACCCTCCCTTTAAAATGTACCAGGGACTCATCAATAGAAAAACACTTCTCGGGGGTGTATGCTTGGGAAAACCGGGCACTGGAACGGTCTAATAGGGGTCTCCGTTTATACAAACGGTCAAAACTGGGGTCATCTCGGAGTGGGCACGGCTCATTATCAGTATAATGTAAGAAGCGAAGTATTGCCTCATTTATTTATTTTTTTAGGTTCCAGTTCATTTCTGAAGTTGCTTTGAGGGGCCCATATATTAGAAACCCCTATCAAACACCCCATTTTAGAAACTAGACCCCTCAAAGTATTCACAACAGCATTTAGAAAGTTTATGAACCCTTTAGGTGTTTCACAGAAATTTAGAGCAAAGTAGAGGTGACATTTACTCTTTTTATACCATTTTTTTTATAACACAAAAGGATTTATCAGAGAAACGCAACTCTTTACTTCTTGCCCAGATTCTGCAGTTTAGAGAAATATCCCACATGTGGCCCTCGGGCGGTAATGGACTGAAGCACCGGCCTCCGAAGCAAAGGAGCACCTAGCGGATTTTGAGCCCTCTTTTTTATTAGGCACCATGTCCGGTTTGAAGAGGTCTTGTGGTGCCAAAACATTGGAAACCCCCCAAAAGTGACCCCAATTTGGAAACTAGACCCCTTGAGGAATCCATTGTAGTTTTCATGGGGTGCATGCGGCTTTTTGATCAGTTTTTATTCCATTTTTAGGTGGCGTGGTGACTAATAAACAGCAATTCTACTATTGTTTTTGTATACTTTTTTTTTTACAGCGTTCACCGTGCGCTATAAATGATATATTAACTTTATTCGGCGGGGCGATACGATCACGGCGATACCAGATGTTTATAGTTTTTTTTTATGTCTTATGGCGTTTGCACAATAAAATACGTTTTGTAAACAATCATTCACTTTTTGTGTTACCTTATTCTAAGAGCCATAACGTTTTTATTTTTCAATCAATAAAGCCGTGCGAGGACTTATTTTTTGCGTAACGAACTGTATTTTCCATCAGTACCATTTTTAGGTACATGCGACTTTTTGATCTCTTTTTATTCCATTTTTTGGGAGGTGAAGTGACCAAACAATTGTGATTGTGGTACGGTTTATTAATTTTTTTTTTTACGGCGTTCACCGTGCGGGATAAATAACAAAATAATTTTGTAGTTCAGGCCGTTACGGACGCGGCGATACCAATTATGTATAGTTTATTTGTTTGTTTATATATTTTTATTAATAATAAAGGCCTGATAAGGGAAAAAGTGGGACTTTTACTTTTATTACTTTTAAAACTTTTATTTTCTTATTTTTACACATCTTTTTTTAACTTTTTTTTTACTTTATTACTTTGTCCCACTAGGGGACATGAGGGCAGGAGGCCCTGATCGCTATTCTAATACACTGCACTACATGCGTAGTGCAGTGTATTAGAACTGTCAGCTACTCACTGACAGCAAGCATAGTGGGTCCTGACGTTGTCAGGACCCACTAGGCTTCCGTCTATGGCATAGCCGGACGCCATTGTTTGGTGTCCGGTTGCCATAGTCACCATCGCCGGCCGCTATCGCGTAGCAGGCCGGCGATGGCAGCTTAACCCCTAAAAAGCCGCGATCTCTATAGAACGCGGCTTTTAAGGGGTTAATCAGCGGGGACACAGCGATCGGTCCCCGCTGTAGGAGCTGTGACAGCTGCTGAACAAGACAGCAGCGTCACAGCTCCTGTATGTGTCGGGAGGACGGCCGAAACGGCCGTTACTCCCGAGACGTACTATTACGGCATGGAGCGCGAACGATACAGCTGCCATGACGTAATAGTACGTCAAGGAGCGGGAAGGGGTTAACAACGCTTTGGGTAGTGAGGGATTGCCACCATCGGCGGACACGTCGGATGTCAAACTTTTATCAAAACCTGGAAAAGATCCCCTATTGCCGGGGTCGTATCGGCCTAGATCTCTGATAAATGTAGATGCTAAGCTTCTTTCTAAAATCATTGCGGATAGGCTGGCGAAAATAATGCAACATCTCATAGCCCCAGAACAGGTGGGTTTCATTAAGCGGAGATCAGCGGCCACCAATATCAGGACGGTCCTGGCGGTATTAGATAGTGTACAGCATAGCCCAGTTCCAAATGAGCACCCTGCACTACTTTTATTAAATGCAGAGAAAGCATTTGACAATGTCATATGGAAATGGTTAGATGCTGTTCTGGATAAGATGGGGATTACTGGGGCTTTTCGAACCTTACTACACCACATCTACAAGACCCCTAAAGCTAGAATATACACCACAGGGTTCCTATCCCAACCATTTCGCTTGTACAAAGGTACTAGGCAGGGCTGTCCGTTTTCCCCGTTATTGTTCAACCTGGCATTGGAACCTTTGGCGTGGTACCTGGCATTGTCAGATGTATTCAGGGGCATATCGGTAGGGAGGATGGAGGTTAGGGAAACGTTGTTTGCGGACGACATACTATTTCTTGCACATCCCTTGTAAGATGTTCCGCTCATTTTCCAGGCCTTACGTGAATTTGGGACTTACTCGGGTTATAAAGTTAACTCTTCAAAATGCCAGCTATTGGATTTAAGGCCGCAGGATTCCAGCTATATGCGCCTGTTGGACGCACTGGATGTTGAGATTGCGCAGTCACAAATCACATACCTGGGTATCAAGATAGGTCGGGTGCCTAGGTCAGTTTACGAGCTGAGCTATCCTTCACTGATGCGGGACATTCAGGCTGAACAGTTTGCCCCTTTCACTTTTGGGAAGGTGCTGTTTGGTCAAAATGTCGGGATTTGCAAAATTTCTGTACCATTTACAGACCATTCCTTTACTGATTAAGCATGCAGATATTAAGGCGCTCAATTAGTCTTTTACTAAATTCATTTGGGGGGGAAGAAAACCGAGAATAACGCTCGCAAAACTCATGTTGCGGAAAGAAGAGGGTGGCATCAATTTTCCGAACATCTGGGAGTACAACCTGGCGTGTTTGAGTAGACACTTACTGGTTTGGAAACATGATACAAGGTATCATTCTAACACCATCTTGGAGTGGCAGCTATGGAACCCTGGGATCTCATAGCACTGGTTCACATAGCCTTTGCATCTCTCCCAACAGCCATTAAGAGGTCATCCCTATTACGAGATACCATCATTACTTGGAAAATATTACGCAAACACTATGGTCTTCCATACCGTATCTCAAAACACATGCCCTTATGGAAACACCCAGACTTTGCAGCGGGAAGACAGTCAATTACTGTTGCAATGGAGAGAGAGAGGGATAGTGACTTTGGGAGATATGTTCCATGAGCAGGAGGGGAGGTGGCTGTCCTTACAAGAAATTCAGATAAAATACAACTTCGAGCATCACCAGTATTTACAGTATTATCAAATATTATCTTCCTGTAAAACTAAACTTGCTGATATCCCTTGTGAAATCCCATCTAACTTGTTTGACTCGTGGTTCTTGGGCACTCAAATAAGATCCATATCACAACTGTATAGCACTTTGAGACTGTTTGGGAGATGGGAAACACTGTTTAGCTTGCCAGGTATTGAAAAACATATTGAAATGGGGTTGGTAGGTATTAGGGCCCATGTTACCAATGAGAAATGGTACTTCAGCAAGTGAGCAAATATAAGGGGATTTTGGGGCCAATGGAGGGGTTTTTTCATGTACAGCATGATGGAGAATTGGAGGATGCGGAGGTGACCCATCTTCCTCCCATAGCTCATGCCACACTTATGGTGGCAAAACGTATACTCCAAAATTGGTTGATAGCGGATATCCCACACCTGAGTGTGGTTGTTCAAGGGTTGAGGAAATTGTTGTACCTTCGATAGAATCAGCATCTTACAACATAAGGCTGGATTCACACGACCTATTTTCAGGCGTAAACGAGGCGTTTTACGCCTCGAATTACGCTTGAAAACACGGCTCAAATACGTCAGCAAACATCTGCCCATTCATTTCAATGGGTTTGCCGACGTACTGTGCCGACGACCTGTAATTTTACGCGTCGCTGTCAAAAGACGGCGCCTAAAATAACAGCGTCGTTAAAGAAGTGCAGGACACTTCTTGGGACGTAATTTGAGCCGTTTTTCATTGACTTCAATGAAGAACAGCTCCAAATTACGGCCGTAATTGACGCCTCGCAAAACGAGAGTACACCCAATTACGTCTGAAATGCAGGAGCTGTTTTCTCTTGAAAACAGCTCCGTAATTTCAGACGTAATTGTCGTTATCGTGTGCACATACCCTTAGGATACGCAGGGAAAAAAAATCTTTGGGAAATGGACGTGGTTTCTAACCAAGCATTTCTCTCGTATGGAAATACGCAATATACACAGTGTTCCAAATTATTATGCTCATTGGATTTAAGTGTCAAACATTTAATTATTAGTTTTCAATTAAACTCATGGATGTTATTGTGTCTTAGGGCTCTTTTGATCATTGTAATCTCAGACACCTGTGATAATTCGTTTTCCAGGTGTGCCCAATTAAAGGAAAACTACTTAAGAAGGACATTCCAAATTATTAAGCAGGCTACAGGTTTCAAGTAATATGGGAAAGAAAAAGGATCTCTCTGCTGCCGAAAAGCGTGAAATAGTGCAATACCTTGGACAAGGTATTAAAACATTGGATATTTCTAGAAAACTTAGGCGTGATCATCGTACTGTGAAAAGATTTGTGGCTGATTCAGAGCACAGACGGGTTCGTTCAGATAAAGGCATAATGAGGAAGGTTTCTGCCAGACAAATTAATAGGATTAGGAGAGCAGCTGCTAAAATGCCATTGCAAAGTAGCACACAGGTATTTCAAGCCGCTGGTGCCACTGAAGTCCCGCGAACCTCAAGGTGCAGGATCCTCCAGAGGTTTGCAAGTGTGCATATAGCTATTATTCGGCCACCCCTAAACAATGCTCACAAGCAGAAACAGTTGCAGTGGGCTCAGAAATACATGAAGACTAATTTTCAAACCGTGTTGTTTACTGATGAGTGCTGTGCAACCCTGGATGGTCCAGATGGATGGAGTAGTGGATGGTTGGTGAATGGCCACCATGTCCCAACAAGGCTGCAACGTCAGCAAGGAGGTGGCGGAGTCATGTTTTGGGCTGGAATCATGGGGAGAGAGCTGGTAGGCCCCTTTAGGGTCCCTGACGGTGTGAAAATGACCTCTGCAAAGTACGTGGAGTTTATGACTGACCCCTTTCTTCCGTGGTACTAAAAGAACCGTGCCTTCCGTAGCAAAATTATCTTCATGCATGACAATGCACCATCTCATGCTGCAAAGAATACCTGTTTGTCATTGGCTGCTATGGGCATAAAAGGAGAGAAACTCATGGTGTGGCCCCCATGTTCCCCTGACCTCTACCCTATTGAGAACCTTTGGAGCATCCTCAAGCAAAATATCTATGAGGGTGGGAGGCAGTTCACATCAAAACGGAAGCTCTGGGTGGCTATTCTGACATCCTGCAAAGATATTCAAGCAGAAACTGTCCAAATACTCGCAAATTCAATGGATGCAAGAATTGTGAAGGTGATATCAAAGAAGGGGTTCTATGTTAACATGGAACTTGGCCTGTTACGTTTTTTTTTGATTGAAAGAGCTTTTGATTTCTGTAAATATGACCTCCTGATGCTGCAAATTCAACAAATTACCATTTTACTTCTCTTTACAACCTTTAAAATGTTTTTATTTCTGTTGTGTATAATAATTTGAAACCGTGCATTTTGAGTTTTTTACTTCTAAAAAAAAAATCTGTTATGAGATTTCTTCAATAAAATTTGCATTATACTCCAACGGTTGATGGCTTGAAGATTATACTGACTGTCATTTGCATCGACTATTTAGGAAAATCAGCGAAAAATAAAATTTGCATAATAATTTGGAACGCGGTGTAATTGACTCATTCACAGGATCGTCTTGGTACTTGATAGAAGACCTTAAGGGCACTTTGGGCGCGCTGAAAATTTCTCGAACATAATATCTATAGATTTGATGTCATATATTGGCCAACTTAGGCGGGTATGTGGCTTCACTGGGCTCCAGTTTTATGGTAAATTTGTTCACAGGGATACTCAATTGCGATGTTTACTTGGCGCCACGGGTGGTTCTGCGAGGGTTGTCAACTTTTGTTAAATACTGACAATACATTTCTGATCTTGATGACATTGTATGGATGTACCAATTATCACATAAGATTGTATTCCTGTTATTGTATGATGGTATGACTATATGATTACATGTAGGCCTACTTTTATGTCTATGCTTTATTGTATATTTTTTTTCTTATTTTGATGAAAAAAAATCTGAATCCAATAGAAATGTTTAAAAAAAAAAACTGCAACACGGCCCGGAACGGATGCAAAATAGCCGTTTTTATCGGCCGAAACTCGGACCCTGTTGTGTGAATAGAGCCTTCGTATTTGAGTTTATGCGCACACGTGTGACTGAACCTTTTTTGGTGTTCAGACCGCAGTGGACATGAAGCTCCGTCAGTCAGTTTTTCCTTGGCGTATAATGCGTTTTACTATACAATCTCATGGGTTTAGAGGGGCTTGCCTAGTTTGTACAGATGTAGTGGCCTTAAGGGTATGTTCACACTGTTTTCAGGTGGATTTCAGGGCGTAAACGCCTGAAAAAACAAAATCTTAACGCCTACAAACATCTGCCCATTGATTTTATTGGTGAAAACCTGCGTTTCGTTCAGACAGGGCGTTTTGTTTTTTTGCGGTAGTTTGAAAAAACGCAACGTAGAAAAGCGCTTAAATAAAGTAGCATGTCACTACTTCAGCCGTTTTTGGAGCTGTTTTTCATTGCCAATAGAAAAACTGCTCCAAAAAGCGGTTCATACTTTAAACGCAGATGAAAATCCGAGGCTATTTTCCCTTGAATACAGCTCCGTATTTTACAGCCATTTTTACTTTAGCGTGTGAACATACCCTAAAGCTGTGAGACAGGGTTGTATTTAGTTTTTTTGCATTGAGGAGGAGGTATGTGTACATTTGTTTTATGAATACGTTACAATCTCTGTTATTGGGATCCAGTTACTGCAAAATAACTATAATAATAAGCTTTGACCATTAGTATTTAGGTCATTCTCCAACCAAAAATGAAATACAAACTCCAATAAACCCTGTTCTTCTCGGAGCAGAAGTCATTTTTGGCATATGCGGTGAGTATGAAAGATGTTTTGGGGTAAATTCACTAGTGTTTTTTGACCTCTCGTTTTAACCAGTTAGTGACTGCCCAGAGTTGTTTTTACGGCAGTCTCTAACGGGCTTTATTCTGATGCATATGCTTTTTTACTACGCTGCATCAGAATAAAGCAGCGCCGCCGGGAGCAGTAAAAGTTTGGAGCAGACCTGCTTGAGTGGGTGGGGTTGAAATCTGCATCAATCCCACCCATTTAAACCCTTAGATGCAGTTGTCAATAGTGACCGCGCATCTCAGTGGTTTTAGAGGGAGGGGGCTCCCTCTCTCACCCCATCGGTACCCCAAGATGCGATTTGCGGCGTGCAGATGGTTTTAATGGCAGCCGGAAGCCTAACCAAGGCCCCCAGGTCTGCCCGATGCATGGCCTGACAGATGCCTGTCAGTTTTACACTGACAGGCAATAATACACTGCAATACAGAAGTATTGCAGTATATTCTAAAAGCGATCAAATGATTGCATAGTGAAGTTACTTAGCGGGAGTACAAAAAAAATGTTTTAATAAAGTTTATTATAAATAAAAAAAAAATTTAAATCCACTTTTCCCCCTTACAATTAGTATGGAAAGACCAGAAAAAAATTAGTTACACATTTGGTATCACCGCGTCCATAACGACCCCAACTATAAAATGATTACATTATTTAACCCACACCGTGAACGCCATAAAAAAAAACAATGCCAGAATTGCGGTTTTCTATTTATCCTGCCTCAAACATTTTTATAAAAAAATGGATCAAAAAAATGGCATGTACTCCAAGATGGTACCAATAAAAACTCCGTCATCCCACAAAAAAAAATGCCCTCATACAGCTGTATCGGCGGAAAAATAATAAAGTTATGGCTCTTCAAATATGGAGACACAAAAATAATTTTGAAAGTTTTTACTGTGTAAATGTAGTAAAACATAAAAAAAAAACCTATATGAAGTTGGCATTGTCGCAATCGCAACAACCCGCTAAAGTTTTTGTTGTTTATACTGCACGGTCAACGGTGTAAAAAGACGCAAAAGAAAGGCTGTTTTTTTTTCTATCCCCCTCCCAAAAAAAAGTTAATCAATTCTAAGTGCCCCAAAATGGTGCTATTAAAAAATAAAGTTAGAGCTCTTTGAATGTGACGACGGAAAAACGTAAAGAAAATGATCATCACTAATGTGTTTTGTTTGGGTTTTTTTCTCCTTGCTTATGAGGAGCTGTCACTTGACAATGTCCCTTACAATGAGGAGCAGTTAATTGTAAATACAGTGACTACTACAGTGCAAGCATGTGGGGTTTGTGGAATCAGCAGGGAGTCTGAGACACCATCCATCTGCTTGTGACAGGCCAGCATCACAAAGGGTAGTTCAGCTCCAGGGCTTTCACAGATAAACCTAGTCTTTTCTCTGACGAGACATTACTGCTGGCTGCTGCACATTGTTGTCTCTGTACAGTGTGCGGGGCCTGTGACAGCTCTTCAGATTACAGCTTGTGAATACATCGCTGAATACCAAGCAGCAGCCAATCAATCCCACTGCTTTACTGTCACCAAATACCGTTTCTCTTCTACTCTTTGAACTCCATTTACAAAGCACCATAGACTGCTTCGTAAGGGTTCTAGGTCCGGAAGACTACGATCTCCATCTGTGATGTATCCATACAAACTCTTTACATGTTGTCTTCTGATTTTCTATGACTAGGTCTGCAACACTACATACATACATACATACATACATACATACATACATACATACATATATATATATATATATATATATATATATATATATATATACATACATACATACATACATACATACATACATACATACATACATGACTTGTGGATGTTGCTGTTTTCATTACACTTCAATGTTCTTATTCTTAGAATTATAAACGTGGAACAGATAAGATTGTTTATCTGTAAGTGGTTCCACTTTTGCTGCTCTGTTGAGTGTCCGCCAGGCAGGCTGTTGACAGGACGTCTTATGAAAAGCAAGTAATAACTCCGTGATCTCATTACATAGGGTAATACGTTGGTGTTTTATTTTGACTGGAAACTGGGAGGGCTCATGCACATGGCCTTTTTACGGCTCCGTTTTGTGGTTGGATACGTCTTTGAGTGCTATAGATTTCCTTGCTGATTGATTTTTATTTTATTCATTACTTTTTGGGCCCTTATATCCGAGTTCGGTCAAAGAATTCCTTGTTTATAATTTTATGAATTACATGAAGCCACATTTTGGCCTCATTCACACATTGCAGATTTAGCCAATGTTTCTCACCAGTATTTTGACATCAAATGCAGGACTGGATCGAATACACAGGGAAAATAAAGTGGGAAGATTTATTCATCTTCTCTTAGTATTTTAAAGCCAAAATCAGGAGTGGAAACAAACTAAATCTGCAGTGTATGAACGAGGCCTAAATTTGGCTTCATGTAACTCATTTAATAAATTGGTCCAACACTTAAAGAAGAATTACCTTAAAGAGGGTCTGTCACCACATTATAAGTGGCCTATATTGTACATGATGTGATCGGCGCTGTAATGTAGATTACAGCAGTGTTTTTTATTTATTTAGAAAAACAATCATTTTTGACGGAGTTATGACCTATTTTAGCTTTATGCTAATGAGTTTCTTAATGGACAACTGGGCGTGTTTTACTTTTTGACCAGGTGGGCATTGTACAGAGGCCTGTATGACGCTGACCAATCAGCGTCATACACTTCTCTCCATTCATTTACACTGCAGATAGCGATATAGCTATATCGCTATGTGCAGCCACGTAAACACACTATAACGTCACTCAAGTGTCCTGACAGTGAATATACATTACCTCCAGCCAGGACGTGATGTCTATTCACAATCCTGACACTTCTGTAGCATCTGTGTGATATTTACATAAAGGCAAGCATAATCTCGCGAGATTACGCTGTAAACTGTCATTTACAGCGAGACTACGCCTGCTCTGCTGTAAATCAACCACAAACGCTACAGAAGTATCAGGATTCTGAATACACATCCCGTCCTGGCTGGAGGTAATGTATATGCACTGTCAGGACACTTCTCTAGCGTCTGTATGATATTTACAGCAAGGCAATCGTAATCTTGCGCGATTACGCTGTAACCTGTCATTTAAAACGAGATTACGCTTGCCTTGCTGTAAATATCACAGACGCTACAGAAATGTCAGGATTCTGAATAGACCTCACGTCCTGGCTGGTAGTGATGTCTATTCACTGTCAGGACACTTGAGTAACATTTAGTGTGTGTGTGTGTGTGTGTGTGTGTGTGTGTGTGTGTGTCCGCACATAGTGATCTAGTAAAATCACTATGTGCTGTGTAAATGAATGGGCAGAAGTGTATGACGCTAATTGGTCAGTGTCATACACTTCTCTCCACAACGCCCACTTGGTCAAAAAGTAAAACGCGCCCAGTTGGTTTCAGTTTGTGTCGGTTGTGCATCGGACCCGTAGCTTTGCCAGAAGCAATAGCGTCGACTACGGATCAGGTGCACAACCGAGACAAACGGAAACCATGGGCACCTGATCCGTCACCATTGAAATAAATGGTGATGGAAACTAAAACCTCTGGTTTCCGTCGGTGTAAGTTTGGGTGTACTCAGGATCCCGTTCTGACGGAAACCTGTGACAGAACGTGACCCCCAACGCAGATGTGAACGAAGCCTTAGATGGAAATAAACATTTAAAAGGCTATTCAGGGGTCATTGGTACTAACAAAAGACTGTTTACTCTACTCTGCTACTTCTGGGAGCTCAAAACCCATTGATGAAATGTGAAGCTTCTATTTACTTTGTTGCTTTTTGATTTATTTTTTTTAATGTCTTTGTGTGGGTTTTATTAGCTGAGCAAATACACTAAAACCATGCAAACAAGGCTAGAGGATAGTGTTCTAGTTGTCGTCTGGGTTTACGAAGGAGCACAAAAGGTGACATTTTGCTGCCTTTCTGAGCTCTAAAGTAATGGTTGTAAGTGTAAACTAGTAGCTATCCTGTGCAAATAATGCTATAGCACGCCACACTTTGAGGTTTACAGTACTAACACACTGGTGTGTGAATGTGGCGTTACCCCTCTACAGAGGTGTCTGGATGGGGTGTGTCTCAGACACTTTACCCTTCCTGTCAAGTGAAGAGGCTGAAACTAATACCAAATGTCTCCAAGTGTATCCATCACAAAACCCAGTCAAATCGCTATACAGTCACAATGTGTATAATGGTGGCTCATCAAACTAGGTTTAATGTCTATTCAATAGCTTTACATTTTTGCTCTAAAGGTAGTCAATTACCTATGGCTGGCAGATAGACATTTCACATGAGGAGACCCCTCGATGTGCGTTTCGCAACCTTCGTTAGGAGGCCGGAACTAACTTGCTGTTATGTCCGTAAAGATTTTCTTAAAAGAAACCAGAACCAACAGAAATTCCCTAAATTACCACTCAACTGGACCTATACGATGGGCATTTTAATAAATCCGTCAGCCTGCCAGCAAGGCGGGAGAACAAGTGGTGAGTGAGTTACTGACATGGCAGGATTGCAACTTTGTGTGAGGGCTCATATATTTAGTAGCCATAACTATATGGGAAACTGGGAAAACCTTTCCCATGGCTAGATACAGACTGGTTTTTGCCATTAAATGTAATATGGCCATGCAGATAAAGCCTTGGGCAACATATGCATGGAGTTAGTATGTTCTTGCCTAGTTTAGGCTCTGTACACACCATACGCTCTACGTTTAGCGTATAAAACAGGAAAAGCTCCCAACGTATACATTAAATGTAGGCTGTGACAGATGACCTGATGCTATCATCCACCACAATAGACTATAATGGTATCCGTTTAATGGATACGTCCTAAACTCTCGTGACCCCTTTTCATGACGTATACGTTAAATACCATTATAACCTTTGATGACAGATGCCACTGTTAGACATTCCTCACCGCCATCTGTTTAACATATACCTCGTATAAAGCCATTGAAAGCCCATGACTTAGGTCTTGTTGGGTGATCCCATGGGATGGAATAGCGTAGTCTACTACACTATTCCATCCTGAAAAAAATAAAAAAATGCTAACGTTTACCTGTCTAATGGAGGCCAAAGTACATCTTCTGTCAAGCTAATGGAGCCCTGTGGACATGTATATCGTGTATTTTGTGAGCTATCCCAACATAAGCGGTAAGTGTAGGGCCGAAACAATGATGTTCCTCAGAGCCTATGTGTATTTCTTCCAAGTACTTACGTTTCATTACACACTCCAAAAACTGTGGGTGCCCTATTGCGGCTCTGTACAACTCTGAGGTTGCACAGCGCCATAATAATGCATATCCATGAGCCCTTGTATAATTTTTTTGTGGCGGATAGTCCTAGCACAATGCACCGTATTGGGACTATTTGAGCACAGTCTGCAGACTTTGTAAAAGAAGCTAAAGGCAATGTGATTTTCGGAGTGCTAACACGCTTCGCATTCACCAGACGTAATAATACCGAAGTTATTCACTTTAAGTCTGTCTATTAACAGATGCTGGTGCCAGTAAAATATAGC
Organism: Rhinoderma darwinii; assembly: GCF_050947455.1. Lineage (NCBI taxonomy): Eukaryota > Metazoa > Chordata > Amphibia > Anura > Rhinodermatidae > Rhinoderma > Rhinoderma darwinii. The sequence goes on along the minus strand of NC_134687.1, from coordinate 325,133,358 downwards.
AGAAAATCAATTCTATTTTTTTTATGCAATTGCCATATATACTGGATGTCATGGACCGTATATAGACACCAAATGAAGCCTTACTCCCTGTCCATCTTTATCCCTGTCCACAGCTCCACAAAGTAACGGCATGTTGAAGGGTTCACACAGGGCATTTTGTGGGTGTTTTTCCAGGCACTTTTTTCTTTTTCCCCCCAGTAAGGCTTCGTTTACATCTGCGTCAGGGTCCCGTTCTGACGTTCCATTTGAGCTTCCCGTCCGAACAGGACCCTGACTGAAACGAACAGAAACCATAAGTTTGCATCATCATTGATTTCAATGCTGACAGATCCGGTGCCAATGGTTTCTATTTGTCTCAGTTGTTCAAGGGTTCCGTTGTTTTTGACGGAATGAAAAAAGCGTCTACTACGCAGATGCCTTACACAACCTACAAAGCCTTACTCAATCGTTTTGCAAAGTTTTTTTTAAAATTTATTATTATTATTATTATTATTATTATTTTGAATATTATTGGTGGAAAATGCAAAATGTACAATGCAATGTGTAATAATGGCTTCTCCGGTGTTTGCAGGGCCACCCACGATGTGGTTGTGCTGCCCTGTCTTCATGTATTCATGAGTGTAATTGATGCTTTTCCTCACTGAATCTGTTTTTTTTTTTAATGAATTTATGTGAATAGAAACTTTTACTTTCCTTTTATTGTATTCTGCCACTAGCTCGTTGAGACTTTCTGCAGTTTATGAAGGCCTCATTGCCTGTACATTTCCTCTCCTAATCACTTCTTTCCTTGTGTTAGTGAGCTTCAAAGAGGAGACATGGTGTCATTTTTTTCACTTTCCTCCTCTTTCAGGTTGCAATTGCTGATGACTACTCTGATCCCTTCGATGTCAAGAATGAACAGAAGAACAAGGAAGTGGTAACCGAGAACAACGGCTACATGGAACCTTATGAAGCCCAGAGACTGATGACCGGTAAGAAATCTATGCAGGCAATACCTGGTTGCTGACTATTGCAGAGATGTCATTTTTGTGGTATTCTAGTTTGTTGCATTATCTTAATGGGCTATTACCATCTTATAAAGTGATCTTCGAATCAGTGGGGGTCCCAAAGTTCGGACTTCTTCCTATTATAAAGTGATGGCATATGCTAGCGATATTCCATCAGTTTTTTAAAAAAATTGGAATACCTCATTAATCTAGTTACGCCTTTTTAAAATTTTTGGTTCATATTGGTCAAGAGTTATTCACACAATTTTTTTTTTTTTTTCTCAAACCAAAATCGGGATGAGGGTTTTTTAATTGATGCCTGTGCTAGAAATCTTTGCGTCCATCCACACGGCGGACTTTGCGTGGCGGACCCGCTGCAATATCCGCTTCAGAATTATTCCTGCCATCAGCAGGAAGATTCCTCTTCCCATTAAATTCAATGGGAGGTTCGGACGGGACGCTTCATTTTTCCGCTAGCTGAAAAAATCAGCTTCGCGGGGGAAAAAGAAGCGTCCGACACCCATTGAAATGAATGGGAGGTGGAATTTTGTGGCGGAATCCTCCGCAAAAACTCTGCTCTGTGAAAAGGGCCTTTCTAGGGTTTTGACTAAAAAAAATAGAGAGCGAAAGATAAGACTTCCATGAGAACAGTGTGAAAGGAGTTTTTATTTGTAACCAGGGTTGGGACTAGCAGGTTCTGGGATTGGTTTTCTACAGAACTTACAAAAACCAGTGTTAATCACTGATCACAATGGTGAAAAATGACAGATGACTAGTTATTACTCATTAACCAGCTAGAATGTATGGTTGTGCCTGATGCAAATTGATCAAATTTGTGGTTAGTTTGGTGCATGTTTCTATGGGGATCATCCAGTCTTCCAGTGTTTGTACCCGTGTTTTAACTGTCTGAATTTCGGATGTAACACCCAAACTCTTCAACAGTACTACCGAAATACCTGCAGCCGTATAGGAATATGTGGTGCTATAAGTTTGGTTCAGTAGAACTGCAGGGAATTCAGCAGTTACATCAGTTAGACTGGAGTGCAATAAACCTGAGAGAATAGGCCTTAGTCGGTGTCTAAAGATTCTAGTCACTGGCCATTTTTAAAGCTTAGTCAGTATTGGTCAAGGGTAATCTAGTATAAATTACATACGTTGGCCAGAAAATGCCCAAACCGCTATCCGAAACCAGACAATGATTTCAGGAACACGTCCGTAAATTTGATTTCTTTTCAGAAAGATTATTGGCACAGTATAGACAAAGCAATAACTTTTTTTTAAATTGCTTACTATCATATTGAATTGTAATTCATTTAGGCCTCATGCACACGACCGTAGTGTTTTTCTGGTCCGCAAATTCCAGGACCGTGTTCCGTGAAATGTCCTCCGCAGTTCATCCGTATGTAATCCGCAGTTCATCCGTATGTAATCCGCAAAATGCGGATAAAAAAAAAAAAGCCTAGGTAAAACAGGATGACGACAGAACTCATTCCCGGTCGTCGCCTAGCAACACTTCCGCAAATCGGCAAACTGCGGTTGACACACGGAGGTGTACCTGCATTTTCCACGGGCCCATTGACTTCTATGGGCATGTCCGCATCAAATTTGCGGGCCGTAATAAGACATGTCCTGAGTTCCTGCGGCACGGATTTTCGGACATGCGGAGACCCGTGAAAACACGGATAGTGTGTATGGGCCCATAGAAATGAATAGGTCCGCAATTCTCCCGTGGATTTGCAGGGGAATTGCGGACGCAAAAACACGTTCGTGTGCATGGGGCCTTAGACATGTATAACACAATGGGGCCCTTTTGCACAATAACGCCAATGTGAAAAACTAGTGCTAGATTTTACCGCTGTATTCACTATTTTTTTTTTAATGCAATTTTTTTTCTATGCAATTCCACCAGATGTAATTGCATTGAAAAATCTATTTTAGTATAGTCTATATTTTCATAAAATCCATTTGAAAACCAAAGATCCGTTCTGAAACCAAGTAGCGATTTTAAATTGTTCTTGCCACCACTTCTTCTGTCATTTCACTTAAAGCGGGAAAAAACCCATTGCATAATTAACATTGGAACAGTTGTAGGAGAAAATGAGATGTCTATTTCCAAGGCCATATTGTGGATTTAAGCTTATGACAAGGCCGTCCATTTCAGTGTAAGCAGCAGGTTCTGTCACCATGGATTGCCATAAATTAACGTTCCAGCCTAATTCAGAACTTCCAGATTGTGTTTTGTCCTTGGCCTGAACAAACTGACAGACAGATCTTTTGGCTGTGGTGTGCTGCATAAACACCAATTTGGCAGCTTGTTTCTCCCTGGAAATACAAGTATGTATACATATGGGAGAGTGTAAACCGTTGTGAATACGCCACTTACACACAGCATTGCGCTATTAATTATTTTTTTCATTTTATTGAACTCAAAGCTTGCAATAGAGAAAACACAATATTACAGTATATCATACATCGATAGATTGAAAGAACAAAATTACATGCCATTCAATGCACCGTATACACAACGCATAACACACTTCAAACAATTGTATCATCTCGGCAAATTAGCTGCATGACAGAAGTGTATGTGTATATGTATGTATGTATATATATATATATATATATATATATATATATATATATATATATATTTATTCCTCCTGCAGCAAACCCAACAAACACACCTCTGGGGTCTTGGGTACAGGTACCGAGGTAGTACCATTCAAATCAATCACTTTATCCCAAAAGGAACTAATATATGAGCAATCCCAAATAAGATGTATGAAATTTGCCCCAGGAGAATGACATCTGTGACATTCTGTATGTGGCAGCCGACCCATACGATATAAACGAGTTGGAGTAAGATAACTCTGGTGTGTGATGTACTATTGGGACAGTATTGTTTACAGAAGGATAAACAAACAAATGTGACTCCAGGGCCTCTGACCAATCCTCCTCAGATAAGGTGGGAATAATTGTTTTCCAGACAGCCTGTACAGAGAGCGTACACGACTCGGTTTTTGCATTCAGAAGAAGTGTGTAAATTGCCGAGATAATACCCTTGAGTCCCTGTGTCTTCAGAATTCCTATCAACGGGAACTTTGAAAGAGACGGGGGCTGTGCTCGAAATTGCGAATTCAATGCGTGTCTTCGTTGTAAGTATCTAAAGAATTGGGTACGATTTAAATTGTAGCATTCCATCATCTGGGTAAACGATAATAACACATTTCCCCGATATCTATCACCGAGACAGAATCCCATTAGACTTCCAAAACTCAGACCCTTCCAGCATTTGTAAGTGAGGGAACATGGGATTATCCCACAACAGAGTTTCCCCCTCCAAATCCCCAAAACCACATAGCAGCTTAGCTGCCTTCCAAACCTGATGTGCAAGTCTATGAAGTAATACTAATTTCCCTCTAAACTGTGTGGGGTTCTCCAGATCAGGCCACAGGACCGACTGTCCCAGCACGTGCCCCAAAGCAAACTCTGAAAATGGTTCTGGAATTAAGGCAATCCAGTCCTTCAAATAGCGGAGTTGGCCACTCAGGAAATAAATATAAAAATCTGGTAGTGCCAAGCCGCCCTTAACCGTCGGACGCTGGAGTGTGGAGACAGCAAGTTTCCTGCGAGAGTTCCCCCATACAAAACTAGCTACCAGGGAGTGCAACCTGTCAAAGAATGATCGTGGAATAAGGCCATTAGCATGTTCCAGTAAATATAAATCGTTTGGTAAAAGGATAATTTTTACCAGGCTTACCTGTCCCGCCACCGATAAAGGTAGTCTTCCATGCTCTAAATTTCTGAATGGTCTCCAGGGGGTATATATTCTTAGCATGAGATTCAACAGGATACTTCGTTATATATATGCCCACCTCCCACAAAGGCATCAGAGCCGACTTAGCCCAATTGATCAGGAAACGGTTCACAATTTCACTAGCCCTAGGAAGTGTATCGTGAACATCGGACATGAAGAGAACTAGATCATCCGCTTGCATGCCTATTCTACTTTCTCTATTGCCAATAAACACTCCCTGAAATATACTGTCCTGGCGAATTTGGATAGCAAGAGGTTATATAGCCAAAGCAAATCGAAGAGGGGACAACGTTCATCCCTGTCTAGTCCCCCTACCTAGATCAAAAAAGGCTGTACCCATACCATTCACCAAAAGATTTGCCTTGTAATTCTTGTATAAAATGGAAACCCATTTGGAAAACACAGATCCAAATCGTGTCAACACTGCTTGTAGGGATGTCACGATACCAGAAATTGGATTTCGATACCGATACTTGGTTTAGTATTGCGATTTCGATACTTTGCCAATAGTAATGAAAAAAAAAAAGTTCTTCCATTTTCTGACGTGAGGCGCGTGGTGTGATGATGAATTTAACCTCCACGTGCCTCACATTAATAGTAATTAACCCCATCATGTTTCTCAGTCATAATGGGTTAATGTGTAAGGTACATGATGGGGTTAATTATTATTAATGTGAGGCACATGGAGGTTAAATTCATCACACCTTGTGCCCCACAATAAGTGATAGAAAGCCTATTTTATTTTATTTTTTACAGCATACACATCATAAATTATGGAAAAAAAATTGTTGTGCAGGTTATTATGGCCGTGCCAATACTGAATGTGTGTAGATTTTATGTATTGAGACTTATTTTAATGTTTATTGTAAAAAAGGTGTATGTGTATTTTTTTTTTAAATTTAACATTACTTTGTTTTTACTTTTTATTTTTTAAACTTGAATGTACTGGCATATATCTATATTACAGTACATTAGCCTGTGTACTGATAGTACACAGGCAGTTGTTAGGACATACCTAAGTGCCCTAACAGGAAATATGGTAGGACAGCCTTGGGGTCCTTCAATGGACCCTGGGCTGTCTGCCCATATATGGTATGTCCCTCAATCGCCTCACAGGAATTCCCTGTGATGCGATCCAAGGGGCATCCCCCCTTCTCATTTTCCCCTGAATGCTGCAGTCCGCTGTGATCGCAGCATTCACGGGAATAACGGCTGTTTAATAGTCATTGCCCCGCTCCTGACATCAAGTGCGTGCGCTGTCTGCATGAGGAGAGGCGGCCAGCGCTGCACTAATGAGCGGCGTTTCAGGCACTGAAGACAGAACATAGGGGTGTTTTTGTAGTGCGCCCACCATGTTCTGTTTTCAGTGCCGCCGCTCATTAGTGCAGCCCTGGCCGCATCGTATTATCCTGACAGTGTGCACGTCAGGACTCGGGAGCAATGGCTGTATTACACAGCCGCATCCCCCCTCTCATACATTCATGTGTTACAATACTGAGCTGTGTGGCCGCATAGCGAAGTATCGAAATACATGAAATAACGGTATCGAACCGTTTGGGGATGCAGAGTATCGAAACCGTATCAAAGTTTCAATGCATCGTGCATCCCTAACCGCTTGTAGATGCCTCCATTCCACGGAGTCTAAGGCCTTTGCCGCATCAAGTGATGCCAATGCCCAGTGTTGGTTCAATTCCCTTCCCACCTGTGAAACCGCCTGGACCCTGCGGATGTTCCCAGAAGTGGACCTCCTGGGAATAAAGCCTGATTGATCATCATGTATTAACGAGGTGATAATAGAATGAAGTCTATTTGCCAAAAGCTTAATCAGAATTTTATAATCTAAATTGAGTAAAGAAATTGGTCTATGACCCACACTCCAGGGGATTTTTGTCAGGTTTCAGCAAAATTATAATTGTGGCTTCGTATAGAGATATAGGCAAAGTACCCAACTCAAAAACTTTCACGTACATCTGAAGCAATTCAGGACCAATAATCTCAAAATGTCTGGAATACACCTCTAAAGGCATCCCATCAGGTCCAGGTGATTTCCCCTTAGCTAGGTCCTTCACAGCAATCCTTCTAGCGTAATAGCCTCATCTAATTTATCTCTATGCACTAAGGACAACTGCGGGAAAGTAATCCACTCCAAGTATTCAGACAGTGTATGATCCTAGTACCCACTCTGGGAAGTGCATAATTCAGTATAAAACCTACTAAATCTATGTCCAATCTGTTCGGCATCACTTAGTTCTTGACGCCCCTCATCCAGAATTTTTAAAATGGCAGGAGACGACTGACTGGAATGCACTATATGCGACAATCTACTGGACTGATTTCCCAGCTCAAAGGCGTTCTGTTTAAGAAAAAATAATTTCCTATCCCATTTTTCTTTTAAGATGTAACAAGTATAATCTACTGCAGCCATTTTAGTCTATTCTCCTAAGAAGGATCATTCATAAAGGTCCTCTCCATTACTTTACAGGACGCGGACAATCCGTAAACAGATTGCGATGTTTTCTTAACCCCTTCCCCCTGCTTGCATTCTGGGCCCTAATGTCCAAGCCATTTTTTACATTTTTCCATTGTCACATTCGAAGAGCTGTAACTTTTTTATTTTTGCGTCGGCATAGCTATATAAGGTCTTGTTTTTTGCGGGACGACTTGCAGTTTTTATTGGTACCATTTGAGAGTAGATGCGACTTTTTGATCACTTTTTATCACATTTTTTTAAAGTCAGGATTAACAGAAAACAGCAATTTTTCCATTGTTTTTTATTTTATTTTTTTACGGCGTTCACAGTGCGGGTTAAATAATGTAACAGCTTTATAGTCGGGGTCGTTACGGACGCGGCGATACCAAATATGTGTAACTTTTTTGCTTTATTGTAGTTTTTTTTAATAGTAAAGCATTTTGTAAGGGGAAAAAGTGGGTTTTTCATTTTTTTGGTTTCACTTTTTTTTTTTATTAACTTTTTATTAAACTTTTTTACTTTTGTACTAGTCCCACTAGGGGACTTCACTATCCTCCGATCGCTATTATAATACACTGCAATACTTTTGTATTGCAGTGTATTACTGCCTGTCCGTTTAAAACGGACAGGCATCTGCTAGGTCATGCCTGCGGCATGATCTAGCAGGCATTCGCTCCAGGCAGACCTGGGGGTCTTTATTAGACCCCCGGCTGCCATAGAAGACACAGACACTCGGCGATCTTATCGCCGGGTGTCGGTGGGGAGAGAGGGAGCTCCCTCCCTAACTCAAAAACCATCCAGATGTGGTGCACGCTATTGTGCACCACATCTTAAGGGTTAAACGGGTGAGATCGATACTAATATCGATCTCACCCGGCAGAGCAGGGACGCCCCCAGCCCTCAGCTGCCTCTGGCAGCGGAGAGCAGGGAGATTTCACGGCTCCCTGCTCTGTTTACTTTATTCTACAGCAGCGACGTAGAATAGCGGCGCTCTAGAATAAAGCCCACTAATGACCGCCGTAAAAAGGCGTATCGGCGGTCATTAAGGGGTTAATGAATAAAATTGTGGACTTCAAACACCCCCTCAAATACGCTTTAAAAGTATCCCATTTAAAGAGGCTCTGTCACTACATTATAAGTGCCCTATCTCCAACATAAGGAGATCGGCGCTGTAATGTAGGTGACAGTAATGCTTTTTATTTAATAAAACGATCTGTTTTCACCACTTTATTAGCGATTTTAGATTTATGCTAATGAGTTGCTTAATTCCCAAGTGGGCGTATTTTTACTTTAGACCAAGAGGGCGTTGTACAGAGGAGTGTATGATGCTGACCAATCGGCATCATGCACTCCTCTCCATTCATTTACTCAGCGCATAGGGATCCTGCTAGATCCTTATGTGCTGTCTTATACTAACACATTAACAATACTGAAGTGTTTAGACAGTGAATAGACATTCCACGGGATGGCTATTCACAATCTCTGCTCCTCGTTACTGTTTCTATGGTAGTTACAGCAGAGGAAGCGTGATCTCGTTGTAACCTGTCATAGCGAGAGCTCGCGAGATCACGCTTCCTCTGCTGTAACTACCACAGACAGAGCAACGAAGTGCAGGAGATGAGCCGGTAAGCCATCGAATAAGAGATGTTTAAGTCCCGCATTTTCCTCTTCACAAATAAATGTTGCACGCTTTTTCTGCAATTCAGCTGAAAAATCAGGAAACCATAAAACACGAGAATTCTCATATTGAATATCTGTTTGCTTCCGAGCCATCTGCAAGATGAAGTCCCGACCGTTCCAGTTTAGAAGACGCGCCAATAAAGGTCGTGATGGTAATCCAGGCTGAGGTGGTCTTGCCGGCACTCTGTGCGCACGTTCTACAGCAAGTGCCGCCGAGAATTGTGCCTCAGGGAAGGTGGTCCGGAACCGTTACTCAATAAAGGTGCCAGGTGTAGAGCCCTCCACTCGTTCCGGCAGTCCAATAATTCTTGCGTTATTTCTATGCGAACGATTTTCCTAATCATCGCATTTCTGTTGCCACAATTCCACTTTTGTCTCTACCGCCGACAATCTAGCAGGAATGTGAGCATTAGTATCCTCAATGGCGGAAATACGATGTTCCGTCTCCTTCACCCTCTCTCGAAGTCTCTGTACATCATGGTGGAGCAAGCCAAGATCCACCCTCACCTCTTCTCTTCTATCTTTCCTGTCAGAGAGGTGGTAGACAAAGTTATAGCTTGCAACAGTTGCTCATATACCTGCTGCAGTGTCAGATCAGGACCATGCTCCATCTCCTCAGATTAACTCGTGTGAGCACTCTGACCGCGTGGTGGTCTGGAGCGTTGTGCTGGAGAGGCCGCACGCCATTTTGTGTACTGTCCCTGGCGAAAATCCTTCAACTTCTCCACCGCTGACGACCCTTTTGTGGGACCCATCGGTGCCATACCTCAGGAGCACTGCTGTGAGCTGTTAAAAGGTCTGTTTTCCTCAGGAGTATAAGCCGGATGATATGTATAGCGGGCTACCCGTTGGAGCTCTCACACTTCACGTCCGCTCATGTTGCCAGCAGGCCAAGGCCCGCGCTATTAATTCTTGTTAATCACATTGACTCCTAGAACAACTAGCTGTATGCAGGGGATCGCTGGAGCATTCAGCTAATTCCTGCCGAAACTGTCATATTAAAGGGGTTTAATCGAAGTTGATATCAGGCCTAATTCTCACGGTCGTGTGAAGATCCATTTTATTGTCTATTATTTTTCCTTTTTTTTTTCTTCCGCTTCCATTAAAAAGGAATGCTTTCCAACACAAGGAAAAATGGAAACAATCTCTAAGAGTTTGTTTTGAGAATATTTTCTTTGTCTCTAGTGTTTGGATTAATTAGGCCTTGTCCACACTGGTTTTTTTTTAGGCGTGTTCCGGGGAGGAAACTGTCCCAAAACCTGCATAAAAAGCTTCCTATTGTTTTAATGGGAAACTGCCCGTTGTTCATATAGGGCCATATATGTTACGATGACGTTTTCAAAACCGCGTCGCTGAAATAAAAAGTGCTTTCAGTATTCTGCCTTGAAGTTTCCCATCAAAGTGAATTTGTCAAACCGTGCCACAAAATTGCACTAAGAATGCTCCAAAAAAGCGTTTAAATCTGCTTTTTACTTAAAAAAAACAAAACCTAAAAACTGCTTCTAGAAAGCATCATTTTTTACAGGCAGATTTTCTGCCTCAAATCGCGTGAACATATACTTAGGCTAGGTTCACACAGAGTTTTTTTTGCAGGCGGAAAGTCTGCCTCAAAATTCCGTCCGCGGCCATTGAGCGTCCCGGGCATAAAATGCAGCGAAATACACTTTCTCTGCCTCCCATTGATGTCAGAGAGGTCAGAGGCGTAAACGCCTGAAGATAGGGCATGTCCCTCTTTCCCGCGAACCGGTTTTTCCGCACGCGACCATTTTTTGGCACGTTTTGTGGCGCAGTTTCCACGTCAAACTCTCCAAAAAACTCAGTGAGAAGTCCCCCTTAGACTAAGCTTTCCTGAATCAACTGCAAAATCTCCTGCAAAATCCACATAAGTTGCAAAAATATGCTACATGTACAGCATGCTGCAGAAAATCTGCTGCCAGCCCTAAAATATGCATTGTAAATGTACATTGTTGCAGAATTCCCCAATTTTGCCACTTGTGAATTTTCCATTTAAAATTTTAATGAAAAAATTAAGCACAGCAGATGAGATTTTCCGGTAGCGATGTTGGTTAAGCCTTGAAGGGAATATTTCATATGGACTCCATGAATGGAGGTGAGATTACATCCTTGCCCTGTTCCATATATCGGTGTAGATTTAATGTATAGGTCCGGAATATGAAGTAGTGAGGTTTCTAAGAAAATACTTTGTCCTAACAGATGCCTTCAATACGGAACTATAAGAAAACACACTGCATTAGTCTCTTAGGAAGAACAATACGTGCCAGTGTTAATTACATTGCAATGCAGTAGACCAATATTGCCCTGGAAAACATGATTGTAATGTATTCAACATCTGGAGCTTGTGGTGCGACGTAAATGTGCTATTAGTCATGGAGGAGAGTGTGGGAAAAATGGAGGAAATCCTAATAACCCGTGAACCGTTTACATTATGCACCGCTTTATAACGGAAATCATCAGAAAGCTGGATCATTCTTACCCTGTTCTCTACTATCCAGCCTGCTGGCACTGAGGTATATGCACAATTCCGTTCCATCTGGCATCGATATCAAATACTGTATTTGCCGATTTTATACATGAAGCAATAAGATTCAATACCTGAAGTCAGGACCGATTTTTAGTTTGGCTGGTGCCCTGTGTTGTACCTACTGTTGACACCCGCACCCCCACCTTATGGTGTACCATTCTGTGCTCAAATGATATGATTATAGTTAACATTGCTGTAAAGTTTCCAAATAACACTGCTAGATAATTACCAATATAACATTGCCCAATAAAAATAAACCCGAAGGAATGAAGTTACAGACCTTTCCATAGCTTCAGGCACGAATTGTGGTATTGGCGATGTGAGCTCTTGATGCCCCTTTGATTAGGACCTGCCCCGTTTAGTTTTGACAGGTGATAAGCGTGTGCGGTTACACATAGTTTAACCCCTTAATGACCAGCCTATTTTAAACCTTAATGACATAGGTCTTTTTTTTAAGTTTTTCCATCGTCGCATTCCAAGAGCTATAACTTTTTTTATTTTTGCATCGACATAGCTGTATAAGGTCTTTTTTTTTGCAGGACAAGTTGTATTTTTTAATAGCACCATTTTGAGGTACGTAGAATTCATTGATTTATTTATTGATTAACTTTTATTAACTTTTTTTTGGGGGAGGAATAGAAAAAAAACTAATTTTGCCACTCTTTTTCGTGTCCAAAATCTACGCCGTTTACCGTGTGGTATAAATAACACTAACTTTATTCAGCGGGTTGTTACGATTTTGAGATTAGATTTTGTATGTTTTACTACTTTTACACTGTAAAAACGCTTTTTTTTTCCAAATTATTTATTTTTGTGTCTTCACTTTTTTTATTCCCTCGATGCGGTTGTATGAGGGCTTTTTTTTTGCCGGAAGACTTGTAGTTTTTATTAGTACCATTTTGGAGTAGATGTGACTTTATGATCCCTTTTTATCACATTTTTTATTTTTTACGGGTTCACTGTGCGGATTAAATAATGTGATCGCTTTATAGTCTGGGTCGTTACGGACGTGGCGATACCAAATATGCGTAACTTTTTTACTTTATTTTGGTTTTTCAATAGTAAAGCAGTTTGTAAGGGGAAAAAGTGGGTTTTTCATTTTTTTTCACTTTTTTTATTTTTTTTATTTAACTTTCTTTTACTAGTCCCACTAGGGGACTTTAATATGCGATCATCCGATCGCTATTATAATACACTGCAATACTTCTGTATTGCAGTGTATTACTGCCTTTCCGTTTTAAAACGGACAGGCATCTGCTAGGCCATGCCTCTGGCATGACCTAGCAGGCATTCACTACAGGCAGACCTGGGAGCCTGTATTAGGCCCCCGGCTGCCATCGGAGACACAGACACTCGGCGATCTTACCGCCGGGTGTCAGTGGGATGAGAGGGAGCTCCCTCCCTCTCTCCAAAACCACTCAGATGCGGTGCACACTATTGAGCACCGCATCTGAAGGGTTAAACAGGTGAGATCGATACTTATATCGATCTCTCACGTTCGAGCAGGGATGTCCCCAGTCCTCAGCTACATCTGGCAGCCGAGAGCAGGGAGATTTGACAGCTCCCTGCTGTTTGTTTATTCTGATGCAGCGCCGTAAAACGTCTATTGCATCAGAATAAAGCCCGTTCGTGACGGACGTAAAAACACTATGGGGCGGTCACTAACAGGTTAAGGCAGGCCCTAACTGAAGTACTCTGGGACAATTCATGTTTGCTATCTTCTTTACACATATGCTTGATTCTAAAACAAATCATCTTGTAAATGTTTTTTCAGAGTACACGGGTTGTCATTTCCTTGTGATGTCTTTACTTTTGAGGAGACTGCCCGGCCTCTTATTGTAGCTAGGCCTCACCTGAGATTTCTGACCAGGAGGGTGATAATGGGCGAACTTTAGGGAACCTATATCCATTTCTTAAAATATTTCTAAGAGTTTTGATTCAATATTAAACCGAATAAGATCAAAGATGTGATATACAGACTCAATGGCATACATTGTCCGGTTTCCATTTTTAAACCTAACCAGCTTTAAAGAGGTTGTCCACCTTCTGACAACTGACCTGTCCACCGGATAGGACATCCGTATAGCATCGGTGTGGGTGCGACACCCGGACCCCGCACCGATAAGCCGCTCTGGTGGCCTGCGGGCACAGGATGTTATGGCACATAATGCTATGGACGGAGCCGGAAGCAGTTGGCTACGTACATATAATAGCGGCCGTGCTGCAGGTCTGCTCCTATTCACTTGAATACATTACTTGTTGGCCTCTATTCCGTGGCCGGAGCTATGTGCTTCCGGCATGTACGTCCGGTGCACGGAGGCACCGGACCAGCTGATCTGTGCGGGGTTCGGGTGTCTGACCCCCACAGATCATGTACTGATGACCTATCCTGTGGATAGGTCATCAGTTGTCAGAAGGTGGAAAACCCCTTTAATAATATTGATCTGGACATTATATTGAATAGCCCATAAATCTGATGGCCGGGAAAAGCGCTTACATCATATCAGTCTGACTTCCTCAGACTAGCACTACTTGTCACTGATTTCTCCCTCAGGGAACACAACACTGTTTTGTTTCATGCCTGAGATGTTTGCGATAAACAGCTTCCTCTTATTCAGATGAACAGTATTTGTTTTGGATCTTCTGGATGGGAACTTGCTGTGGAGAGGCAATGAAATATTCTATAGAAAGGTCAGGAATTTCCTGTATATTGCAGCACTGCTGGCACAAGCAGGTGGCCCGCCCTGTTCAAGTATGAGGCATGACTCCACTAGGTTCACACTGACAGCCTGATGCAGTTCATGTCGCGTGATCACGTAAGGCTTAGATGACGGTGTAAATATAAAAACACTGTGACTCGGCAGGGCCAGCAAACCGAATAACAAATGTCAATTATTATTCTTGTTTTAATGCTTATGGTATTCAGCTTGAAATATTCTAATAAGCAGTATGCTTGTGACACACATACATGTACATAGATGCCTGTGTGCATGTGTAATGTCATTGCATCAGAAACGACAAATCGGATCTGTAAATCCATTTCGCCAGCAGTCGCCTGTTTTCACTGGAAAAGTAAAAAGTGTTTTTTCAAGTTTTTGGAAAAGCCTAACATCCTGATAAGCCAGTTAGAGCTGGAGTTCAGACGACCGTAAAAGCGGCCGAGTTTTAGCTTCCGTATTACGAATGAAAGACCCAGACCCCGCGGTTAAAGTGAACCAAAAGTGGATCACCTAGGGGTTTTGTGGTCCTAATATGGACGCTAAAATGTGGTAACCTTACAACTGTCTGAGGCCTTATTGTGTATTCACACATGCCTGTAGCGTGCTGTGTGGCAAATCGGCGTGCAATATTTACCACAAGGTACTGTGTTTTTTCCATTGGAGTTTTGAGCGCGCAGTTATAAAAAAAAAAAAAAAAAAGTTACACTTCTGGAATTGTATTTTCAAAAAAATTTACATTTATTTATGGGAGACCGGTCGGTACAATTCTGACACATAGAAACACATGCGTGCCAATGTGAGTGTGGTGTATTATCGCGTGAATTGTAATATATCTGAGAGAGATGTGCTTCAATGCTCTGAATTGACAGCATGCCCTTCAATAATTCATGCAAATTGTGTTCCTCTGAGGATTTAACTTCTTGTGTTACTGTTGACTGAAATGTAATTTACTGAAAGCAAGGTATTTATGGCATTCGATGGCAAAACAGGAAGTTATTAAAACAATTGAATACTACTAGGAAATGATCGGCTTGAGACAAATGGCATGCGGAATGACTTGTACAAATCATGTTCCATATTATGTGAGCAGGGTGTGGAGTATGAGCGGCAGAATGAAGAGAATATTAATTCCAGTATATTAAAAAGCCGTAGGCCCAGTAATCCTGCTTACCTGGCCATTATAGTGCCGTGCTTGTTACTTTACCGCGTGGGAAGAAAACATTGTAAATGTGTGATGTCTGCTCCATTCCACTTGTTGTAGTCATCCGTAGCTGGGCTAGTAAAGC
Organism: Rhinoderma darwinii; assembly: GCF_050947455.1. Lineage (NCBI taxonomy): Eukaryota > Metazoa > Chordata > Amphibia > Anura > Rhinodermatidae > Rhinoderma > Rhinoderma darwinii. Next base: position 325,117,857 of record NC_134687.1, on the reverse strand, counting down.
AAATCCTCCCTATATTTATACATGGCTGCAACTGGCATTGTATATGGCACTAGATAAAAATCACCAATAAAATACCCTTTTCATGGTCCCAAGATTCAGGACTATGGTACACTGCCTTTTAATCTAAAGCTGGCCATACACATGTGAGAAAAGTCGTTCGAACCCTCCCATATCGATGAATGTGTATGGGGGCCTCCCTAATTTTTCCCAACGGCAGATATTAGAGGAAAGCGTGATGGGGCATGTAGGCTTTGAACATGCCCCATCCTTGTTCCCATGGGAGATCAGCCTCTGCCAAAGGGCTCCGTGTCTTATTCCCCTCTCCCCAGTAAAATAAACATTCATGCTTGGCTCAGTTTGGGGTGGAATCGGGAGAAATTAGTGTTTGTTAACCATCCCCCAACTCAGGTGTATGGATGGCTTGAATTTTGGAGAAAGGGCAATGAAGTCGTGTTTTTTTTTTTGTTTTTTTTTTTTTGTCGTTTTAGGAGTGTTGTTGCTGTTGTTGTTTTTTAGAGCCACTGAACAATATTCCTTGAATGCGCCTACTCAAAATATTATTTAAAAGGGAAAATTTCTTTTAACTACACACTTTAAATCTACATAAAATTGTCAGTTTGTAAATACTTTCTGTAACCTATCTATCTCTTCATCTCTCTATCTCAGACAAAGAATGGCGACCGCACACTGCGACACTAATGCCACCTAAGCCACTAAATATAAATAAATATGCATTACTGCTAAATCTACTTACAATAGGGAGGTTCTTAGTGCACATTTTGAACAAATTGTGTGAGCCCACCTGCCACGACAAGGCGTCCTCTATAGGTGGGGACCTACTCTGCACATACACCCAGAACTGGGACTAAGCCTACATATATACCTGGGGATGGTAGGAACCAGCACTAAACTAATTAAAATCACCCAGGGCAGAAAGGGAGGAGTGCAAGATCAATATATATACATAATGTATGTGTTTCCTTGGCCATTCACTCTCAAAGTGAAACTTCAGTTTCTTCCTTTGTGGAATCGTATGTGTTACATCAGTATCCTCTTATGTTTCTTGGGGACCTTGACTCGAATGGAGATCTGTTGCCGTTTCTTGAATATTGGGCGTACGAGATTGCCGCCATGCGAGAAAAAGTCCTAAGGGACCTTTATCCCTTTTGTGTTTGGACCCCCACTAATCATAATATGGGGCAATTCAAAGCATTGTCCCTGCGGAAGATAAGCCACTGCTGTCAGTTGTATCTCCTCTGAATTAAGCATGCGCGCTTGTGGCTGGGCCGAGACAACTGTCGGTCAAATGAGTGTTCAGCCAATGACTAATGTGTGGCCACGTGTAAACGTTCACTGAACTCGCCTAATGCACTGCTCTCGGGTAACAGGAATCCAGAATTTTTATAGCTGTTCTCTGAACCGTGAATAAAATTTCATGATTTCCAGATTTGCAAAGACATTCAACTTTTTTAAATTGGAATGTGGCAAATTTGTTGTGCATAAGTAGTATAAACTATTGCTAGGAGTCCTATTGATTAGTAGGTCCAATTGGCAATACTGCATATGAATGTTGCCAGGGCTATGTACGCTAAGGCTGGTTTTACACGGGCAGATATTTGCCCATGTTTGAAACCTTTAAACGAGCGCTAATCGACAAGACAGCTTTTCGATCAATGCTAGTTTCCTCCTTTCAATGATCATTAATATGGCGATGATCAATTGTTACTAGGCTCGCTCGTCCCCATATATTTTCATCATGTCGTGAGCACATCCCCTGTTTACCCAGGGAGATGTGCTGCTGACTAGTGACCATTGTTTGGCCGTATAAAAGATGTGATCACCCGGATGTTTACACAGGATAGTGATCGGGGATGATCATTAGCCTGTGTACACATATACAATTAACCAATGAACATATCAATTAATTCGTTCTAGTGGGCTATATATAAATGGAATGGGACTACTTCTAATCTATCCACTGTCCTGCAATGGCGCTGCGCTGGTGGATGTTTCTCTAAGAACTGTGGATGACAAAACATCTGCCTGTTCTTGAAATTGCCAGGCCAGACTCTGACTTTTCACCAACTCTCTATAGCATTATCTGTGAAGAAAATATTGCCATGGTCAATCTGAGGTGAAAAATTTCTCTAATCCGAAATAAGGCAAATAGTATGTGACCCTGCCCACCTAACGCGTTCGGCTGTAAAGTCATGATGGAATTGGTCATGTACGGCACTGACTGTAGATCTAGTCCTAAGACTATGAAGGGTTATGTGTTCACAGCTCGTGGTCGCCTAGTGTATACTCTGCTGTAATGTTCCTCTATTTTTATCCCATAAAGGTGGATTATTTTGCCTGTAATTACATCAAGCTGAAAATGCTATTTGTAATACACGACCTTTTAAGACTCAATAGGTTCTTTCTTTGGCTATTTTATATGCTGTAATGAAGAGTTCCTATCTAAATGACTAGAGTTATAGCCTGTGCTGCCTTATAAAGCAAGTCTTTACTTTTGACCTTCATGCAAAAATGGTTATCTTGGCGTGGATGACAATGAGACTTTTCTTCTCCCGTGCTGTGACAGCGTGTCCGCCTTCAGCGCTCGTGTGTGATTACATTGGAGCACCTGTACAGAGGAGACTATTGCAGATGAGTATGTACGTCTAAGGGCCAGTTCACACAGTTTTTTTTTTACGCAAAAACCCCGCTAAAAAATGGCTGAGAATGCCTCCCATTGATTTCAATGGGAGGCGGAGGCTTTTTTTTTTCTTCCGCAAGCGGACAAACAGTCTCGCGAGAAAAAGAAGCGACATGCCCTATCTTCGGGCGTTTACGTCTCTGACCTCCCATTGACCTCAATGGGAGGCAGAGAAAGCATATTTCGCGGCGCTTTTTGCTCGCAGCGCTCAATGGCCGAGGGCGAAAAAACGCCACAAAGTGCAGCAAACTGCGTGCAGGCATATCAAGATCTACCTCAAAATTCCAGACAGAATTTTGAGGCAGAATTTTCTGCCTGCAAAAAAACTCTGTGTGAACATAGCCTAATAGTCATAGCTCCTATGGTAGACTTTATTTCCATCACTCTTTTATTACACTCATTTAGTAGTATGGTACAATTGGCTTTCAATATTGATCTGATTATTAATCCGGCCTTACTTAATTTTTGTGTAAGGTAAAAATTTCCGCTTTTAGTTCTGCTTAGCTGCAAGGAGGCATCCAATAATAACAGGCAGAATGGCATCCGGTATTTCAGTGTATGACACCCATTGAGACACTCCTGATCAAGGGGTTTCTTGGAGGATCATCAAAGCCTTGCAGTCCGGCCAATGTACATCAATAATACTTGAAATCTGCTTTCTGTAGTCGTTTTCTGCATTTACAGAGCACTTACTAAAAATGTATGTTATATGTGTGATACAATATATGTCTAAACGCTGGATTGAATCAGCCAAAGGTAAACTACCAATTTTTAAAGTCTGCTTGCAATTCCTACCCTTCTTACCGGCTCCTAAAGTCTATAGTATTGTTCCCAGTCGTGGTTTAAGAGGAATAGTGAGAGAGGTTCAAACAAGCTGTATATAAAAGGGGCTCTGTTGTACATTCCTTTCACCTCTTTGTTTTTTGTAGGTAATTTGTTGAATGCAGAATATTAATTTTGGGTAGTTTTATAGGAAACCTGTACACCCTACACACATCTTCACAGTTCACATCAGTCCACATATATGTTTGTGTGTACCCTGGAAACTTTCCTGTATTACATGCTAAAGTGTCTCCATAGGGTTACATTTTCCTGACCGAGGCCAAAAGAGCGTTGTCCTAGCCCTCCGTTGGGCCTGTATTCATCAGTATACCTAAAAAAAAAGATGGTATTGAATAGCGTAGTAGACTATCAAAGGCTTTTCATGATGTAAACGTCAAACGGATGCCATATTAGTCTATATGGGTAACTAATACCACTGCATGGCATCCATTAAACATATGATCCTGGACAAAATTTGATCAGATTCGATTTGGATATTACTTGGTAAACCACAAAGTGTTGCATTAAATATCAGAAGCAATGTGGTGAATGCAGATTGATTTGACAGGTTCATTACTCATTCATCCATGAGAAACCCAGTGCTCCATTTACAGTGAATGCTTTCCTTACTGATTTAACCCATTCATAACCATGTCCTGGAAGAGCACATGCTCCTTCAGAAGTAACAAAGACTGGTCATGTATTGAAGTGTTTTAATCCGCACAGTGCGCCGGACCACGCGGGCACCCTTCACAATGTGTGAACACAGCCTAAGGCCTCATGCACACGACCGTAAAAACTCCCGTTATTACGGGTCGTAATTACGACCCGAAATAACGGGCCCATAGACTTCTATTGGCCACGGGTACCTCCGGGTATGCTTACAAGAAGGTGCCCGTTCCGTTGAAAAAGATAGAACATGTCCTATTTCAGGCCATAATAACGGCACGGGCAGCCCATAGAAGTCTATGGAGCTCCCGTAATGACGGGTGGCTATGTGTGTGCTCCCGTCATTACGGCAGCGTTGCTAGGTGACGTCCGTAAATAGTCACTCTCCAGGGTGCTGAAAGAGTTAACTGATCGGAAGTAACTCTTTCAGCACCCTGGACAGTGAATTCCGATCACAATATAGAGCAACCTGTAAAAAAAATAAAAAAAGATGTTCATGCTTAACGAGAACTTCCTCCCGGCCGTTGCCTTGGTGACGCGTCAGTCTCTTGACATCCGGCCTGACATCCCTGGATGACGTTTCAGCCCATGTGACTGCTGCAGCCAATCACAGGCCAATCACTGGCTGCAGCGGTCACATGGACTGCCGCGTCATCCAGGGATGTCGGGCTGGATATCAAGAGAGGGACGCGTCACCAATCCAGCAAAATCTGCGCACCTAAAGCCAAATGGTGCTTCTTCCCTTCTGAACCCTGCCGTGTGCCTAAACAGTTTATAGCAACACATGGTGTTCACATTTCCCTTATGTCTACTTTTGTTAGCGGCATTTTTTGAACATTCTTAGATTTTTCTAGGACGTTACAAGGCTTAGAACTTTATCAGCAATTTCTCACATTTTTAAGAACTTCAAAAGCCTGTTTTTACAGGGACCAGTTCAGTTCTGAAGTGGCTTTGAGGGACCTATATTCGAAAATCCCACATACACCCCCTTTAAAAAAAAACTGCACCCCTCATAGTATTCAACCAGCATTTAGAAAGTTTAACCCTTTAGGGAACTAAAGCGAAGTGGTGGTAAAATGTACTATTATTTTTTTAAGAAATACCATTTTAATCCGGAACACAGGTTTTACAAGATAAAGGCAACTCAATATTTATTGCCCAGATTCTGCAGTTTTGAGAAATATCCCACATGTGGCCCTAGTGTCGTGACGGACTGAAGCACCGGCCTCCGAAGCAAAGGAGTAGCTAGAGGATTTTGGGGCCTCCTTTTTATTAGATTATATTTTAGGCACCATGTCAGGTTTGAAGAGGTTTTGTGATGCCAAAACAAAGGAAACACTCCCAAAAAAGACCCCATTTCGGAAGCTATACCCCACAAGGAATTCATCTAGAGGTGTAGTGAGCGTTTTAACCCCACGGTTTTTTCTTCTGAATTTTTTGGAATTATGCCGTAAAATAAACTCCAATTTTTTTCACACACACAGCAGTTTTAGCTCCAGATTTTTTTATTTTCACAAAGAATAAAAGGAGAAAAGGGACCCCCAACATGTGTTAAGGCTTTTTTTCTGGCCACTCTTCCATAAAGCCCCACTCTGTGGAGTGTATGACTTATAGTGGTCCTATGGACGGATACTTCCATCTCTGCTGTGACTCTACGGAGCTCCTTCAGTGTTATCGCTGGTGTCTTTCTTGAAGCTCTGATGCCCTCCTTGCCTGGCCTGTGGGTTTTAGTGGGTGGCTTTCTTTTGTCTGACCTGTTTGGAGAGCTCCTTGGTCTTCATGTTTTGTTTCTTAATGGTGTTGTAGACTCGGGTTCCTTTCAGAACAGGTGTATTTATACTGACCTGTGACTGATCATGTGACCCTTTAATTGCACACAGGGGGCCTTATTCAACTAATTGTGACTTCTAGTTTGATCAGAACAAATTTTTTTTTTTCATTCCTCTGTAAAATTTGGACATTTTGTCTGGTCCATGGCATAAAATAAAGTTTCAAATCCATTTTAATTCCAGATGGTTGTTCAACAAAACAGGAAAAAACCCAAAGGGGTGTATACTTTTGCAAGACACTTTGTAATGGATCACATACTTCATTATGTTAAATACAATTTGTTTTCCTAGTCCCACAGTTACTAATTTTCCGTCCGAAATTGCGGACGGAAAATACGTAGCAGAATAGAGGAGCAGCAAAGTGGGTGAAATTTAACAAATCTTATCCACGCTGCGTAAAAATTACAAGCAGAGATTGACCTGCGTTGTGTATTTTTCTGACCGCAGCAGAAATCGAGCTGCGGAACGTGGACTGAATCACTGCATTTTTCAGAGGAAATGTCGCCATCTCCCAACATTGTAAGTCCTCAATCACTTTCACGCTCCTGTCATTTTCACCTCAAAAACATCTCCAGAATCCGCTCTTTTCTTACGGAGGAAACAGTCAAAACTCTCATTGTTGCTCTGATTCACTCTCGTCTTGACTACTGTAACTCATTACTAGTCGGTCTTCCCCTCACCAAACTCTCCCCTCTCCAATCTATCCTCAATGCAGCAGCCAGGCTCATCTTTATGACCAACCGCTACACCAACGCCTCTAATCTGTGGCAGTCACTGCACTGGTTGCCCATCCCCTTCCGAATAAAATTCAAACGTATTACTCTCACCTACCAAGCTCTCCCCAGTGCTGCGCCTCCTTACATCTCCTCCCTCATCTCTGTCTACCACCCTACTCGGGCTCTATGTTCTGCCAACGTCCTTAGATTAAAATCTTCCATAATCCGTCTAATGTACTAGAAAATGTACATACTGCAGATTTTCCGCAATGGAATTCGTTGAGGAAAATCCGCAGCATAATACAGTAGCAGTAAAGTGGATGAGAGCGAACAAATCTCATACATTCGCTGCGTAAATACTGAATTTTATTCCACAGCAGTTTTTGTGTAAACGCTGCTTATTTGTTGTGAGTTTTCCCCCATTGAATTCACTGGAAGGGTAAAACCCACAATAGATAGCAGTTTTTGCGTTTATTGCGGGGAAAATGCAGCGGTTCCCCCGCAAAAAACGCAACTCAGAAAAAAAAATCTTCTACTAAAGGCTTGTCCACACGTAACGGAATTGTTCCAGAAAATTTCTGCAGCAATTCCATTGAAAGTAGCAGACCTTCTTTTACTAAAGAAAATGGTGCATATTTCATTAGGCCCCTAGGCTACCATCCGCACCCCACAATCGCGTTGGAGGGGCCCACCCCCTGTATTCTAACGCTTTAGATGCCGCCTTTGCAAATGACTGTGGCATCTAAGGGGTTAAACGTCCGGAATCAAAGGGATCTTTGATTCCGCCCATCGCAGTGAGGTGTTACCCGCTAAGTATGGAGCAAGCTCCGCATGTGAGCCCACTCCATACTTCCCCCTTAAAGGTTGCCTTGTACATGTATGCAGGGTTGCCTGTGCAATGTTCTAGGAGTAACTCGCCAGTCACAGCCTCGCTTGTAGCATTCCCCCACTAACTTAAGTGATGTTTTCTTCGATTAGTCGTTCACTTTCCCTTTTTTTTTTTTCTCTCTCCATCTGGCCCAGACCACTGTGACTACCGTATATATCGGCGTACAAGACGACTTTTTACACCCTTAAAAAAATGTCAAAAGTGTGGGGTCGTCTTATATGCCGGATATTGTCTACATTAGGGATGCACGGTGCATCGAAACTTCGATACTGTTTCGATACTGTGCATCCCTAAACGGTTCGATACCGCTATTTCCTGTATTTCGATACTGAGCTGCGCAGCCGCACAGCTCAGTATAGTAACACATGAATGTATGGGAGCGCGGCTGCGGCTGTGTAATTCAGCCACAGCCCCGCCCCTGAGTCATGATAAGTTCGCGGGGTCAGGATGATGCAATGCGGCCAGCGCTGCACTAATGAGCGGCGGCACTGGAGACAGAACATGGCGGGCGTACTACAAAACACCCCCATGTTCTGTCTTCAGTGCCTGAACTGCCGCTCATTAGTGCAGCGCCGGCCGCATCACCTCATGCTGTCCGCGCGCGCACTTCCTGTCAGGAGCGGGGCAATGGCTGTATTACACAGCCGCAGCCCCGCTCTATAACGGCGGAGATCAGAGAAACCGCTCATCTCCGCCGTTATTCCCCTGAATGCTGCGATCACAGCTGACTGCAGCAATCAGGGGAAAGTGAGAAGGGGGATGCCCCTGGATCGCGTCACAGGGAATTCCTGTGACGCGATCGAGGGCCATACCATATATGGGCAGACAGCCCAGGGTCTATTGACGGACCCCAGGGCTGTCTTACCATATTTCATGTTGTTAGGACATACCCAAGTATGTCCTAACAACTGCCTGTGTATTATCCGTCCACAGGTTAATGTACTGTCACATATCTGATCTATGTCAGTACATTAAAGTTTAAAAATAAAGTAAAAACAAAGTATTGTTAAATTTTAAAAAAAATACACATTCACCTTTTTTACAATAAACATTAAAATAAGTCTCAATACATAAAATACACACATTCAGTAATGGCGCGGACAACAATGTTTTTGCATCATTTATGATGTGTACGCTGTAAAAAAATGAAATAAACACGGCTTTCATTCACTTATTAATGTGAGGTGCGATGAATTTACCCTCCATGTTCCTCACATTAATAGTAATTAACCCCATCATGTACCTCGCACATTAACCCAATATGACTGAGAAACATGATGGGATTAATTACTATTAATGTGAGGCGCGTTCAAAATTCATCACACGTCGCGCCTCACATCAGAAAACGGAAGAATTTTTTTTTATTACTGTTGGCAAAAGTATCGAAATTGGTATAGAAATCGCAATACTAAACGAAGTATCGGTATCGAAGTCCAAATTCTGGTATCGTGACATCCCTAGTCTACATATTGTCTACACACAGGTTGTGTGTTACCTTGTGAGCCTGCAGTCCGGTACACAGGCTCCCGGGATGCACGGAATCCGCCACGGATCTGAGGGAAGCCGGTATTAGCCGCCAGGGAACATCTCTGTAAGATCCTCTGGCCCGCCCTTTCCTCTCATTCCCTGCCTCTCAGATCTCGCGCGATGAAGCAGCCTATCTGCGCATGCGCGAGTTCAAAGAGACAGAGAGTCCTGGGTCCTGCCGCCGATGGCCATAGTGAAGCGCTCCTGCACGAAATGTTGAGTATATCTTAAATTCTATATTTTAAGGGTAAAAGTTGGGGGTCGTCTTATACGCCCAGTCGTCTTATACGCCGACATATACGGTACTTATTCCAGCCACGAGTTGTCTCTGCAGAATTTAACACACAGACATGTTGGTTTCTCAGTTTTTCTGGCATCCTACACACTTATACCCCATCCTCTAAACAAACTCGTAATCCACAGTGCCCCAGATGGTAATAATGATCCCTCAGTGATCGACACAAAAGTGCTCCCTGCAGATAACTGTAGATGGTGCCGCGCAGCCCCCCCTCGTGGGTGGCGCCGCGCAGGCGCCCCTTGTGGATGACGCCACACACCGCCCCCCCCCCCCCTTGTGGATGGCGCCAAACAGAGCGGTAGTGGTAGCCCTAGCACTACCACTGTCTGTTGCATGACCACCTCCTCCTTCTGACTGAGTCACGTCAGGCAGAGCCGAGGATCACGTTTCACTGGGGTCGGTGACGGCACAGGAGTGGACCAGTCCAGGCACCTGACCTAGTCAGGTGACTGGATTGGTCCACTCCCGGCATCGACCTCACTTGGCAGCGACCTGGCTGCATATCTTCAGATTCTGCAGAAGTCAAGCGGAATCTGAAAATATACCCGGCCGTGGCCTACTATTCCTTTGCATTGCGCATTCGCCAAAACGTACATGCGCAGTGAAAAGTTCTGGGAGACTGCGGACTGAACGGTGCCTTTTTCTGCTGGACGCTAAGGACGGCAGAAAAAAACACCCATTTTTGCTGACTGTCCGTAAATTTACTGACCGTTGGCAACCCTACGTGTATGTCGCATGTTAAGAGGTTAATATAACATTTGTCTGCATTTTTTTTGTTGTGCATTTTTTTGGTGCAAATAGAAACAATATTAAAAACACTTAACAAGGCAGCAAAAGCTGTGTGAGAGAAACCAGCCTTAAAGGGAACCTGTCACCAGTATTTCACCTATTAAACCAGCAATACCAGGTGGTAGTGGGTGAAAAATCATTTCTATATAACCTATAATTGTCTTCTTAGTCGGCTCTGTAGCTTTAGTATTCAGTTTTTTAGTGTTCCCACACCGTATGCTAATGAGCAGAAAAGAGCCAAATCTTTGCTTGAAAAGAGTCATATCTTCATTCCTCAAGTCCTTCCGAGTTTACTCCGCCTCCGTACTTTTGATTGACAGCTCCTCGCCTTCCCCCAGCACACACAATTCCGCGCTTCTGCATTGATGTCCTCTTCTGGTGTGTGCGCACAAAGGGACAGTGGATTATTACGATAAAAAGCGCAAAATGTTTGCAGACTGTGATTTACAGTCGGAGGAGGAGTTTAGGAGAGGGGATAACGGAAATGAACTTTTTATAGCAGCGGCCAGTGAGATATGTAAGTTCAATAGGTGAAATGCTGGGGACAGGCTCCCTTTAAAGTGTCCATCACGTGACATCTGAGAATGAAGGGGCTACATCTGTCTACTGCTGTGCTGGGAACATTTGGATGGGGCTATGTAGCACTTGCCTGCACAGCAGGTGCCCAGGACTGCTTAGAATTTTTGGGGTCCTGGCAGTTACACCCACATTTATCAAAGTGATGTCCATAACCATTAGTCTCTTTTATGGACATTTTAATATTTTTATATACATTGTTTTAATCACCCCTCTTCATATACTTTATTAGGGCATACGAATGTCCTAGGAGTTCTTCCCCTTCTCTGCCTTTTGTTCACAAACAGTGGTTGGTAAGTAGCAGTACTATATATAATATAAAAGTACACTATAGGCGGCGCTGTACCTGTTAACTCACTGCATGTCCTATACTTGATTGGGTGCTTGATGCGCTGGAAACAATGAAGTCAATGGGTGCGTGACAATCACGCACAGCACACGGACGCACATCCGTGTTGCTGTGCGTGATACGCGCAACAGTTGCTCAAGAAATGATGGGAGAAAGAAAACCACCTCCATTTAATTTTGTAAACCTCAAAACCGCGTGACACAAGGATGGCATGCGCGCAAAAATAACGCAGACACGCACCAAACACTGATAACACACGGAACTGCAACGCGCGCAAAACGCAGACGTTCGTGTAAATAAGGCCTAAGTGTTGCCTTGAGTTTAGTCTCTTCTGTCTCTGACTGCAGTGGATTAGTGGCCCCTTTGCATTTCTATACAGTATGAGCTCTTTCTACACTCGCTTGTTTTTCATTTAGTCCATTTTTCTCTATAGACGCGTTTTATTCCTCTGACCTCCACCTCACCTTGTAAAAACTTTGTAAGTCAATAGTTGTCTGCGTAAAGAATCCGCTCATACCTTAAACCAGCTGGAGTGTGGGCAAACCATACACCATGACTTAATCTACAGTCAGAACACGGCTCTGCTGGGCACACTTCAAAGACAGTCCGGATTACCTGACAAAATAAATCCAAGCCAAAAGCCTGTTGCGGAAGTGTTCTACTTAAAATCCACCTTGTAGAAGGTGAAAAGCCTGCGGTTTACGATCTGAAGCCTTCCGTCTTCTGTTTGTGAGGAATGAGGGAAGTGCAAATAGCATGGTTTTGTCTTTTTGATGTCCTCCGTGATCTGACAGCTGCTGCTCCCTCATTTACCCGTGAGTTGTCCTGAAGATATTGTAGCTGCTGTCATCCAGCATTAAGTCATTTTATTAAAACTATTGTGATCCATGTTGTACTTATAAAATATGGAAGATGGTGACTTCTTCTTCCTGGCTATTTACTCCTTGTGTGAAAGTGATGTGCACACTGCTGGAGGTGTTCCAGGAGCACTTGTTCAGCTCCATTGTTCTTCACATACATACATACATACATACATACATACATACATACATACATACATTAATTTTGCAAAGCCAAATCAGTGGTGGTGATCTGGGGGTACTGGACCCCCATTCCCACATCGCCCCCAACGATCAGAAAATGATAACCTATCCTATGGATAGGCGATAAATTATGATTTTGGAAATACCACTTTAAGGCCGGATTCGCGCAAGCGTGTTCGGTCTGTGATATACGGACCGAACACAGTGCAGGGAGCCGGGCTCCTAGCATCATAGTTATGTACGATGCTAGGAGTCCCTGCCTCCCTGTGGAGTTACTGTCCCGTGCTGTAATCATGATTACAGTGCAGGGCTGTTTTCCTGCAGCGAGGCAGGGACTCCTAGCATCGTACATAACTATGATGCTAGGAGCCCGGCTCCCTGCACTGTGTTCGGTCCGGGAAATGCGGCCGACGTGCGGACCTTGTATCATGGACCAAACACGCTCGTGTGAATCCGAAGAGTCGTCTTAAAAAAACAGTTAATCTCTTAACATTTTCTTTTTAGTGTGATTTTAATATATTATACAAAATAGTCATAAGCTTTACATATTTTATATTAATCAAGCATCCAGTTCGACAGTTACTAACGCCAATTATTTTAGGAGGTTATAAACTTTATTTTTCTCTGCCTCTTTTCTGTGCAATTTCCATTTAGTGAATCTAAACTTTTATAAACAGCAATTTCCTAATATAGTGTTTTGATCATACAGGGTATTATTTTCTTGCACATCTGTCCGAGTGCAGGCAGGATACAGACTACTATAAACTGCATTCTCAGGCTATGTTCACACCTGCTTCGTTGTGCTCCTTCAGAGGGAGCAGAACAGGGGAATAATTGAAGCATCGGTTCCACTGCACAACGGACAGCTGATGGAACCAATTAACTTTAATGGGTTTCGTTGGCTTTGTCAGGGAGTCCGTGATTTTACCGGAGACTATAGCGCAGCATATTCTGCGCTATTGTCTCCAGTGATCTCGGCCGGATCTGCAATGAAGACCCTTAATGGAGCCCCCTATGCAGATGTGAACGAAGCCTTCGGCCTAGTTAACACCTGCGTTTGTGTTTCCATTGTTTTGCTACTTCAGTGGAGCAGAACAACAAAAATACCGGAAGCACAGATTCTGGTTTACGACTGACCTCATTGGCGCCCTTCGAAACCCATTGACTTTAATGTGTTCCGTCAGGGTGTCCGTGGTTGTACCAGAAGCGATAGCTTAGCATGCGCCACTGTTTTCTGGTATTTTTGTTTCTTGGTATTTTATTTTTTATTATTTTTATTTCAAAGGCCCCTAACGGAGCCTCCAATGCTGATGTAAGCAGGCCCTAAGTTCCTGTATAAACTGTACATTATGTCATGAATCTAATCTGGTGGCTGCTAATATCTAAAGTAAGAAATTCCTAAAAAAAAAAATGCTATCGGTGAAATGCTGTGGCTCTGTACTACATGTGCTGCTATGTTGTGCTTCATATTGCCTCTAGGGAAGAACTCCTAAAGGCAGTCTTATAAGATTTTAGCATCGCTAGTTAGCTATATGGTAAAGCAGTAGAGACATACTAGTGTTGAATATCTTTGTTCTTGGATCAGTGTAAGGCCTCATGCACACTAACGTAAAACGCCCGTAATTACAGGCCTGTAATTACGGACCCATAGACTTCTATTGGCCACGGGTACCTTCCCGTATTCTTACGGGATGGTGCCCGTGCCGTTGAAAAATATAGAACGTGTCCTATTTTAGGCCGTAATTACGGCACGGGCATGCCCATAGAAGTCTATGGGGCTCCAGTAATTAAGGGTGGCTACGTGTGTGCACCCGTAATTACGGGAGCGTTGCTAGGAGACGTCAGGGGATAGTCACTGTCCAGGGTGCTGAAAGTTAACTGATCGGCAGTAACTCTTTCAGCACCCGGGACAGTGGAGTTGGAGTTAATACTATTAAAAGTTAACTTACCTGCTTCTTCTTCCAGTCCGGCCTCCCGAGATGACGTTTCACTCCATGTGACCGCTGCAGCGGTCACATGGACTGCCGCGTCATCCAGGGAGATCGGACTGGATGTCAAGAGAGACGCGTCGCCAAGACAACGGTACGGATGAACTTCTTTTACTTTCAATCGCTGCGGAAACTCTGCCCGAAAGGGCTGCCCCTTCTCTCTTTCTAGCACTGATAGAAAGAAGGGGCTGCCGAATAGTGCAGAGAAAACGGGTCCGTGAATATGGGTCGAATACGTGTGACCAAGGACCCGTATTTACGCCAGTATTTACGGGAGGAAAAAAATACGTTTGTGTACATGAGGCATAAGGCCTCATGCACACACGTATTTTTGTCCTCCCGTAAATACGGGTCCTTGGTCACACGTATTCGACCCGTATTGCACCAGTATTTACAGACCCGTGCCACCAGTATTCCACCCGTATTTATGGGCATGTTTTCGCTGCAAAATTGCACTGCGCTAATCGGCAGCCCTTCTCTCTCTATCAGTGCAGGATAAAGAGAAGGGACAGCCCTTTCCACAGTAAAAGTAAAGAAATGGTGATTCGTCCCTCTTTCGACATCCAGCCCGACCTCCCTGGATGACGCGGCAGTCCATGAGACCGCTGCAGCCTGTGATTGGCTGCAGCGGTCACATGGGCTGAAACGTCATCCCTGGAGGCCGGACTTGAGGAAGAAGCAGGGAGTTCTGGGTAAGTATGAACTTCTATTATTTTTCACGTTGATCTATATTGTGATCGGAAGTCACTGTCCAGGGTGCTGAAAGTTACTGCCGATTGTTTAACTCTTTCAGCACCCTGGACAGTGACTATTCACTGACGTTGCCTAGCAACGCTCCCGTAATTACGGGAGCCCCATAGACTTCTATGGGCCTGCCTGTGCCGTTATTACGGCCTGAAATAGGACATGTTCTATATTTTCAACGGCCCGGGCACCTTCCCGTAAACATACAGGGAGGTACCCGTGGCCAATAGAAGTCCATGGGCCCGTAAAAACGTGCCGTAATTACGAGCGTTTTTACGTTTGTGTGCATGGGGCCTAAGGAAGTATTATTCTGGCGTGTGGGGTGTCCGGCATCCTGAGCTCCAACCCTTCCCCTCCGCAGTTGATGTCTTCATCATACAAGCAGCTCAGTCATTTAACTGTTTTATGACACTGTACAATCTTCCATTTGCATGAGGCCTTAGACTGATCAAAGGTGGGTCTACACTTGCAGCAGTTTAATCGGTTTTCGTATTATGGGATTTTCTATAGACTATTGTTTTGGTTTTTTTTTACTCCGTAGTTGGTGTCTGCAGTTGATTTTTTTTCGGATGAAATATCCTTTTAAGCAATTCCCACTTTCAGGTTAGATTGAATCCATGAAGAAAACTCATTGCACATCATTTTAGTTTCTATATAATGTGAGCCTCCAAGTAAACATTGGTCTTCATTTTTTTATGCTAGGAAAGCAGGATTTTTCTTTCCTCCAAGCATTGTGAACTACGTCGCCTGTTGTGTATCTATGCCAGGACGGCCCTGTTCACCTCATACAAATAGCTGTCCGTTTCTCCTAGAAATGTATGATGTTATCGTTGCAGGACAATGCGGTTGTGGTTTTAGTTGCGGCCTGGCTCCATTGTTGCAGCCAGGCACCAGTGATGGATAGCTTCTCTTATCTCTCTCCAGGCACCGTGCAGTCACTTTTTGTCTGTTCCCTTTTAGAGATGTATTTCAGCTGTAATTTTTCTTCACTGTCTGTCTCTTACAAAGCGGAGGCAGATGGTTCGATAATCATAATTGGGATCTCTGCCTCATCCACCCGCAGCATGATTTACACGTATAGTCTTGTTTTTGGCTACTGTTGCATCCATCTGTGTGGCTAGGGTCCCGTGTGAACTGTAGATTTTGTCCTTGGGCAGAGGCACCAGGATCCAATAAAAGTCTAATGAGCTGCCTGCTTCAGACTGTAAGTGCTTACAGCAAAACACTGCTTTCTGCAGCAAACACTTTAGCCTGGGACTCATCTGTCTGCTATCTGTGTTCAAGGCGGACAGCATTAAAACAAAACCTAGAGTTTTATCGAATCCAGATGTCAGAATATGCCAAGCCAACTGCGCTAGAATTCTGCCCACAGGTATGTTCCAGCATAGTCCTAAATGCCAGCAGGGAAATGTTCGTGAGAAAGCAAGAAATGGAGCTAATGACCATTGATATGCCTGAAGTGTGGCTATGGAGAAGTCATGATATGATATCATTCATCTTCCCAGCTTCTTGTACCGCACGGTCACTAATACAACCATTGGATCCCATATATACGAATAGGACGCTGACAAAAGCAATCTACACAGCCAGGGCCGCAGTGATGTAGAGCTCCTGTCCAAGTCTAGCTCCAGCTCTCTGATCATTCTTTTTTTTTTATTATTATTAAAATTGGTCCCTTTTATCTGCAGGGGGTAAATCTGAATATACTGCAGAGTTAGAAGCGAAAGTCAAATTCGCTGGAGATTACCATTTGCTTTTAGCAAACCTTTAAAGGGAATGTGTTGCCAGCAAAACATGTTTTTTGTTTTTTTTTAGTTAAACAATTAGTGTATAGGTGATTAAACATTGTTCTAATTTTTATTTATTTTTTTCACGAGTCAGAAAATATTATAAATTGGATTCAATTGAATTCTAATTTATAATATTTTCCATTGCTGGTCACTAGATGGAGCCATTCCCAAAATTGCAGCATTGCATGTGGTAAAGCAACCACATTGCTTTATGCTGCAAAATTGGGTAAAAATCCCTCGCTCTAGTGAGCTCTCAGAATCCCCCCCTCCTTTATCCTGGCTAGTGCCGGGAGAAACGATGGGTTTGAACAGTCTAACCTCCTACACTGTGTGTCGCCATTTTTTGAGCTAACACACAATGTAGTAGGTTTACATACAGTAGTAAACACACTGAAACACGAACATACATAGAAATAACTTACCTGCTCCAGTCGCCGCCGGTCCATCCGCTCCGTCTGCTGCCGCTGCTCCATGTGCACAAGTCCGGAAGCCGCGACCGGAAGTAGTAATATTACTGTCCGGCCGCGACTTCCGGTCCACAGGAAAATGGCGCCGGACGGCGCGCATTTCAAATTGAACTATGTGGGAGCGGCGCATGCGCCGTTCCCACACAACGGCGTACATGATAGTGGATGGAACCGGCCCCGTTCGCAGTCCCTATGGGACTGGAGCTGCCGTATTCCATGTCTGTATGTGTCGTTAATCGACACATACAGAAATGGAAAAAAAAATGGCAGCCCCCATAGGGAAGAAAAAGTGTAAAAATAAAAAAAAGTAACACACAAATTAATCCAAACGTTTTTAATAAAGCACTAACATCTTTAACATATTAAAAAAAAAATTGTGGTGACACTGTTCCTTTAAGGTCCAAATACCCTCGGCAGGCTAATGATAACTTAGTATAGTAAATACATACACACCATGTAATTTTAATGCACAATAATTTTCGAGATTTCTCCGACAAAGTATATCAAACTCCATTGTGAGGGTAGAGCACAAAGAGAAAGTAGCAGATTATAGTTAACACTTTTTTTTTTTTTTTTACGTTTTTTAAGTCTGATTTTTCTAAAGGCACAAATTCTATTAATATATATATTTTTTAATAATGCAAATGATTTCCAGTAATCTTTGTAGTGGGAATTCCATGCCATCTATGCTAATTAAGCTCTAGCAACTGTGACACAGGGCTCAAGATCTCCGGGTGTAAACAAGAATTCATAATCTGGTCAAAAGGACTACCGGTTGAATGATCAGATATTCTTTGACCGTTCGTAAAAGATGATTTGTAGTTGAGGCAACCACTGAGTGGGCAGTGGCGGCCATTGTCACCTATTTTTAGTAATAAAACAGATTCATACTTGGGCAGCACAAGTCTGTAGTAAATTCTCCATCGCAAGTTAGTTATAGCATTTAATTTTAATTGTCCAGTACATGGTTATGCCACGTAGTGGAGGATCACTGTGCTCAACCTAAACAAATTTTTTAAATAAAACTAACGTATGGCCACTTCAACTTAAATGACGGCTTTGTCATAGCAATGACGGGAAAATACATATTACAGTTAGAGGATCTGTAGTTTATTAATGCCAGTCTCCTAACTAAGGTCTCATGCACACGAGCGTGCGGGCACGGCTGACTGTTGCGGGCCACATTTTATGTATGGGAGCACGGCCCGTAAAAAACTAAAAGTAGGACATGCGCCATAATTCCCGGCACGGACACCTATCCGTAGCGATACGGAAAGGTGTCCGCTGCCAATTTAACCGGGCGGGTCCGGGTCGTATTACGGTCCGCATTTACGGAGATTTTTTACGGTAGTGTGCATGGAGCCTAATCGAATAGGTGCTATGATAATGACTACAGTGTGATTTATTTTATTTTTTTTTTAATTGATTTTTTTTTAAGGCTTTTATTTTCAAAGTTAGGTGCGTTTTTCTAAATCTGCTAATTCAGCTACACTTGCCAAATAGGAGGTGACTTTCTTTTCACTCTGGGCAGTGTAATGTTTTCTGTATGATGCAGTACAATCAGCTCATACAGGTCTCCACTCCTCAGCCCAGCAACACAGCGTGATCATATAGTAAACCGCTTCCATTCTCTACTGTGTTTTCAACTAGTGATTCCTCCAGTTGTCACACTGCGATCCTGGTGTCATATGAATTATTAGAATCTCATGTTTCGTATGCCACTAGAACCACTGTTCTAGGTGGTCCACAGCCAGAGATATGGCTGTTTGAAGTGATCCTTCTTCCTATCAGCCTCAGTCTCTCACACTGTGTGAAGCAGCTTCATGCTGATAGGACAGCGTCAGAGGCTGTGAGGAGGCTCCACCTCAGGAGAATCGCTGCTGTTACCTCCCACTTGTCTAATAAAGGCTCATCTGCATATTCAGAAAAAGATCATAACTTTGAAAATATATTTGGGACACAATTTTCACTAGCATTATCAGTGTAACAGCGCCTATTAGATTAGCTAGGAAATTACTAAACTAGTGACAGATTCAAGAGGCTCTGTCACCAGATTATAAGTGCCTTATCTTCTACATAATCTGATCTGCGCTGTAATGTAGATAACAGTGGTTTTTATTTTGAAAAACGTTCATTTTTGAGCAAGTTATGAGCAATTTTATATTTATGCTACTTGGTTTCTTAATGCCAAACTGGGCGTTTTTTAACTTGACCAACTGGGCGTTGTGAAGAGAAGTGTATGACCGTGACCAATCAGCGTCATACACTTCTCTTTACAACGTCCACTTGGTCAAAAGTTAAAAAACGCCCAGTTGGTCATTAAGAAACCAAGTAGCATAAATATAAAATTGCTCATAACTTGCTCAAAAATGAACGTTTTTCAAAATAAAAAACACTTCTCTACATTACAGTGCCGATCACATTATGTAGGAGATAGGGCATTTATAATCTGGTGACAGAGCCTCCTTAAAGGGAATGTGTCGCTAGAAATTATTATTTTTTTATTTTTATTTTCGTTAAACAATTATTATTTGAGTGATTACACATTGTTTTAATTTTTTCACAAGTCCGGAAATATTATAAATTAGATTCTAATTTATAACCTTTCCATGTGCTGGGCACTAGAGTGAGCACTTCCCAAAATTGCAGCATGGTCACTGTCGTAAAGCAACCTCATTGCGTTATGCTGCAAATTTGGGATAGACACACTCTCTAGTGTCCTCACACAATCCCCCCTCCCTTATTCTGGCTAGTGCCAGGGTAAAGAGGGGGTTTGAATCGTCAAACCTCCTACACTGTGTGCCGCCATTTTCTGAGCGACTGCATAGTGTAGGAGGATTAGATACAGTGCTCAGCCGACAGTTTAACACGAACATACACGAACGTAAAACACACCTCACATACACGAACATAACTTACCTGCTCCTGCCGCCTCAGCTCCTATTCCTTGCGCCTTCGCTCCCTTGAACATATGGCCGGAAGCCGCGGCCGGAAGTCGTCATCTTACTGTCCAGCAGCGGCTTCCGGTCCACATGAAAATGGCACCGGATTTCGCTCTGCCAAAGACCTTCCTTTTGGTCTGTGTGGGAGCGGCGCATGCGCCGTTCGCACACAGACGGCGTGCGCTTCTGAGAATGGAACGGCTCCCGTTCGCATTCTCTATGGTGTTGCATGTGCCGTATTCCATCTCTGTGTCGTTAATCGACACATACAGAGATGAAAAAAAAAATGGCAGCCCCCATGGAGAAGTAAAAGTAAGAAAAAAGTACAACACAAAAACACAAATAAATAAAATGTATTTTAATATCATACTAAATGCAATTGGATAAAAATAAAAATTCAGAACACCTTCCCTTTTTAAGATCTCTTTTACACAGGCTTATCACATAGTGAAAGGAATGAGATTTTTCATGAGACGCACCCTGTAAGGGAAGACGTATCCTCTCCAAATTTGCATTAAGGTGTAAACAAAAAAAGGCAATGGTGGGACTTTCCTCAGGAGAGTAGGCATATCGTCTGCCCTCCAAGTCACTTATCAAGGTTAACTAGACCGCTTAAATCCAGGAAGAACTTGGGATATGCTAAAACACATAATGAGATTGATACCTCAGAAGCTTTTCTCAAGAGCCCCAAGTGCTAGGTCGTCTTTTTTTTGTTTTGTTCATTTTACCTAAAGCAATTCGAGCTAAGCTCAGGGCTCCAGGAAGTCTGGATCCCTTCTCCTTGTGGATTCAGAGTAAAGACTTCGACGTTTACCCTTTGATGCCATCTGCTAGATTCCGTCTTTTATGTGTCAGGAGCAGCAAGTAATGCCAATTTGACTCGATTTTTTTTTTATAATTTTTTTTTTTTTTTTTTCTTAAGACAAATGTTCCACTATTTCCCTTGAGGTGCTTCACTGGGAGCTCTAAACCAACAGTATTGGCTTCCAATACAACTTAGAATTTTCTATTGAAGCTATATACTGCAATTGTATTCCTAAGGGGCAGGTGTATAATACGTTATTTTACATCTATTTTAATATAATAATTATTTTGGGTGGTCAGCAAGCGTTTTCCATTAATAAATGATCTCTGGTACATTGTGGATATAATGTTGAAAACGGCATTCAAGTGTAGATGAAGCATAGCGGGATCAGTCTAGCCGCAGGAACTCAATAGAGATTACAAGAACACCTGCAGAATTCTAAGACACTATTGTTTGTTGTTGTGATTTTCCTGGGTGTATACCATCCTGTCTATGGTAGTGTCATTTTGGTTTATGACCAAAATAAAGAAACTCAAATGCCCCTTATTAGAAAAAAACCAAATAAAATACACCTTTGAGTAAATTTATACAATATAAATGGACATTCCATCTCTATTTTCCCATCCTAAACACACAGATGTGGACATAAGGCAAAGCTGAGCAATTCCCGTGTCCCATGTAAAAGATCCCATTTCTTGTCGTTTTTTTGTGTGATCTGTTATTGAATTTTCCATTACTCTGTACTTTTTTTATGTGCTTTGTTGTTTTTTTGTTTTTTTTTACCCCAAGAGTTATTTTCCTTCCAAAAATTACAAAGCGCATTCATGAAGAGATCTGACAACAAGTAATAATAAATAGCTGTACCAAGAGAAGTAATGAAGAAACATAAATTTCACATTTATTTGTTAGATCTGGCTTTCACATTTATTAAACTGTGGTTCAGTAACAGGCAATGATATCTTTGCGGTTAAAGAAGGAAGGCTGACTTACAATTTCCTAAGATATTTTAGTGATACCAACTACATCATAAAACTTTTTTTAGTTATTTTTTTGTTCCATTATTTTTTTTGTACCAAATAATCTTAAAGAACTTATTACTATATACCGTATAATTTATTTCTTGAGTACTTAGGTAAATTGCTATACACTGTATTCTAAAAATAAAACTGTTTGAATGTTTATGGGTGGAAGATTTTTTTTTAATTTTATTTAAAATCCGTGAATCAACTAGTTATCAACTTTTATTGTAGTTAACAACACGTTTGGTTTGAAAATTTTTCTAGTTATTGTATTCTATTATCAAACCACAAATGCATATGTACCAGATGTAGCATTTCAGTGCCAGTTCTGAGAGCCCATCGTTGCCAATGACTGCACAGGCTTTATTCGAATGTTTACACAAACCAATAAGACCCCAAATTACTCAAAAATCTATATGAATCGCATAACCATTAATCTTTTTGAAAACCTGAGACAGGCCTGGGTCACGTTTCAATTAAGAATTTCTCTACTTTGCTCCATTCATCTTTTACTCAACCCTGACCAGTCTCCCTGTCCTAGCTGCTGGAAAACACCCCCACAGCATTATGCTGCCACCCCCATGCTTCATTGTAGGGATGGTATTGAGCAGTGCCTGGTTTCCTCCAGACATGACGCTTAGAATTGAGGCCAGAATGTTCAGTCTTGGTTTCATCAGACTACAGTCTTGGTTCTCAGTCTTTAGTCCTTTAGGTGTTTGTTTTTTTTTTGGCAAACTCCAGACAGGCTTTCATGTGTTTTTTACTGGCCACTCTGCTGTAAAGCCCAGATTGGTGGAGTGCTGCAGTGATGGTTGACCTTCTGGAAGTTTCTCCCATCTGCAGACAAGGTCTTTGGTTCTCCGTCAGAGTGATCATTGGGTTCTTGGTCACCTCTCTTACCAAGACCCTTCTCCCCGGAGGACTTAGCTTGGTGGGGCGGCCAGCTCTAGAAAGAGTCCTTGTTGTTCCAAACTTTTTCCATTTAAGAATTATGGAGGCCACTGTGCTCTTGGGAACGATCAGTGTAGCAGACATATTTTTGCACCCTTCTCCAGATCTGTGCCTCCACACAATCCTGTCTCTGAGCTCTACAGGTAGTTAGTTCTTTCCTTCTCATGGCTTGGTTTTTGCTCTGATATGCATTGTCAGCTGTGAGACCTTATATAGACAGGGGTGTGTCTTTCCAAATCATGTCCAATCAAATGAATTTACCACAGTTGGTCTCCAATCAAGGTGTAGAAACATTTCAAAGATCTAGAGGAATGGGAGGGTCCAAAGCTAAATTTCAAGTCTCATAGCAAAGGGTCTGAATACTTATGTCCATGTGGAATTTGAGTTTTCAGATTTTAATAAATGTCGCAAAAATTTCTAAAATTCTGTTTTCATTTTGTCATTATGGGGTATTGAGTGCAGAATAATGGGGGGGGGAGCTTGAATTTTTATTTTATTTTAGCACAAGGCCTCAACATAACGAAATGTTAAAAAGCTAAAGGGTCTGAAGACTTTCCGAATGAACTGTATATATGTACAACTCAACAGTTTACCTGAAGTACTTTATGATGACCATAATAACCAGGTAAAAATTATTAAACCATATAATGACCCAGGGCTGACATGTTGCGGGTCTGTATAATTTTTACCTTAATATTTTATTAGGGTAGTTCAGAGACTGCAGAGAAAATCCATTGCAGATATTGCTGCAAATCCTCAAAGCCAGATTCATGCGAGCGTATATCTCGTCCATGTGACGGCTGTTTTTTTTAATAGCCGTCTCACCGACGCATGTATTTTTCAATGGGGCTGTAACCACAGCCGTTGTTTTAACGGACCGAGTGAAGGGCCCATGAAAAAAATGACATGTCCTATTTTCGTCCGTTTTCATAGATCACTCAATAGACTCAAACGTCTGTTTTTCACGTCCGAGTTTGCACTAGTTCGTTTGAATCTAGCCTCAATCTGCAGCAAAATCCACGTCACGTGTATATTGCTGAGGATTTGCCATGGATTTCACCCTGATTTCCACTGAAAATCTGCAGAAAATCCATGACATAAGATAATAGGCATGCTTCCTTTAAATCCACAGCTGAAAAATGTACTACATGTAAATCTGCCGTGTATGAACATGGTCTAAGGCAGACATATGGTTGCGATGGGTAATCTTCATCATGTACATTGACCATACTAAACTCCTGTCATGTTCTAATTTTGCTTTCTATCGATCTTTTTCATTCTGGTTGTACTCTCTGGCATAACCTGAGTTTTATCACCAGGAAAAGCGTATGTATATATGTATATATATTATATTTTCATTCTTGTCTGCTTTTTTTGATCGTGTGTGAGTGGCGTGCCTTGGATGCACCAGTGGAAACTGTTCTGAGCGCATACACTCCTCTGTACACCGCCCACTTGGTCATATAGTAAAACACGCCCAGTTGTCCATTGAGAAAGTCATTAGCATAAAGCGAATATAGGTCATAACTCCGTCAAAAATGATAGTTTTTCTAAATAAAAAACACTGCTTTAATCTACATTACAGCGCCGATCACATCATGTGCAATATAGGCCACTTATAATGTGGTGACAGAGCCTCTTTAAATATCGTATGATAACATTTTCCTGGTTCAGTCATTGGTACCCAAATTCTATTACGTTTTAAAGGGTTTGTGCAGGATAAGAAAGGATCCATGTTAGTCTAATTCTGTACTACCCCTTTAAGCGAAGTTTCGTTGTTGTTTTTTTCTGTGGTATATGTGGTTACACTCTTGCTTTTTTTTTTTTTAAGATTAGTTTCTATCATTCATTGACAATGTGGCTTTTACTTCTTAATTCAGAAATGTGAACAGGCGTGTTAATGTGGTGGCCTAGTGACAGGATCTATGACCAGGAATCAGTGAAAGTAAGTCCGAATAAGAGCGGACGCTTATTTAATTGTTCTTATCTGGATAGCCTTGGCCCAGAGCCAGGAATTTGTATAGGCTTTATTGAGCTCCCCGTCTGTCAGTTAAGACAATCCTTTAAGAAAATAATAAAGCCGGTGCAGGGGGGCAAGGAGGGCACGTTGAAAATTGTTCCTTTACAAATAAGAAAAGCTAAGCACATTGCCTAGCCAGTTTTGTATTCTACGCTCTGCCTATTACATGAGGTAAATGCAAGGGTCCCGGAAGATTAAAACCTATGTGCGCTCCATGGCTGTTCTTTACATCTATTCTGAGCAGGCAAGGGGTTAATTTAAGACTCTGCCGTTAATGGCTCCCGAGATCCATTAAAGAACACAGCAGGGACACTTTCAGGCCCATCTTGACTCTGTAAGCTGCAGGCGCTCCGCAATCTTTCATTGACCCTCTAAATGATCACAGAAAACCTTTTAATTGTCTTTTGTGGAGCATGGTGTTGATAAAGCGGTTCATTTTTTTCTTTTTTATACTTGCCATGTGAGGAGCCGGGACTTCTAATCCTCATAGACAGCCTTCAGCATCAAGTGATTTAAGCTCTCTAAAACCCTCATTGTCTGTCCAAAAAGCGGTTTTAAAGAGTAGTAGCAATTAAAGATGGAGAGCGTGCTCCCCTACAAAGGTCTCCCGGCGTCCCAGCATTACTAGCAGAGGATGGCTATTAGTCATTTGCTATACTATACACATAGATTTTGTTAAAATAAGGCTCCTTTGTACTATTGTGTTCTATTGCTTATTTGCTACACAATTACTATAATGCACAATTCTGTATCCAGTGAACATATATATTTATGACTAGCGATATATATTTTAATTGCACGCATGGAATTTTGTCTAATGCTCGCTTTACTAAACCATACTCGCTATAAAAAATGTCTTCGACTATGTTCACACCTGCATATTGACATTCCGTTCTGCCCCGTCAGAGGAAGAACAAGGGAATAACGGAAGCACAACGGATACCGCCGGCGGAAGCTATTGACTGACTTAAATGAGTTCCGTTTCCTTTGGGGTGTCCGTGGTTTTACCGGAGACAATAGCGCAGCATGCTGCGCTATTGTCACCGGTAGTCTCAGCTGGATCTGCTATAGAGGCCCCTAACTAAGCTTCCAACGCAGATGTGAACGAGGCATTACATGGGGATATATTCTTGTGTAGTACACCACATGGTAGATGATACTATTGACAAAGTTTTCAGAAGTCTCCTCAATTTTTTTTATATACGATAACATTCTCTTAAAAGGGGTTGCCCCTGTCCATATGCTCCATATGGATGTTATATCCCCCCCCCCCACCCTGTTTGGGCTATGGCGAATTGGATCTTGAAAATTAGGGCTCATTCAGGCGAGCGTGTTCCTCCTCCGTGTGCTACCCGTTGAAATCACGGACAGCACTCGGGCCAATTTCATTTCGGTGCAGCTATTCAGACATACGTGAGTTTTCACGCAGCGAGTGTCCGTTGCGTGAAACTCTCTGCATGTCCTATATTGGTGCATTTTTGCGCACCTAGTTGCCCATTGAGGTCTATGCGTCAGTGAAAACCATGGACAGCACACGGGCGACATACGTGTGTTGTCTGTGTTTCACGCATCAGTCACACACTAAATCAGAGAAATAAAATAAAAAAAAGTGCTTGTACGGACGTGGAAAACGCAAGCCACACGCTAAGCACACCGACCATACGCAACGCACATGGACAAGAAATGTTGGAAAAACTGTTTTTTACGAGTGCAAATCTGACACGCTCATCTGAATGTAGCCTGCAGCTAACTTTACCGGGGGTCTCAAGCTGGACCTCCGGCGATCCACTGGTGATATGAAACGCCTTGAATCTGAGCTGTTCTGTAACAGGACGCAGACTATCAGAATTTCTAGACACTTCGATTTATTTTATCTGGTTAGTGTTTCTCCTGATCTTTGATTTCAGATTATTTTGCAGTTCTAAAACAACTTTTCGATGATGTGTGATAATCCAGAATATTTGATCTGGCAACTTGTTGTTTTTGGCTTTAAAGGAGTTTGTCTGTACTCTCCTGGGTTGATATTAATTCTATATCATGCTCTCATTTTAATAGGCATGTTTTCCAGCAAAAATAGAATTACACCATATGTGCTTATACATAGACACACTTGCTTTATTTTGCACACCTCAGTAATCTGTGCAAAGAAAATGAAAAAAGATCAAATAAAAATGTAATATGTGACTGTGCATTTAGACTTAACTCATATTGTCAAAGTCCAAATCTGTATGTTGTACATATTCCAGCGGATGGCGTTTTAACTTAAAGATTTTATACGAGCCCTAAAAACACCATTTCTAGTGCGACAGCGAGGATCATTTTGCATAAGCAATGAATGAATTAGAAAGTGTGCATTCAGATCTTTTGTCGTTCACTGCTGTTAGGCTTCGTCGTTCCAGTCGACTATGTATTCATCCCGTCAAAACGATGGAACCCTTGCACAACCGACAAACAGAAACCGTTTTCACCGGATCAGTCACCATTGAAATCAATGGTGATGCAAACGGCAACCTCTGGTTTCAGTTTGTGTCTGTCAGGGCTCCGTTCCGACAGGAAGCTCAGACGGAACGT
The DNA here is from genome assembly GCF_050947455.1 of Rhinoderma darwinii. Taxonomy (NCBI): domain Eukaryota; kingdom Metazoa; phylum Chordata; class Amphibia; order Anura; family Rhinodermatidae; genus Rhinoderma; species Rhinoderma darwinii. Next base: position 325,090,355 of record NC_134687.1, on the reverse strand, counting down.
CAGAACGGAGACCTAGCACAGATGTGAACGAAGCCTTACCTATCCTTTTCATACAAGCTCTACATTTACCCGGAGTATGCCCAGACAGAGTCATTAATAAATATGCAGAAATGTGGAAGTGCAAATTGTTGGGTCTGCCTCTACCATTAGTTCCTCTAGTAAAATGAATTCTTGATTGCATGGGTCAGTGTTGTGAAATAAATTAATAATTGAATAGAAAGCAAGGATTGTACCCCGTTATTTATAATCTAGAGCGCTAATGCTTAGTGAGGATTTCGACCCTAAAAGTGTAAAAATAGAGATAGATATATATGCCCTCGAGTTGTTCTATCCTGCTAAAAATTCTATTCAGTTGTTAGTTTAGTGTTATCTGGTACAACCAATATAGTTGCCATTTCAGTTCCCATGTGGATTGTCACCCAGCTTTTTTGGTGAAATTTGTGTATATATGAAAAGCCAGGAAGGATCCTCCAGCTCACCCACAGATCGTCTCAATCCAGACTGCGCTCGGATCCTGCGTGACGGCACACGGCAAGCCAATAGAAGGGAAGAAAAGATCTATGATCCAGCGCTTAGAAGTATTTAAAAGAAAGCAACGTTCCAAGTTTATTCTAACGATTTAAAAGAATCAGAAAGTTCATGGCGGTGGTTACAGCAGCCTACGCGTGTCAGACACGAGCCATGAATAAGGACAGAAGTGTTGTCCGAAACGCGTAGGCTGCTGTAACCAGTCTGGCAGAAGACGCAAGTGGTTTTGTTTTTTGTTTTGTTTTGTATATGTATTTACTGCTTATTTTTTTAAAGAAGAAATGCTCTTTATCACAACACATTGCAGCTGCGAAAACCATTGCACAATTGTGCTAAATACGTTCTAATGTGCCAAGATTCATGGAATAAGATATTCTGTGATCTCATTTTACAGCATAGCTAACCGGAAATGTTTCTTTTTTGTATAGATATTCAAAAACAGGAAAGTCAAAAGCAGCCCCCGAAAAACATCCAGTTGTATGACACGCCGTATGAGCAAGAGTGTAATGGAGTGGAGTCGGATTCTGAAAGCCTTGTTGACCTGCGAATGCGAGAGAGCAAGTTGCCTCAAGATGATGACCGGCCTGCTGATGAGTATGACCAGCCGTGGGAATGGAACAAAGCCTTACCAGCTTTAGCAGGTATCTGACATGGAGAATTGTCTGTAGTTTATAGGAGAAACCACATGTTCTAGAGAAGGCCACATCTTGCAGCTCGTTGCTTTCCCACTCCTATGGTGTGCCTGGACTGTTAGTAATCTGTATTTTTTTGTGGGAGTGTTCGTTATAATCAGTGTAATCCTATATTGTGGTTTTGAGGGAAGCTGAAAGTAAACCTTTTAATTTCCCAGGTTGCAGACTATATAAGTGTTCTTTGATGAAGGCCAGAAGACTCGTCTGCGTTTGATTTCACCCAGGCTGGTTGTGAATGTCACACGTCCCCCATTTCCCAATCATACAAGAATAATATTGTATGTTTAAGAAGTTTAACCGACCACCCAGGATCCTGTCACCTGGGGCCCTCACACTTTGGCTGGTTCAGCATCTGTTCCTCTAATAACGTCTGCTTCTTGAGGTAGAAATGACATTTGCCACCCCGTCATCCGCACGATTAGATGATTTCTGAAACAGATGCCACCCTCTTTAGACAACATGCACATAATCAGTCGATCATTGCCCGCTTCATTTGCTGCAGTCTAATTCTTACAACAGGTACATCGGGCACAAGGAAAGGCATCCCATGTTTTTATACAATTGTACAAATTCTCTAAGCAAGAAAACACAATGGCACTCTGGCAGGGCATAGGTTAAATAAGAACTGCATACATGGGAAAGTATATTGTATGTTCACACGTGCAGGTTTCCGTCCATTTTTCTGCTGTGGCTTTTTATGCAGTGAAAAGTGTCAGTCGTGCAAAACGGTTAAAAATCCCTGTTTTCTAAGTGCCCCCAAATCTAGTGATGTCAGTGACCCCTAAATTGTTTCAAATTGTAGGGCTCATATCAGACTGTCCCCATACTAGGAAGACATGCTAGCTACACAGTGGTGCTACCCCCCCCCCCAGATATATAAGCTATTGCAATATCATAGAGTAGCCCATACCATTGTACCCTCCACACACAATTCTCCATAAATGTGGTCCTCCACATAGTTTCGAGCATAAAACAATCCTATAAAAGTGCCCGCTTACTTTAGCAATACCCAGACTATAGTTCCCAGAGAGTTCCCCTTTGATAAAATATCAATACAACTCTTCTCTCCTCAAGGACTACTTTGCTAACAGGAATTTATTTGAGCAGCCAATCATACCATTTGTACCTATATCTTCCTGTGCCAATCTATACTGTCAGATTGGAAAAGTTAGGGCTTGTCCACACGTAGTCGAATTGCTGCGGGCGGAAAATACGCAGCAGAATACAGTAGCCGCGAAGTGGTCGAGATATAACAAATCTCCTCCACACGCTGCGTAAAAATCCCACCCGAAATTGCGGAGTGTATTTTTCGTACCGCAGCATGTCAATTCCTGCTGCGGAAAGTGGACTGAATTGCTGCGTTTTTCATAGATGTCACCATTCCCCAACATTGAGAAAAACGCCGTAAAATCCGCACCACTTTCTGTAGGAAATGATGCGTTTTTCCGCAGCGGAATGTCTGCTACTTTCAACAGAATTGTTGCAGAAATTTTCTGTAGCAATTCCTTTACATGTAGACAAGCCCTTAGTCTATAACTAATGTCTTATCAGGGCAGTAGTATGGTATTCCAGGAATCCTTGATTTTCTCCCTGAATTTTGGAGACTTATTTGTCTCCAGTCTGAAGAGTTAGGCCCCGTGCACACAACCGTATTTTTCATCAGTAATTATGGGCAGTAACTACTGACCCATTCATTTCTATTGGCCACGAACACCTTTCAGTATTTTTACTGGTGGGTGTCCGTGCTGAAAAAAAATTCTAGAACCTGTCCTATTGTCAGTAATTACGGCAAGGACTCTCCCATAGAAGTCTATGGGAGCTTCCGTAAATACAGACTGCTACGAATGTGCATCCGTATACCGTCCATATTTACTGAAGCGTTGCTATGCAACATGCTGATGATGACATAGTTTGCATCCTCCCTCTGTTTTACGGATCCGTATTTTTACGGCCAGTATTCACGCTAGACACGCTGCAAATTTTGTGCTTGCAACTGAAAGAACTTCATTCAGATGAACGGAAGTGAATTTCAGTTGCAGAAATTTCTTCAACAAAATATGCAGCATGTGCAGGGGGCCTTATGCAGGATTCACGGCGGGATGGAAATGCTGAGGATTTTGCGCAGCTTTTCTGCAGCATTTCTAAAGTGTCTTTGCAGCAAACCCACAAATGCTTTATTTGAACAAATCTCATCCACATGTTGCTGCACATTTTCCGGACATAAATCCGAGCATACTGCCAATTTTCAAATACTGTTCGCAGCATGCTCATTCTGTTATGGATGTTCACAGCGGATTTCAGCTTTTTCAATGTAGATGGGAATAATTTTGAAGCAATATACGCACATAACGCATGCATAAAACGCTGCGGATACGCTTTAGAAAATCTGCAGCATTTCCGTCCCATGTGAAGTCTGCCTTAATAGAGGCAGGGAACAGGGCCACGAGCTGCATGAGGCCCTGAACTTATACTGTTGCTATATACGCTACAAAAGAGCATTTCAGAACTGGATAACCATTCTCCTTAACCAGAACAAGACTGAACTTGCCTAAGATAGAGGTCTAGTGATCTTACCGTCCATAGAGTAACCTTCAGGGTCAATGTACACCATGCGTATTACAGTACCAGCATAAACCATCAGATTCCAGGTAATCGCATGTGCACGCTGCCGTATTTCACAGGACGTAAATTGACCCGTAGTGCATATTTTCAAAATTGCAGCATGTCCGTTTATTTCGCGATTACGCTTGTGAATTCTATCCCTGTAGTTGTACAGAAATACGCAGCAAACCCTACAGCATGAAAACGCAGTTAATTACACAGCAAAACTTAAAAACCGTACCAAAAAAAAACATTCAGGTGTGTTCTTTTCCTGCAAATTTCTTGCGCTTTTGTAATGCTAGAATTTTTTCGGTATGGGATCCAAATGCGGTTTCCTTTTATTAATCTACTCAAAGTGTAGGTTGTGTACAGGGTACACCGATTCCGTAGAAAGTGTCGGTGGTAATTGTTTCGTAATGATATATTCTTAGGTGCTTTTATTTCATTGTTTGTTTGCTCTGTTTATGTTTTATTATCTTTTTACAATAAAATTCACAAACTGGGGTGAGCGGGTGATTGACCGCTTTCTTGGCTCAGACGGACGCTAGGGATCCTATTGGCATATGGAATAGTTGGCAATCATTTGGACAGCATTGTTAGAACAGAATTTATGGAGGGTGCCTCTAGAAGTAAATATATTAGCAGTTAGAAGTTATTTGCTGCCCGGTAGTAACTGATCGGATTATTGTAAAGCTGTTTCACACACATTGACATTTGGTTTCATTCCTCTGTGTTTGTTTCATGGTGCTGCAGTTATGGGCCACTTCCTTGCCCGCGGCTGCAGGAGGCGAAGTGACATGCAAAGCTTTTGTGATTTATAGAATAAAAGGCCGGAGGCTAATTTTCCGACTTGCTGCTATATGTATGTAAAACACCTGCCATCTCCGGTTTTGAGACAGGAAGGGCTGATACTTGCAGATTTTCTACAACTGCTTTGTCACTTTGCTGTACAACCTTTTGCTTGTAATGAGAGCTGAAATATATGCACAGGACATGTATACAACACTGCTGGTCTACATTATGGGTGTTCCAGAGCTTTATAAATATCGACGTTTCTCTGCTGAGGTCGGTCCACGCAGTTGTGTTTTACTACTGCTATACGGCCATCCTTATACCAGATCCACATTGGGGAGGAAATCCTATTTAGCACCACTCTGGAGAGAGCAGGGGCATCCTGTAATGAAGAAAGATGGAATCAGTTTCCAGCATTTCTATATGCTTTTCCTTCATATGCATCGCTATATTTCCATATTCTAGCAACTTGTTTCATTAGGATTTTCATACACCACCACCCTTTTCAATTGAATTCTATGAGCCACAATTGTAGCTGTCGCACCCTACTATCCAACGCAACTTCTGTGAGATGTGCTCAACGTACAAACGGCATCACGCGTGACCAGTAGCCATGGTCCTGAAGCTGAAAGATCAAAGTTATTGTAACAGCTTGTCTATATTATATTAAGTCATAATATTCAACTAGTGCAGGCATTTTATATTCTATTATATGAAATTCTAAGGGTTCGTGCACTGGTGGAGAATGCCTTGAATCTAGAACTACAGTTTTCACTTCGCTAGATTACAGATATAGTCAAAGAAACTACCTATGCCCTTTGCTGATTTCCTACTAGTACATTTCCAGCATTTAGGCCTCATGCACACGAACGTATTTTTTTCCTCACGTAAATACGGGTCCTTGGTCAAACGTATTCGACCCGTATTTACGGGCACGTTTTCGCTGCAAAATTGCACTGCACTAATCGGCAGCCCCTTGTCTCTATCACTGCAGGATAGAGAGAAGGGGCAGCCCTTTCCATAGTAAAAGTAAAAGAAATTCATACTTACCCAGCCGTTGTCTTGGTGACGCGTCCCTCTTTCGACATCCAGCCCGACCTCCCTGGATGATGCGCCAGTCCATGTGACCGCTGCAGCCTGTGATTGGCTGCAGCCGTCACTTGGACTGAAACGTCATCCCAGGAGGCCGGACTGGAGGAAGAAGCAGGGAGTTCTGAGTAAGTATGAACTTCTATTATTTTTCACGTTGATCTATATTGTGATCGGAAGTCACTGTCCAGGGTGCTGAAAGAGTTACTGCCGATCGTTTAACTCTTTCAGCACCCTTTGACAGTGACTAGCCACTGACATCGCCTAGCAACGCTCCCGTAATTACGGGTGCACACACGTAGTCACCCGTAATTACGGGAGCCCCATAGACTTCTATGCCGTAATTACGGCCTGAAAGAAGACATGTTCTATATTTTTTAATGGCACGGGCACCTTCCCGTAAGCATACGGGGAGGTACCCGTGGCCAATAGAAGTCTATGGGCCCGTGATTACGGGCGTTTTTACGTTTGTGTGCATGGGGCCTTATATTGATTTTTTTTCATTCACTTTATTTACTTGTTATTATTCTGTTTTATAGAAACACAACTTTCTTAGCTACTTGAGGAGCTATAATTTGTCCCTGAGCATTTATCTGGAGTATTTTAACCTTTGGAGTGTAAAGTGGGCCATCTACTAAGTTACATTACTAAATGGGTTCCACTAGTACTAGTTGCATCTACTAAATGGGTTCTTCAGCTCTGTATATACAACAGAAGAAAGAGCAGCTGATGTAGCCGGTGCCAGTGCTGTTAATATATCAGTTGATCTACTGAATTGGCTGAATGTAGATATGGTCCAAGCTAAGTTAAATAAAATAAATGTACACACGGCCCCGGGACCAGATGGGTTACATCCTAGAGTTCTTAAAGAGCTTAGTTCAGTTATTTCTGTCCCCCTCTTCATAATATTTAGAGTTTCTCTAGTGACTGGTATAGTGCCAAGGGACTGGCACAGGGCAAATGTTGTGCCTATTTTCAAAAATGTCCCTAGGCCTTCCCCGGCTAATTATAGGCCAGTAAGCTTAACATCCATCGTGGGGAAAATGTTTGAGGGGCTATTGAGGGACTATATACAGGATTATGTGACAAAAAATAATATAGGTGACAGCCAGCATGGTTTTACTAAGGACAGAAGTTGTCAAACCAACCGGATTTGTTTTTATGAAGAGGTGAGCAGAAGCCTAGACAGAGGGGCCGCTGCGGATATTGTGTGTTTGAACATTGCAAAGGCATTTGACACTGTCCCTCATAGACGTCTAATGGGTAAATTAAGGACTATAGGTTTAGCTATTATAGTTTGTAATTTGATTGAGAATTGGCTCAAGGACCGTATCCAGAGAGTTGTGGTCAATGATTCCTACTCTGAATGGTCCCCGGTAATAAGTGGTGTACCCCAGGGTTCAGTGCTGGGACCACTATTATTCAACTTATTTATTAATGATATAGAAGATGGGATTAATAACACTATTTCTATTTTTGCAGATGACACCAAGCTATGTAATATAGTTCAGTCTATGGAAGATGTTCGTGAATTGCAAGCGGATTTAAACAAACTGAGTGTTTGAGCGTCCACTTGGCAGATGAAGTTTAATGTAGATAAATGTAAAGTTATGCATCTGGGTACCAACAACCTGCATGCATCATATGTCCTAGGGGGCGCTACACTGGGGGAGTCACTTGTTGAGAAGGATCTGGGTGTACTTGTAGATCATACACTAAATAACAGCATGCAATGTCAATCAGCTGCTTCAAGGGCCAGCAAAATATTGTCATGTATTAAAAGAGGCATGGACTCGCGGGACAGGGATGTAATAATGCCACTTTACAAAGCATTAGTGAGGCCTCATCTAGAATATGCAGTTCAGTTCTGGGCTCCAGTTCATAGAAAGGATGCCCTGGAGTTGGAAAAAATACAAAGAAGAGCAACGGAGCTAATTAGGGGCATGGAGAATTTAAGTTATGAGGAAAGATTGAAAGAATTAAACCTATTTAGCCTTGAAAAAAGACGACTAAGGGGGGACATGATTAACTTATATAAATATATTAATGGCACATACAAAACTGCAGTGAAATCCTGTTCCATGTAAAAAAAACAAGGGGGCACTCCCTCCGTCTGGAGAAAAAAAGGTTCAATCTGCAGAGGCGACAAGCCTTCTTTACTGTGAGAACTGTGAATCTATGGAATAGTCTCCCGCAGGAGCTGGTCACAGCAGGGACAGTAGATGGCTTTAAAAAAGGCTTAGATAATTTCCTAGAACACAAAAATATTCGCTCCTATGTGAAATGTTTCCTTTCCCTCTTCCCACCCCTTGCTTGAACTTGATGGACATGTGTCTTTTTTTTCAACCGTACTAACTATGTGACATACGAGGTGCGCCCCAAATGTAATAAGAATGATTTCCAAAAAGATCCTTTTATTCAAAACACATAAAATTAGGCTCGATCACCTACAAAGTAAGTCCCCTGGGACTGAACACAACGATTCCAGCAAGCAGTGCTGGAAGTCTTCATGTGAGAGGTTGGTCAGAGCCCTCATCGCTGCTGACTGGACGTTTTCATCAATACCAAAATGGTGTCTTTTCAGGTGAGTATTGATTTTGGAGAACAAAAACAAATCACACAGTGCCAAGTCATGGCTATAAGCCCCATTTTCATCAATTCTTGATGTTGAAGGTTACCCTGAGCGCTGTTCATTTTTAAAGGCTTCCCTTCCATCCTTGAAGGACTTGTGCCATTTGAAAACTTGGACTGATGACAAAGCAGCTTCTCCATACGCTGTCTTCAGCATCTCTAAGGTTTCTGAAGCTCTTTTTCCAAGTTTCTTGCAAAATTTGATTGCGTAACGCTGTGCGATTCTGCTCTGCATTTTCGTCTGTGACTAAGGGAAAACGAGGGCGCACTTTTGTAACGTACCAATGCCTCGAAAGGTTTGGGTTTAACTGAGGAAGGTCCGGCCGTATACTTGATACCCCCGAAGCAACCTCTATCCCTTCTTTCCTCCCTCTCCTCACCTAATCATTCTCATTGCTTTTGGGACGCACCTTGTACAGGTGTAACTTAAAGCTCCTGGGCCCCAGCGCAAAATCTGTAGGGTCCCTAACCTATTGTGCCATTTTTAATACTGGACCTTTGGTTTCCCTCAGGCACCAGTACTTGGGTGCAACTGCTGCCTTGGCACCTCCTAAAGCCACACCCCCTTATTACATACAAAGAGTTAATTTACTGGCCAGTTATGAGTTGTATGACAAGTAAGAGAACCCCATAGATTTGTGCAGTAACCATTCTTTTGCATATTCTGATAAATGTTCTTTTGGCTACAACTTGTGTACACACGGATGTTGTTAAGAAAATCAGAGCACAATGGGCACTCATGCCAATAAAGCATGGCAAAAAGCCATGTATATTACTAATCTCATCATTGGCAGTTATTTAACGTGTACAGCGGTTTTAGACGGCCTGCTTATAGTGATTTAGCCAGAACTTCTCACCCCCCAGTACGCCTATTAACATGTATGGCTTGGGTGAATGAATATTTACAGCTGTGGAGTGAACAACTGCTATACAGCGCCGATCATCCCAGAAAAGAACCAAAGAAATCTAGATGGCGGATGGTCTTTTGCTCCGAGTTAAGGAATTTTTAGACCGAGCGATTTTATCGTGCAAATTTTCATATAATCGCAGTAACAACTAAACAGCGAAAATCTGTAAATTATTCCTACGTGTAATAGTCTTTCAGATACAAACCACTCGTTTCTCATTCATGAAAGAATATCTGCCTGTTTAATGGGACCCTTAGTAACAGTCGTACGGCAGATGATATAGTCTTCATCAGTATTTGCCAACATTCTAATGTATGTAGACACTGTTGGACCATGTTGTCTTTCCATTCTAGGGACAGAAGATCTATTGTGTGTCAACAGCCAACGCTGATGTGAACAGGCCCTAACGTAGTTTTAACATGGGTTTAAATATTAGGGCCGGTTGACATCCGCGTTCGCTATCCGTTCAGGGGTTTCCGTTTGACTTTACGTTGCGGGGTTCCACGACGGAACCCCTGAACGGAAAGCGAACGATGATGTGAACCGGCCCTTAGAAATAAAGAAATGGAAGAAATGTTGATTTGTTTATTTGCTTCTCTATCGTCATCAGGGTATCTATCTTGGACCATTGATAGAATGACAATAAGCAATGTGTGCTTTTACAGGCTGCATATAAATGTTATTTCGCAAAATCAAATGAGCATGCGGTGTTCTCTTTTTCTACTAAATTGCTCATAAAATTGCTATGTTTTTTTGCCGCCTCCTGATTTTCTCTCATGAGGGGAAGTTATCATGAAGAATTAAAATGCTGTTAATTTCAGTATTAAGTAGTGCAAGGAGGACGTTGGAATGGCCTCTGCTCGCTTCACTGCATTCCAAAGAGGTAATTGGCTTTTAATAACCTTTCCATGCAGTTGGAAAAAGATATAATTAAATGTAATCCTCTTATACAAGCCTTCCACAGACTCCAATCCTTCTCTTGAGGAGCTTGTATTTGTGTACGTTAAACATGTTCTTTGCACCCTATTGCTTGTGAAAGCTTCAATTGCGAAAGTCTGTTATGACCACATTAAATTAGTATTTTTATGTCATTACCAATTTCACAACCAGCCACTTTACCGCCTTCACTTATCTTCCATAGTTTCCTTCTATAAACGCAAGTAAAAGAACAAAAATTCTGCCTTTTCCTCAGTCATGGTGCTTTAGATCTCCAGAGTTTGACTTGCCCTGACTGCTGCTATTCCAGAGATCACCCGATATCCTTATCTGGGCCATGGTTGAAGCCAGTGTTACGTTGTCACATTGTCCCTAAAAGGAGCATTTCTAATAGACTCCCAGGAAGCACGACTTGGGAGCGATGGCCAAGGACAAGTCAATAGAATAAGCATCTGTAGTGGCCATGTTTTATGCAAATGAAGCGGGAGAGTTTTTACATGTGTGGCTATAAAGACAAGCCACATACATGTCATGACAGGATAACAAACAATATATTATAAAAAGTATACTGTAGTCTCCATATCAAAGATGTACAGAGTAGGGAGTGCAGTAGCCTGAGAGTGGCAATACCCTATCCAAAGTGCATGTAATCAGGACAAAACAGTCCATATAGAGATAGGAGAAGCTGAAGTATTAGGAATTAAACAGCACCTTACCCATCTTAATGGTCCTAGAAACCTGCGTAATATGTGCAGAACCCAAACGCGTGTTTCGCGATAGTGCTTCCTCAGGGGGTGTGTATATTGCGACAGGTGTATGAAATCCAGCACCTAGTCATGCAGTCGCCTCTACAAACCTTTGTGAAAGAATGGGTCGTTCTCAAGAGCTCACTGAAGTCCAGCGTGGTCCTATAATAAGATGCCGCCGTTGTAACAAGTCAGTCAGTGAAATTTCTTCCCTCCTAGATATTCCACCAACTGAGCTGTATTATTGCAAAGTGGAAGCGTTTGGGAACGATAAACTCAGCCACAAAGTGGCAGACCAAGTAAAGATACAGAACAGGGTCACCAAGTGCTGAGGCGCGTAGTGCATAAGTCACCAACGCTCTGCTGACTATAACTGCAAAGTTCCAAACCTCCTCTAGCCTTAACATCTGCTTAAAAATGTTGAAGCGGGAGCTTCATGACATGGGTTTCGATGGCCAAGCAGCTGCATGCCAGACTTACATCACCAATCACAATGCCAAGCGTCTGAGTCCTGTAAAGCACCACTGGAATTTGGAGCAGTGGAAACATGTTCTCTGGAGTGATGAATCGCCCTTCTCTAGCAGTCTAAGAGACGACTTTGGGTTTGGCAAATGCCAATAGAACGTTGCCTGCCTTACTGCATTGTGCCAACTGTATAGTTTGGAGGAGGGATAATGTTATAGGGTTGTCTTTCAGGGGTTGCCCTAGGCCCCTTAATTCCAGGAAAATCTTAATGCTTCAGCACACCGAGATATTTTGGACAATTGTATTATTCTAACTTTGTGAGAAGTTTTGGTGAAGGCCCTTTTTTGTTCCAGCATAACTGTGCCCCAGTGCACAAAGCAAGGGCCATAAAGGCATCGTTGGGTGAGTTTTGTGTGGAAGAACTTAGACCCCAGCGAACACTTTTGGGATGAACTAAAACTGAGATTGCGAGCCAGGCCCTCTCATCCAACATCAGTGCCTGACCTCACAAATACTCTTCTTGATGATTGGGCAAAACTTCCCACAGACACTCCAATCTTGTAGAAAGACTTCCCAGAAGAGTGAAAGCTGTTTTAGCTGCAAAGGGGGGACCAACTCCATATTAATGCATATGGGTTTAAAATGGGATGTCCTTTTAAAGCTCTTGTAGGTGTTCTGTGTATGTGTCTCAATACTTTTGTCCATAAAATGCAATGTAGTGTTCAAAAAATAGCAGTTCAACATCATTAACCTAATAAATCAATGTTTTTGGTAGAAGTGATATTTCTACATTCTTGTAAGTGTTGTAGAGTAGTAGAAAAAAACCAGAGCTGACAATTAGGACATGCATACCGCTCATTCTGAGTAATTGAATCATTCATTGTAAAGTGCTTGTTCACAATAATAGCAGTGAGGGGTTAAATGGGTGACGTCATTCATTCTGTGGAATTACAGGTGGCAATTTTGGCCCTTATTTAAGGTAGGATGGTGGCAAATGTCGCCCATGTTAGTTATAGTGCATTTCCCTCTGAAATACTGGGGAAAATGGGTCGTTCTAGACATTAAGAAAAGCTTACTTGGATTAAAAAGCGGATTCGGGAGGGGTAAACATCAAGAAGTGCAACAAATTATAGGCTACTCCGCTAAAATGATCTCAAATGCCTTGAAGTGGCAACCAAAACCTGAAAGGTGTGGAAGTAAGCGCGGAACTACTGTTCAAATGGATCTGACAATAGCTAAAATGGCAAAGGCTCAGCCAATGATCACCTCCAGAAAGATCAAAGAAGATGTGAAGTTACCAGTGAGTGCTGCTACAATCAGAAGACGATTAAGTGAAGCCAAGTTACCAGCAGGAACTCCCCGCAAAGTCCCATTGAAAAAAACACGTCCTGAATAGGTTAAAATTTGCCAAGGAACACATTGACTTGCCCAAAGAGAAATGGTGCAATATTTTGTGGACTGATGAAAGCAAAATTGTTTTTTTGGGTCTAGTGGCCGCAGACAGTATGTCAGACGACCTCCGAGCACTGAATTCAAGCCACAGTACACTATGAACACAGTAAAACATGGTGGTGCAAAAATCATGATATGGGGATGTTTCTCATACCGTGGTGTTGGGACTATTTATCACATACAAGGGATCATGGATCAGTTTGAATATATCAAAATACTTGAGATCATGTTGTCCTATGCCAAAGAAGAAATGCCCTTGAAATGGCCCAAAACACACCAGTAAGCGAACAACATCTTGGTTATAGAAAACAGAATTGAGGTAATGGAGTGGCCAGCCCAATCCCCTGACCTCAATCCCATAGAGAACTTGTGGGGTGACATAAAAAATGTGTTTTATGAGGCAAGACCCAAAAATGCAGAAGAACTGTGAAATGTCGTCCAATCTTCCTGGACTGGCATACCTGTTCAGAGGTGCCAGAAGTGGGTCGACTCCATGCAACACACATGTCAAGCAGTTCTCAGAAACAATGGTTATGCCGCTAAATATTAGTTCAGTAAAGTGAAATCTGAAATATATTTTCAGTTTATACATTCCATTTTTGAGTTGTTAAAGAAAAATGCTGGCACTGCTATTTATTTGAACAGCCGAATATTCCTTTTTCTTTACTTTCTGTAAAGGATTAACACAAACTGGAGAAATGTTATTGTTTTTCATTTGAAATTGAATGTGTAATATTTCCAGTGAATTAGTATTTAGGAAAATAAGTTAATATGATTTTGTGCTTTTTTTTTTTTTTTTTTATATATAAACTCCCTGCTATTTTTTTTTTTTATCACGACTGTATGTCTGACCAATTGAGTGAACAAGGTCAGTGTGCTTGTGTACCATCGGACTCCATATGCAAAGATAAGAGTTTGTCTTATGTAAGGCTTGGGCAAGCACCCTGTAGAACATCATTGATATTGCAATAGATGTGAAATTCTATCTTCGCCCCCCCCCCCCCCATGTATGGTGTCTGGAAATGCTGGCGGCACATCATTAATACATTCTACTAGCCATTCTATAGCATAGCAGGTGACAGTCGGCCTCCACCGGGGCATGGTGATCTGATGGTGTCACCCACCTACTGCAGCACCTGTTGCTAAGCAACAATTAAACCTATTCTGTCTGCTGACTTGCAAATGGACGCAAACCACTCCTCGTATGTGAAGGACATCATTCAGACAACATTGCTATTCTTCAGCAGATTGTTAATCGTAAAGTTATTGTGACTAAATGCACAATATGTTCTTGAAATCATTTAGCGCTTCTTAATAACATTTTTCCCTTATGCTGCCCAATTAGAAATATTCTTCATTGCTTAGGGTCACAAAGTTAATTTGAGCTATTTGTCCCTACAGATTAAACACTTCTGATTTTAGTTTTAACAGATGTTCTTATTTTCTGTTCCCACCAGTAATAATTTACATTTAATTATGCATGATTTCCAAACGTGTCCATTTTTGTTTTGACGTGGGGTTAGCTACATAGAACACGCTAAATATGTTCTAGGCATTTTAGTTTCAAAAGGCATTTATTGGTTTATCAGGGTAGAAATTGGATATACAATCCCCACGCAGGAGGATATAATGAAAATAGCTTGTATCAAATAGGGAGACCATACAGGGAAAAAGGGACGTGGAGGGACATAGGGCGGGTAAATAAAAACCAAACAACTGAGCCATGGCATAAAATTGCACATATTAGTCACAGATATGTAGAGCGAGCAGAGTATCTCAGAAAAGGATTACACATTATAAGGTAATGGTATACTGAAAATCGGGTGAATGAGGGGAGGAAAGCCATGGGTCCCACACTGCACGATAGAGGTGGAGTGAGTCAGTTCTCACAGCCTCCAATTTTTCAAAAATAGCGATACGATTAACTCTATTAATAACCATAGAGAAATCAAGATCAGCTGTACGCCACTTGGAAACTATATAAATTCGAGCAGCCAGGAATATAAACTGGGCAAGCTTAAATTTAGAGTTAGACATTCTGGGAGGAATAGCCCCCAATAGACACGTAGGTAGCCGTTTTGGGACGGTAAACTGGCAGATTTTGGAGATTAAAGTACAGTCATCTGACCAAAAAGTCGACACTCGCGGGCAAGACCACCAAATATGATACATCGTACCATCTAGGCTACATCCTCTAAAGCAACCGGCCGAAACCGTAGGATAGATGGTGTGAAGTGTTGCTGGAACATAGTAAGCTCTATGGAGCAATTTCGTAGACGTCTCAACCAGCCAGCTACCTTTTACTTATCGTGTCACAGCATTGTCTCCACTGTGCAGGCGAGAGCGTGGCACCCATGTCCCCCTCCCACTTCAACATATATGGCAATTTGGTGTCCGGACGTGGAGTATTAAAAATACGATATACCATAGACTACAAACCTAGTCGAGAGGGTGAGTAAAGTAAAAAAAATTTCCATAGGGGTGTATGACATACTAACTTGGGCAGGAACTAACTTGTGCAAAAAAGAGAACAGCTGGATAGCCCTGTAGCACTCAGGTGCGGGGGGGGGGGGCATGGGCTTCAGTGAATTGCACGTATGAGATCAAACGTTCATCCCTAATGAAATCATGAACTTTGGTTAAATGTTTAGAGTACCACCAGTGAAAATTTGAGCACTAGAGACCCGAGGGAAACCCCGGATTCCCAAACACAGAAATCAGCGGGGAGTATCGGGATTGCAAACCATGTCTGAATCTAACGGAGCGCCAAAGGAGTAGGGAATGGTAGGAAAGGAGAGAGATATTCTTTAACGTAGCCGGCAGGGGCGATATCATCCACATCAGTGCGCCCCAGGAATATGGTGCAAGCTGGGCCACCTCTAAGGAAACAAATACCGGCGCCCTATCTGGTGGGAGATGAGTCAATAATAATTGAGCCACCCTAGCCGCCCTGTATTAGTTTAGTAGGTGAGAGACCCCCAATTATTTTATGATACATCATGATACGTGTCGATATCCTGGAACGTTTATTGTTCCAAATTAATTAAAAAATGTCTGTCTTGAGGAGTTGTAGATCACCCTTCTGAAGGGGGATAGGGAGGGTTCTAAATAAGTAAAGCAGTCGGGGGAGGGTAACCATTTTGATAGTTTTCTACCCACCCATGAGATCGTAAATTTACTTCACTTAGCCATATCAGCCCTAATGGCCTTAAACAACGGTGGGTAATTATGTTTATAGAGTGTATCAAGGGAGAGTATCAGAGCTATGCCCAAATAGGGAAGATAATGTGTTAGAGTGTGAAAGCCAAAATTCAGCTCCACTAGTTTTTGCATGGAAGGTGGGACTTTACAATATAGGGCCTCCGACTTGGATTGATTCACACGAAGACCTGAGACTGCAGAGAAGGAGCCGAGAGCCGCCATCAGATTTGGGAGGGAAGTCAACGGTTTAGTGAGAGTGAGGATGAGATCGTCAGCAAAGAGACTTAACTTTTGTTCCTTGTTTCCAACATGATGTCTGGATTGCATCTAATGATTTCTGCTAAGGGCTCCATAGCAAGAGCAAATAAGGCTGGTGAGAGGGGACATCCCTGCCTAGTGCCTCTCCGAATATGTATGGGATGAAGTGTGGTAGCTGGTAATTTAAGGTGTGCCTCAGGGTTGTCATAAATCGCCTTAACAGCTCGAAGAAAGGGACCCCCGATACCCACCTTTTCCAATATTTTAAATAGGTATTCCCAGGAAAGGCTATCAAAAGCTTTTTCGATATCTAAGGTGAGAAGGACCATCTGGGATTTAGAAGTATTAGCTGAATGGATAGTATTAAGAATTTTCCTAACATTATCAGGCGCTTCCCGTCCCGGAATAAATCGTACCTGTTCTCTATGAATTGAGACATAAACCTGTTCAACCGTCTGGCTAAAATTGAAGTAAATATTTTAGTATCTAGGTTAAGTAGAGAGATTGGTCTATAGTTACCAGTCATCAAGGGGTCCCTGTTGGGTTTGGGAATAACCGTTATCATTGCGGAGAGGATTTCAGTGGGCATGGGGCGACCCCTCATCAGATCCGTACAAAAATTCAAAATATGGGGGACTAACTGTTGGATTCACAGCCTTTATATTACAAAAAATTCTCCCATCAGGTCCCGGGGCCTTCCCCAGTTTCAATTCTTTAATTGTGACCTCCACCTCATCGCTCAATCTCAGTATTCAAAAAATCAATAGCCGTTTGGGGAAGTTGAGGGATATTGACAGAAGCTAAAAAGTCCCTCACCGCAGTCTCAGAAGGGGGAGAGGAGTTGGCATATAAAGATTGGTAAAAAGGGGTAAAGGCAGCATGAATATGATCTGGGTTAGAGGTGGTCTGTCGTGGGCGTGATTGTATACGAAACACCTGGTTGATTCGCTGACGAGCCTTAAGCTGATGGGCCATAAGTTTATCCAGCTTATTAGCCCATCTAAGGGCCTTTTCCATCTTGTTGGTTAATAACATATCAATCTGAAGCTTGGTATCTTTAATAGCACGAATAAGATAAAATGATGGACGACTTTGATTGGCCGCCACTAGGTGGGCAAGTTTAGCTTCAAGAGCATTCTGGGCCTGGGACCGTTCTTTTTTACATTGAGAAGCCAATGCCATTATCCTTCCCCTCATAAATGCTTTATGGGCAAGCCCCGCAGTATGTGAATTAACATCAGGAGTGGCATTATCCGTAAAGTATTGAGAAAGCTCAGTCTGGAGCTGTGACTGAACAGTGGGGTTAGATAAAAGCGATTTCGTTGAGCCTCCAGGAGAAGGGCATGGCACCTCGTTTGGAGAAATCTAATTCCACTAGAACTATATCATGATCAGACCAGGCAGACAGGACATGTCTAGAATAGGCCAATAAGGGGAGGGAGTTAGTTGAGGCAAGAATCATATCAATACGGGTATATAGACGATGGGCCGGGGAGAAGTACGTATAACCCCTTCTCGCACCATTATGTTCTCTCCAAGTATCCGCAATAGAGAGCGAGCCCAGGATCTTGGTGATCAAAGCTGCCTGACTACGCGTACACCTGCAAGGAGCAGGTGAGGAACGGTCTAGTACAGTGTTCAGTACAAAATTAAAATCTCCGCTCCCATATTAAATGTTGGTACTGTAGAGTGGGTAAGATATCATGTAAACCATCAAAAAAGAGAAGCGGATCATCATTCGAAGCGTATGAATTCACAATACATAAGACTTTATCGTATAACAGGCCGAGTATGATCACAAATCTGCCCTGAGGGTCTATTCTAGTTTCAGTGACTTGAATAGGGAAATTATTCTTAATTAAGGTGATCACTCCCCGTGATTTTAGAGGGAAAGGTAGAGGAGTAAAATGTAGTATACCGGGGATGAAAGAATTTAGGATGAGATTTGGGTGTGAAATTAGATTCCTGCAAACAAATGGTATCAGGGTTTTGTTTAACATAGGAGAGGAATGCTTTTCTCCTCTTCTGCGGGGAGTTGAATCCCCTTACATTATGACTTAGTACTCTACACAATACCAGTAAAGAAGTGGCATACGCCAGGAAATTCTACAAATAGGAGAGATGCCAGGCATACAGTAAAGTATGTATAAGTGACTTGTACTTTTCACATATAGACTCAAATATGACAGAAAAAACTTAATGAACAAATAACAATGAACAAGTGTCCAAAAAAATCTGTGGAGTATTCAGCAAACAGATCCTCCTGGGGTGCACATCTCTGCTACAGCAATTCTCAAAGATAAGGCCAGCATGATGGCCGACAACACGAAGCCAGGTAACAAGATCTAGCCGTAAAGTCCACCGGAACAAGAAATGGCATAGCTGGCTTAGATGAGGTGCAACATACAGAAATAATATAAACCCTTATAGGGTATGATACTCATCTGAGTGCCAAGAGACATAAGAGGATCCTTGTAGTATGTGTCCTCAGGGCCCACGAGGGTCGGGCTGCCTAATAGGAGTGTTCGAGGTTCTCGGCCCGGGTGTCCAGTTCCTGTCGGGGCGGGAGGGCTGAAGCAGGAACCACTGAGATTCCAGCACAGCGTAGGGCATCTCGACCCTCTGCCGGCGATTTAACCACTTAGGTTCTGGAAGTTAAGCGAAAAGGGGAATCCCCATCGGCAACGGACCCAAGCCGTCTGTAGAGCTTGAGTGATGTCCCGCATATGCCTCCTACGTTGGAGTGTAGAGGGTGCTAAATCCGCATATAAATGGACAGAGGGTGGCATTCCCGGTAAAGGCGAAAGATTCTGTGTCGCCATAAGGATTTTATCCCTAGCCTCCGAATAATGAAATTTCAATATCACATTACGCGGTAAATCCGGATTGCGTGGTCGTGTCAGGGCACTATGAACCCTATCCATACGAAATAAAGCAATGTCATCTTGGATCACAAGGATACGAAAAAGCGTGGTGAGAGTGGGTTTCAAGTCCGTAATGGTCTCCGGCAGGCCTCTGACCCGCAGATTCCCTCTCCGGGACCTGTTCTCCAGATCCTCCAATTTAAATTCCAGTGCCTCCAACTGAGCTGCATGGGAATCTATATCCCTGCGGTCTGTCTCTAATGCATCCGCCATGTCGTCCGCTCTAGTCTCCATGTCAGAGACTCTTTGACCTATTTCATGAATTTGGCGGGAAAATTCGGCTACCGCCTGTGATTCCGTTCGGAACAATGCTGCGATATTCCTGAATAAATCATCAGTGTCAGTGTGGGTTATTGCTTCTGGAGGTGAGGGTGGTGGGGAAGGGTCCACCGATGACTGACTCTCACTGACCTGAGCAGCTGCCGGGTCGGCCATGATGGATTGCCTCGTGGTGCGGAAGATCTCCGGGATAGTTTGAGACGGGGCTGGAGTCGCCGGTCCTCTAGGCTTGGATTTGTTGGTCTGGGTCATACTGCACCTTACCGGACTTTCTGGCTGCTAAGGAGCTGTGAAAGACAGCGCTAATACGGCTTAATCAGTGCTGCCGGAGCGGAGCTCACATCAGGTGCGTCCTGTACCTTGAGCTTCGCATGCGCCCCCGTTCTAGGCATTTTAAAGCTCTTTACGGCATGCCATTTAAGGCATTTTTGCACACTTTACTTACATCCCAAATAAACCGTTGTTTTTCAATGCAAGGCGTTTTAGTTTTGTACTGTATCATGCATTACCATTCAAGGCAGACACTGATCCAACCACTTCATCAGTCGTGTCTTTAATCATCCATTGCATTCTGGTTCGTTCTGTATTTGAAACCAAAGCCGAATACATGAAAGGCAATGACGTGCACAGCCGTCCATACTGCCATCATTTTTCTAATGTTTACCTCATGTTTGCATGAGATTCCTCCCACATTCCAAAAACAAACTGGCAAATTTCACTGGAAGCCAATGAACCGAAGCGTGGGTGCGTGATATAGGAAAATCCTATTATGAACCCCATTGAAAACCAGAACCATTGTGAGTGGATAATATATTCTGGGTAATAAGTAGTTTAGCAATGCTGCTAAAGAAATACAGAATCTGCTCCTATAGAAAATTCTTTGGTTTGCTTATTTATATATATATATTTTTCTTTAAACTACATTGGAAAAAATAATTGGCTAAAAACGAGGTGGTGGTCTTCCCCTGAGAAACACAGAAGGTGGAGATGTGGGTGTATCTTCAGCACTGCCTAGCAAACATCGCTCTTAGAAGAAAATGATGCTGGTGCATTAGAAGTTCAGTTTATGGGCAAAGATCATCTTGCATTTTTAACTAAATATTTTTTTATTAGTGGCACGTCGTATGTCACCTTTTACTTACGTTATAAGCAATGGCAAACATAAAAGAGAGGACCCCATTATGATCCCTGGTTTTGCCACCATGACACAAGGGCTTAGTGTTTAGTTTCTCTCCACTCTTTCCATGGCCAATTCCTTACCTCTTAGTTCGCTAATTTTGCAGTTCCCCTAGAGAAAGGAGTACTGCACAGGTTCTCATCACCCAATCGCAAAAGGATGGAACAGGGCGGAGCCCCCTTTCTCCAAGGGCTTCATAGAAGCCCCATGGTCTGCCTTTTATAGTACGTACGCCCTTGATTTCAGGTATCCGTGAGAATTTGTAGATACAGAAGAGCATCTAAAGGCCCCATTACACTGGCCGGTGCAGCGAGTGCCGATCAACAAGACAGCTCGTTGATCAGCGCTCGTTTGCTCCTGTCACAAGGAGCTATGGATGGGGACGAGCGGTTGTTACTCCGATCGCTCGTCCCCATACATTATCACGTCGGCAGCGCGTCTCCCTGTTTACACAGGGAAATGGGCTGCCGACAGCGATAATGTTTCACTTTTTTTAAAGCGATACGATCAGAAGATGATTGAACGTTTGCTCGTTTATCTGCTGATCGCTGCCCTGTTAATACAGGGCAATTATTGGCAATGAGCGTTCTATGAACACTTGTCTGCCCGATAATCGCCCAGTGTAAACCCCCCTTAAGAGTATTACCAATTACAAAGCTCCTGTCTGCCATTCCTGTTTTTTTTCACTGAACCCGGTATAATCCATATAATTGAATGCGTTATTTTAAGAAAATATTGAAACCCATACCCACCCACTTGCACATGGACTGAGCTCCTTCCATTATAGCCGCTTTTAACTCAACAATTCTATGACTTCAGTTTGTTCTTCATTTGTCTCGTGCATTGACAGGCATTTTTGTGAGTTGTATAAGGAGGGGCGATTCCATACCAATGGGACCAAACTAGGATGCTGTTACCAGACAAGCTCTCTGCTATTTCCCTTTTACATTTTTTTTTTGTGCTTTCTAATGTAGAACCGTTAAATTTTTTTTCTGTCTGCAATGAGTTGTTTTAATCCTCTAAATTATGTATTATTTAAAGATTGCTTTTATTGAAATCACATTTCAGTACATCAGGCTCCTTAATCTCTGCATCAGTAAAACAGCCTTAAGTGCCACATTTTAGCCTTCCTCGCTTCTATTCACTGTTCTATAAATGAAAAGGGAGGTTTTATGGGTGACTGTTCCCATGTGAGTATAGTGTGTGGCAGGCAAGTTGAAATTGTCACGCTGGCCTTTGTATGACTGTGTGTGGCTTAACTAGCCCATGTGTTCAACTGAGCATGGCAAACCCTTTGAATGTGTGATGCCAGCCAAACCCCAGATGGCCGTATAGGAGATTAAAAGCTGGAGCCATGTTTGTGCACATTTTTGTATGCAATTGATCAAGTTAAAATTGACAACATCCGCCATTATATGATCTCCCAGTCCCCTAGTAACATCGATCCCCTTCCCTCCCGCACTCTCTTCTTCACTTTCGGCATTGGACCCAATAACAGAAGAAGCAGTCTCTCGGCTCCTCTCTTCTTCTCGTCCTACTACCTGCCCTAGTGATCCTATCCCCTCACACCTCCTCCAATCCCTCTCCCCAGCTGTCACTAGTCACCTGACTAAAATATTTAACCTCTCTCTTTCCACTGGTATCTTTCCCTCCTCTTTTAAACATGCCATTATAAACCCATTACTGAAAAAAACAACTCTTGACCCATCCAGCGCTGCTAACTACCGACCAGTCTCTAATCTGCCCTTCATCTCCAAACTCCTGAAACGCTTGGTCTACTCTCGCATTATCCGCTATCTCTCTGCCAACTTCATTCTAGACCCCTTACAATCTGGTTTCCGCAAGCTACACGCCATAGAAACTGCCCTTACTAAAGTCTCAAATGATCTCTTGGCGGCTAAATCGGATGGTAAATACTCTCTACTGATTCTTCTGGATCTCTCTGTAGATCACAAACTCCTACTTAACATGCTCCTCTCTATTGGCCTCAAGGACGCGGCTCTCTTGGTTTTCCTCCTATCTCACTGACCGCTCGTTCAGTGTGTCATTTGCTGGTTCTACTTCTTCTCCTCTTCCCCTTTCTATCGGGGTTCCTCAGGGATCAGTCTAGGTCCGCTTCTCTTTTCTCTCTGCACAGCCCCTATTGGACAAACCATCAGCAGATTTGGCTTCCAGTACCATCTCTACGCTGATGACACCCAATTATATGCCTCTTCCCATGACATCACCCCTTCTCTAATACAAAACACCAGTGATTGTCTGTCCGCTGTCTCTAACATCATGTCCTCTCTCTATCTGAAACTGAGTCTTTCTAAAACTGAGTTCCTTGTGTTCCCACCATCTACTAACCTCCTTAAACCTGATGTCTCCATCTCTGTGTGTGGCACTATCATAACTTCTAAGCACCACGCCCCGTGTCTCGGTTATTTTTGACTCAGATCTTTCCTTTACTCCTCACATTCATTCACTTTCACGCACCTGTCATTTAAACCTCAAAAACATCTCCAGAATCTGCCCTTTTCTTACGGAGGAAACAGTCAAAATTCTCATTGTTGCTCTGATTCACTCTTGTTTTGACTACTGTAACTCATTATTAGTCGGTCTTCCCCTCACCAAACTCTCCCCTCTCCAATCTATCCTCAATGCAGCAGCCAGGCTCATCTTTATGACCAACCGCTACACCAACGCCTCTAGTCTTTGGCAGTCACTACACTGGTTGCCCATCCCCTTCAGAATAAAATTCAAATTTATTACTCTCACCCACAAAGCTCTCCACAGTGCTGCGCCTCCTTACATCTCCTCCCTCATCTCTGTCTACCACACTACTCGGGCTCTACGTTATGCCAACGACCTTAGATTAAAATCCTCCATAATCCGAACCTCCAACTCTCGCGTCTCCAAGATTTTTCTTGTGCTGCACCAGACCTCTGGAATGCGCTACCCCAGACAATCAGATTAATTCCCAATATCCACATCTATTTAGACAGGCCTATAACATTCCCTAATCTGACTCCTTTCCATGGCCCTCCTTTTAGATTAGTCATCAGAATAAGATTCCCTCACACTCCTTCTCTTCATGTCTGTCATACACGGATACTGGCTGGTGACCGGCTCATGCAGCTTATGTTACCACCGCATGTGTATAAAAATGGCCGGACCATTGTACAGAACAAACACTGTTACACTTTGTGTCTCCCTTATTTCCTCATAGATTGTAAACTCTTGCGAGCAGGGTCCTCACTCCTCAGGTTTAAATTGTAAATTAACTTTTGTCACTATGTAATTTCTGATATTGTTTGTTTCATGTTCCCTCTAAATTGTAAAGTGCTGCAGAATATGTTGGCGCTATATAAATAAAGATTATTATTATTATTTCAATTAAATGGTTTCTTACAGTAAAATAAATCCGCATATCCAGCACAATATGAGAATGTATTGTTATAGGCCTCATGCCCACTTCCATTTTGTTTGTCAGGGCGCTATCCATTGTTTTGATTGATGGCACCCTGACACATTCATTTCAATGGGGCCATTCACACTTCCATTTTAACGGAACCGTGCGGCCGTTCCGTCCAAAATAGGACAGGTTCTACTCCTGCCCGTTTTGGACGGAACAGTCTCAGATTTTTTTTTTTATTGATTTGGTTCGTGAAACAGACTGCACACGGAATCCATCCGTGTGCAGCCCATGTTTCACGGAACAGTCAGTAGTGGCCATACAACGCCCGACCGAAGTGTACGTTTGCCTATATGTTTTAGTTTGTATATACATTGTATGTTATTTACCAGTATCTGGCTATGAAGATAGTACTGCGTTGGTATTGCCTAAGGGGCCCTATTTAGTTAGATGAGGAGAAATTGTATACAGTAAACGCTGTTAAAATTCTTGTCAAAGCTGTAAGTGATTGGTTTGTTAGGCTTTCTTGCTAAACAAAGTACTTGCTTTCTGTAAAAGTTCAGACTAATAATAATTACCCAAGAGCTTTGTTTCTCTGAACTTTTGAGCCATGGCACACCGCCATTTTCCAGGCTCGAAGCACGGATATAATGCTGATTGTCAGTAAATGGGAAATAAGGTTTCCTCCTCATACCAGAACGTTTCAGTTCTAATCTATGTGGCAGGAAACAAGGTTTCCCCAATCATTATCACCATACTTGGGTACTTACAAGACGTTTTGTTGGCAGCAGCAGAGTATCTATGCCAGGGCCTTTTAGAAGTGGTCATTGGTAATTGGTTATAGTCATCCTTTTAATCTTTTGCAGCCCAGTTTAATGGCAGTGATAAAAGACCATGTTCGCCTTCTCCATCAAGTGACCGGCGCAGACAGCTCCGTGCCCCTGGAGGTGGCTTTAAACCTATAAAGCATGGCAGCCCGGATCTCTGTGGTATCCTGGGAGAAAGAGTGGACCCAAATGTAACACTGGAAAAACAAATGTGAGTTGTGTTTAAAGAAATATTCTCTTGTTTGTATTGATTGAAGGAAGGGTTATTTAGAGGATAAGTCCAGCCAAGTAAGGAGTTAAATATTCATAATTTCAGTGTTTCATCAATGTGTGTTCTAAAGGCACAAGGATAGCGAAAAATGCTCTAATACTCTAGAGAAGATATCATTTAAGTTACTTATTAATAAAGCAGCATGAATCCAGCATCACATTGACTGTGGTAATTCAGTCTTAAGTGTAGCCACATATAACTTTATATAATCCTAATACAGCATCATGTTAGTTTGCACAATAAATATTTTACAAATTCTAGAAATTCAAAAAATTAAAATTTTGGTATCCTTTGTTATTCCTAAATGCCTTCATAACTTTGGTGTAAATCGCTCACAGTTCTCTCTTCCTCTTGTTGAAATTTCAACACCAAGAAGGAAAAGTTTTGGGATTGAGGTAATCACCGGATCGATAGGCATGTTAATGACATGCAAATGATAAAGTGGAAACCAAATATTCCAGACATCTTGATTTATTCAGTACCGAGTATGAGCGCCACACGCAAAAATACACGCACATACATGCGTCATCAATGAGGCTATTAATGGTCGTCTGAGGAATGTTATGCCAAGTTAAGTGCACTTGGGCATGCAAATCATCAAAATTGGCTGCTGGTAGCCAATGTTCCCTCTAAGGCCTCATTCACATGACAGGGTCCGAGTGTCGGCCGATAAAATCGGCCGGTTTGCATCCATTCCGGACCGTGTTGCCGTTTTTAACTGCTGATTTTGACCCGTTTTGCAACCGTTTTTTTCCCTGCCCGTTTTAAAATCGGCTGAATTTCATTTAAATTTGTTGCCACACACAGCTCTCTGTAGATAATGCCACCCAGCCCCCCCTGCTGGTAATGCCACCCAGCCCCCCCTGCTGGTAATGCCACCCAGCCCCCTGCTGGTGATGCCACCCAGCCCCCTGCAGCTGATGCCACCCAGCCCCCTGCAGGTGATGGCACACAGCCCCCTCTAGGTTGCACCCATCCCCCCCCCCTTCCAGGAGAAGTCACTGAATTCAATGTCCATATATGGACAGTTTAGTCACTGACTTTTCCTGGAGAGGAATCCCCGGCCACAGGGTCGGGGATTCCGCTTCTGAAATGAGTGACGTCGCTGTGTCCATATATGGACTGTGTAGTCACTCACTTCTCCTGTAGCGGAATTCCCTGCCACGGGGTCGAGGATTCCGCTTCTGAAGTGAGTGACGTCCATATATGGACAGTGTAGTCACTCACTTCTCCTGTAGCGGAATCCCCTGCCACAGAGTCGGGGATTCCGCTTCTGAAATGAGTGACGTCGCTGTGTCCATATATGGACAGTGTAGTCACTCACTTCTCCTGTAGCGGAATCCCCAATCCCCGGCCGGGGATTGGGGATTCCGACTCCTACAGGGAGCAAAAAAAGACCCTCCTCCTCCTCACATGCACTAGGAGGAGGAGGAGAGAGAGCGCGAGCGACGGATTACATTGCCATCACTCGGGACACATTTTGGTGATGGCCGTGTATTACCCGGCCCCATAGACTTCTATGGGGGCCGGGTAAACGGGCATGTCCCATTTTTTGACGGCCAGGTTTCCCGGGCCGTCAAAAAATCGGTCGTGTGAATAGCCCCATTAGGGGTCCATTGTTCCTACTGCAGCCAGGTGACGGCCGATTTTATGAATGGCCGTCACCCGGCCGGGAAACCTTGTCGTGTGAATAAGGGATAAGTCTTGGCAGCTCCTGAGCGGGGCAGTTAGGGAGCAGGGAAACTCTCTGTCAATGGTGGGCGATCTAATGACCAAAAGTAGTACTCCCCAGTAAACGCTAATATAGCGTGCTAAATAAGAGAATAAGAAAACTTCTTTTAAATTTAGTTTTAATTACTTTTTTAAATACTAGAAGTGTATGTTCACACGGCAACGCAAAATACGCCTGAAATTACGGAGCTGTTTTCAGGCGAAAACAGCTCCTGAATTTCAGACGTTTTGACAAGTGCACGCGTTTTTCGCTGCATCTTTTACGGACGTAATTGGAGCTGTTTTTCAATGGAGTCAATGAAAAACGGCTCCAATTACGTCCCAAAAAGTGTCTTGCACTTCTTTGACGCGGGCGTAATTTTACGCGCAATCTTTTGTCAGCAATGCGAAAAATTACACCTCGTCTGAACAGAACATCGTAAGACCCATTGCAAGCAATGGGCAGACGTATTGGAGGAGTCTTTTCAGGCGTAATTCGAGGCATAAAACGCCTCCATTACGTCTGAAAATAGGCCGTGTGCACATACCCTAATACTACAAGTACAGCAGTAAAATTCACAGTTATAAACACCAATTCTAGGCATCAATGAAAGAATCCCTCTTACACCACTTTTCCTATAGACAGCGCCACACAGGCCCCCTGTAGATAGTCACACCCCCTCCCTGTAGATACTGCCACAGACGGCCCCTCCCTAGATCGCGGGTAATGAATAGATTAGCAATGCTGCCCACTACTTTTTTAAAACGGTTTTCTCAAACACCGCACCACTTCAAAGTAAAACCAAGTTCACTGTACTCAGGGCACCTGTTGCTATTTCACGCTGCTTGTAGTTAAGTCTGCATGAACCTGCTGACAAGTTACCTTTTAATATCCCTTGTATCACATATTTTTCTTATTAATTTAGTTTTTTTATGTTCAGTATAACAAATGTTGTGTGTTTTTAGTTGGTACCATGGAGCCATCAGCCGGACAGATGCTGAGAACTTACTGAGGTTGTGCAAAGAATGCAGTTATCTTGTAAGGAACAGTCAGACCAGCAAGCTCGACTATTCCCTGTCACTGAAGTAAGTCATTTCTAGCCGATTTAATTGAAGTATTCATTGACTGTTTTTTTAAAGCAAAAACTGTTACTCTTGTACATGGCACCCAGTGAAATGTCTGCAGACTGATGGGTAGCTATGTGGCCCAGTAGCCAGATGTTGCATGTACATTTAATGGGGTTTGTCCAGCCTTCTGTAGATAAAGCTCAATAACTTGAGAATGAAGCGAATCTAAGGATAACTTCTATGTACAGGCCTTTTATGTGACGGAGCACTACATGTCCTGAGTTCTGCGTCACACACGTCCTTACACTGCTCGGCATTAGGACCTTGTATGAGCTGCAACATGTTGGAAGGGGGTTTGTAGCCTGATCAGGGTGGGGGGGGGGGGGCGGGGGTAAGCTACACCTCACAGAGTGAGCTAGGTACTGGCGTGGGTTTCTACTATAATTTCCGCTCTAAATTTCCATCAATTTGTTGGGCCGCCCTTTTTTATAAAGCCACATCCCCTTTTCCCAAAAGCGGCAACGGTAGCGCAATTTTTAACACATTCTGACTTTTGGGCCTTTTGCGACCTCTCTACACCTTAAAAAACTGGCATCAAAAGGTTGTTAAATTCCTCTCCATTGTTGTCATTTGACCACAAGTAGAATTCTTGAAGATTTTGAAGAATTGACGTACAGAGCAGATTGGAAAGTTGTATGCTAATGCTATACAATGATAAGTGTTAATTACATAAATCCAGAGCCCTCTTTAGCCTTTAACCCCTTGATGACCAGGCCTATTTGCGTCTTAATGACCAAGGATTATTTTTTTGTTTTTTCACTGTCGCATTCTGAAGGTATGTTCACACGCTTACTAAAACATGTCTGAAAATACGGAGCTGTTTTCAAGGGAAAACTGCTAGTGATTTTCAGAAGTTTTTTAACCAAACCCATTTTTGGAGCGTTTTTTTTTGTTTATTGGGTCAATGAAAAACTGCTCAAGAAGTGACATGCACTCTTTACGGGGCGTCTTATTACGCGCCGTTTTTTCAAAACAGCCGCGTAAAAATACGCCCCACCGGAATAGAATGCCGTCTTTTCCATTGAAATCAATGGGCAGATGTTTGGAGGTGGTCTGCTCCCGATTTTTCGTCCGTTTACGGCTCAAAAAACGTCCGAAAGTAAGCCGTGTGTACATACCCTAAGAGTCGTAACTTTGTTTTTATTCCATCGAAATAGCTGTATAAGGACTTGTTTTTTGCGGGACGAGTTGTATTTTTCAATTGCACCATTTTTGGGTGCATATAATATATTGATTAACTTTATTTTGGGTAAGCATTAAAGAGGCTCTGTCACCAGATTTTGCAACCCCTATCTGCTATTGCAGCAGATCGGCGCTGCAATGTAGATAACAGTAACGTTTGTTTTTTTGTTTTTTTAAACGAGCATTTTTGGCCAAGTTTTGACCATTTTTATATTTATGCAAATGAGCCTTTCTTAAGTACAACTGGGCGTGTATTATGTGTGTACATCTGGGAGTTTTTACTTCTTTTACTAGCTGGGCGTTGTGACTAGAAGTGTATGATGCTGACGAATCAGCATCATCCACTTCTCTTCGTTAACACCCAGCTTCTGGCAGTGCACAGACACACAGCGTGTTCTCGAGAGATCACGCTGTGACGTCACTTCCTGCCCTAGGTCCTGCATCGTGTCGGACACATCGGCACCAGAGGCTACAGTTGATTCTGCAGCAGCATCAGCGTTTGCAGGTAAGTAGCTACATCGACTTACCTGCAAACGCCGATGCTGCTGCAGAATCAACTGTAGCCTCTGGTGCCGATGTGTCCTCGCTCGTCCGACACGATGCAGGACCTGTGAGTGACGTCACAGCGTGATCTCTCGAGGACACGCTGTGTGTCTGCACTGCCAGAAGCTGGGTGTTAACGAAGAGAAGTGGATGATGCTGATTCGTCAGAACGCCCAGCTAGTAAAAGAAGTAAAAACGCCCAGATGTACATACACAATACCGGCACAGTTGTACATAACTTTAAACACGCCCAGTTGTACTTTTGCAAGCCTCATTTTCATAAATATAAACATGGTCATAACTTGGCCAAAAATGCTCGTTTTAAAAAAAAAAAATATGTTCCTCTTCTCTACATTCCAGCGCCGATCTGCTGCAATAGGAGATAGGGGTTGCAAAATCTGGTGACAGAGCCTCTTTAAAAATAAACAGTTATTACAGCATTGATTTTTTTTGTGTTATAAATTCACGCCATTCACTATGCGGCATAAATAACATGTAAGGCTTCGTTCACATCTGCGCTAGAGCTCCATTCCGACGTTCCGAGTATAAAAAAAGCAAAGAAATAGAATCAGAATGGGGAAATAGTCTTTCACCTTTTGCATGAGCAGAGTAAGTGGTTGTTTGTCATGCGTTCAATTTGTATTTTTACAGAATTTTCTTTTTTTTTTTCTTGGATGAAAAGAAAAAACAACAAACTACTTTTGTACAAACTAGTTTGAAATCTTTTTTAAGGCTGTGTTCACACTGAGTTTTTTGCAGGGGGAAAATTCCTCCTGCAAAAACTGCTCCAGACGGTTTTTGCACAGTGGTTTGACAAACTCGTCAAAACACTCGTCGTCGGCGTTTTTTTCCTCTTTCTGACTGATTGAAATGGGGTTTTGGAGGCGGAAACCGCCTCAAGATGGGTCATGATGCTTCTTTTTACTGCGACGTGTTTTTTTTACTCGCGGTAAAAAAAACTCGTCCAACTCCCATTGAAATCAATGGGAGGCATTTTCAGGCGGTTTTTGAGGAGCTTTGCGGCGCGGTTTCCGCGTAAAAAAAAAAACTCTGTGTGAACAGGGCCTAAGGAAATCTATACATGAGGATGAAGCAGAGGAACACATTAATACTTATTGCACCACTGCTGTCTGCACGGCTTTGGCACGCGATCAGCTGTGTCGGTGAGTGCTTATTGGCATGTACCAGTAGGTGAAATAATGTCCGCTCTGCTTGTATCTTGCCGATGCGCATTTGGGAAGACATTTGGGTTATTTGTGGCACAGCAACAGTCTCCTGTAGGAGAAAGAAGGCTCACCAGGACGTTGTGATTTACAGGTATAATAGGCCTTCATTCCATTACGAGCAGTAAAGCGATGACATCACACACTGTCTGGATAATTCGTGTCACCTTTTCTAGGTCACCTTTTTAAATGTTTTAATTAGTAAAGTCACATATAGATGAAGATCCTCTGGCTGGAAGGAACGCTGAGGCCCAGGTTAATTGCATTGCTCCCTTATGTGTTCACCTCTGCTGTGCGACCTCCTAATTTATCTGGCAAATCCTTTTAAATGATCCCTTAGCAGGTAAAAGAAAATGTGCTGCAGTGAGTTCTCCCCATGGACGTTACTGAATTTACAAGTGTCATTCCCACCAACCTGTAGTTGGCATGTGCCTAGGTTTTTTAGAAATTAGTAAAAAAAAAAATGGTGCTAATAAATCTTAAGAAATCTGCACAAGTTTTTGGTTTAGCAAAATGACGGGCTTGTATAAATTATGGGGTCAGCCATCTTACAGGAGTTGTTCTAACCGCTCCAGAGATTTGCTTTACAGCAGGCACCTGGTCATATCAAAATAAAGCTAGAAAAGGACTCGTTGACTTGACGGAGTGTGTTGTGAGCATGCTCCATGTCATTCGGATAGTCCGTTTACAATTCTAAACAATGTACCCTTTATATAGCACCGACCTATTCCACAGCGCTTTACAATTGAGGAAGTAACAAACCAGTAAAATGACAAGTAGTTGAAACAGGTGAGAAAACGAAGAGACGAGTGGAGAGTTCCCTGCCTGTAAGAGCTTACAATGTAAGTGAGCTGTTTATGTATTAAAATATAAAAAAAATTACTTACTCACCATTCAAATCCTGTGCCAATGGTCCCCTGGTCCTCCACCGCTCTTTGTATACATCTGTACTGAAGTCAAAGAATCATCCGTAACGCCACTATTCACGTAAAATGTGATCTCTGCAACTTCGCTAGGGCACCATCCAAAACCCACCAATAATCCAAAAAGTGGGAAGCTAAGGCACCAGACAATGCAATTACGGATTTATTACCAAATGGTACAGTGGCATAATGCAGGCGTTGTTTTGGCTATAGATAGCCTAAAACTTGAGCCGTCCGTTTATTACATGGACTGCCATTCATGTGGGCTTTACACTATACCTAGAAATCACATGCATAGACACTAAAAATGTCTCAACCAACGGGGCAGATTACCTTTTGGTCAGAACAGATTGTTTTTAGAACAATCCTTTTTTTTTTTTGCTACAAATCGTTCAGTCTCTAAAATCCTTAACAAGTACCGTTATGTGGTTATCCCACAACCAGGAACGCACATGTGAAGATGCTCTAGAACCCTAGCCTTCGCCTAAAACCAAAATGTGTAAGCGTGTTTGCTTGGTAGTGCATATGTCATTGTCATTTTACTAAATCCTGTATCTAATGTGGAAATAAGGTACAACACTAATAAAGTAATAGACCTAGAGGAAGTCCCACGTGTGTGCTGGGAGTTTATATAGAAGTAAAATAAAGCATTCCTGCATGTTCTAGAAAAACATAATTTTTGCATTTCGGTTGCAAAGTATAAGCAGTCCTTGCTGTCCCTTTCTTTTTATTTAATTAGCCTTAGTAGAAATAAGCATGGTTGTTGTAAATAATAGTTCTAGGTACATTTCCAGCCACATATTGAGTTTGCAATTTCCAGAAGTCATAAGAGTAAATCATCCTGCTCATAATTGGTGCGGATTGTAATGAAATTGTGAGTAGCGGAGTTCAATACAACCAGAAAGTTCGGGACATCTGGTGACGTTCGAAGAAGTCATCCGAGAAAATGGGTTAACCCCAGATATTTTTATTAATTATATATATATATATATATATATATATATATAATTAATAAAAATATCTGGGGTCTGGGAATTCAGGATATTTTTACACACATACGCTGTAGGATCTACCACTGTGGTATTACTGGCAGTCTACAGCAGCTTGTATTATGTGAGTGGAATCCTCATCAGACTATGCCATCACTTTATGACAAGTGGGGATTAGACTGCCAGGACCCCTATCAATTCTTAGAATTCAGGTGCCGCCGCGCTGATGTAGCGCTGCCGACCATTCAGTTTTTTCCTGTACAACAATGCTCCTGGCCACCCGCGGTGCAGGTAAACTGCCACAAAGCACCGTTCATTGTTGTAACGCTAGCGCTGACCCAATTACCCTAATATAGACATGTAATATATTAAAATTTGTGGTAGACGATGACTATCACAAATAAAAGGTCTATTTTAGCGTAAAACTATGTTATTACGAAAAAAAAATAGCTGATACGTAAGAGCTTATTTTTTTACGATTTTCAAACTTTATGAATAAAAATTCTAAAATTGCAAAAAGGTGTGTATAAAAACGATAAAAAATGAAACCTGCATGGTCTACGGAAAAAAAAAACGCAAAAATCACGTCGTTAGCCCAACAAATTTAATTAACACGTGCTAAAAAGGGCTAAATGGTGTCTGGTCCTGAAGGCTCAAAATAGCCCGGTCCTGAACTGGTTAAGACCAGATGAAACTTGTCCACATATGCCTTTTTGTAGTTGGAAACGGTCCTCTTTTTTTCTTATGTGCATATACAGTAGTGTGCATATCTTTAAGTAATATTGATCAATGTGAGCTTAAAAAAAGCAACTTCGATCCTTTTTACTGTTTAACTTGATACATACCTCTATATTGGAAGTTCTAATAACCACTGAGATTACATTAATGCACAGAAATAAAAAATATCAAGGGACTTCTAGGTCATTTGTTTTTCACGAATCATTATTGAACGATTTATGCTGTTAAATGAGGTCGGTATTTTACAACAACTATTGCCTCCAGCAGTTTATTGCTTTAATCATTTTAATTTTATAAGCCGTTTGGGAAGTAACATTAATACATCAGGCAGACTCATAGCAGTTTATAGATTTTTAAGGAGATGCATGGCCTCTTAGAACTGGTTCCAATTACAGGGGCCTGATGATCATTACCAACAATGGACTGCTTTCCATCTGCGGTCCAGACCTTTGCTCACTTCTCAGACACAGTGCACCTTTTACCTGAGGTCATTCATATATAAAAGGCTTGACCAATGTTTGATACAATCCAGTAATCGCTTTGTGTAATACGAACACTACGTGACCCGCATAAAGATTCCCGATTCTGCTATAGTAAAATATCTGTGCATGTAATAAAAGACCGGTGTTTTTTTTTCTATTTTCTATCCCTGATGGATACAACTATAGGGCTTAAAATTTGTATATGTCTCTCTTGTTCTTTTTGGTGCATGATGCATCTTAAAGGGAACCTGTCACTAGCGTTTCACCTATTGAACTCTTGTTACCCCTCGCTGGCCGCTGCTGTTAAAAGTTCATTGCTGTTATCCCCTCTCCTAAACTCCTACTCCAACCGTAAATAACGATCTGCAAACATTTTGTGCCTTTTATGGTGGTAATCCGGTAGTCTCGTTCATTCCTCTCCTTATGTCCGCCCACCGCTGAAAACTGGCCAACCCTGAATGCCAAAATCTCGTCTGAAATAGCATGCATCCGCCCGTCATGTATGGTCCGACGCCCTTCCCTGCTTCATCCGGGCCCCAAATCTAGTTACTGCGCATATGCCACTATGGTGTCCCGTTGTGTGCAGGCATCAGAACAGGACATCGATGCGCACGCGCCGGGTTTCCTGTGTGCTGGGGGGAGGTGAGGAGCTGTCAATCAACCGTAGGGAGCCGGGGTAAATTCTTTTCAAACTAAGATATGACTCTTCTGCTCATTAGCATACGGTGCGGGAACACTAAAAAAGTACTAAAGGTACAGAGCCTACTTAGAAGATTTATAGGTTACATAAAAACGATTTTTCACCCACTTCCACCAGGTATTGCTGGTTTAAAAGGTGAAATGCTGGTGACTGGTTCCCGGGGGTTTTCCCATCAGGGACATTTATGGCATATCTACAGTATATGCCATATATGTCAGGTAGGTGCGGGTCCCACCTCTAGAACAAGGCCCCCTGAACCCTGTTCCACCTTTCGTGTTCCCACTGCCACTTGTGATTTCTGACCATGTAAAAAGAAAACCGCCGCATAGCTCGCTGCGCTACGCTGTTAATGTAACTCCCATAGAGTGAATGACCGTTACGGAAGCAGCGTAGCACGCGAGCTACTCTGGTTTTTGCTTCCATGGTTAGAAATCTCAAGTGACAGCGGGAACACAGAAAGGTAGAACGGGGTTTAGGGGGCCCCGTTCTAGAGATAGGTGCGGGTCCTACACTTATCTGACATTTATGGCATATCCTGTGGATATGCTATAAATGTCTCTGATGGGAAAACCCCTACAAGTTAGTAGGTGCACTTATGTCACAGGTATGAAAAGGTAGGAATTAGGCACCTGTACAATATGCAGTTGAGGAAGACATATATAAATACGTTAATTCCCCATGTAGAAGCCTGGAAAGCAGAACAATGACAGTTGGTGTAATAGACCTTGGGGACCATATAAGGATGCATAAGAAAACCAGTTGTATTAGCATACCATTGGTTTGATGCTTCCTTTCAATTTCTAGAGGCAATTTTGCAGGGGCTGATTATCGGGAATAAAATGCTTGTTTGCGATCATAGCCCCATGTAAAAGGGCCCGGGGCATCTTTTATGCGGTACTAAAAGCCCATGTTGACAGCAGCACATTCCCCCGTGTAAACTGTATGTGCTACCGTCAATGCTGTAAACTGCATGGGGATGATCGATCTTGTTGGTCCCCACATGATACAATGATTGCTCCATGTAAATAGAACTAAATAAGTGCCGATCGATGTTCTATATCGTTGATTGTTGTGTAAAACAACTCTAAGGCTAGGGATACGCTTAAAATTTGCATCTTTCTAAAAAAAAAACTTAGAAATTGTTGTCCATAGAAATGCTTTGTACCTTTAAAATATCTTCAAAATCTATTAAATTGCTCCAGTCAGGCGAGTCGCTAGCCTTTTTTTAATTTATTTTTTATTTTATTTTTTTAAGTGGTCACTAGAAGGGATTTCTGGGTAAGTTACAAACAGGAGGTAACTGGAGTGTAATTGATTTATAAAGTCCTTCTCAATATTTGCAGAGTTTTTATACAGGAGATGACTTTTTTTAAATTGCAGTGAAATGTTCCTTGCTGATTCCTGTCTGTATGGCACATGCCCTTCCACTTCATGCAGGTGACTTTCAGCATTGTGGTTCTGAGTTCAAGCTGGACCAGTAAAAACGCTGCATGGAGTTGCAATGGGTACTCGGGTTTTCTCCCAAACTTTGCAAACAAACTGGCCGTTCAATTGGCCTTTTATGAAATTATGTACAAATTTTTATACATGTTTCATAGGAATTCTGGGTTCGGGGACTCTGTCATCACTCACATAGAGGAGTAATCGGTGTATAGTGCAATGGAAGATGCTGATACCATATAAATAGATGGCAGTGCCAAGAAATGTACTCCCACCTGTAGCGGTCAGTGCCACTGATTATTTTAAATGGCTGAGCACCTCTGTTTAGGGTATTTTACCGTTCCCGATACACTAGCTGGTGCGTTGAAGTGAATTTTATGCCAAGTCCATGACTCTAACCTTACGTGCACTCAGAGTAGCCGCAGAAATATTTTCAGAGAAAGTTACCAATGTTTTCAAATGGAAACCTGTTGTGGTTGGCTGACATAGATTAACGAACGCTGTATATAGAGGAATGAACTCATCTGTTTGATGCACGACACAGGAATTCAGTGTTTTTAAACATTTCTCTATACTCAGTGGAAATTCTCTAGATTATCCATTTCCAGCTGATTTTAAATTGAGCATGCTTAATTTCTTCCAAATTGTTTAGTTTACGTTCGTGCCGTTTCATAAAACAGTGATGTAGACATGATTAATGTGGTGAATGGAGGAAGCCGTTTCTGCAAACAGTGTGCATTTTTACCTAAATAAACAGCCAATGAATATCTGGTTGTATTTGTTTAATACCAAGCTCTGGCTTGATCGCCGACGGTTTCACAATTTTCATGTGTATTTTTCTGTATTATATCTGGTGTCTTGTCTTCTGAATTTTCATTTGGCTGAGATTTTAAAATGTTAAGTTTACAAGTTACTTGGCTGTTTGTGGGGCAGGACTTATTGACCAGTTGTTTTTTCTTTGTATGAATTGTCCGCTCAACGACCAAGACAAATTTTGTAATTGCTTTAGTGAACAAGAGGATGACGAGGATAGTTATTAATCCAGGTATTCTGACTACCTGAAGGAAATCCATGCCTAAAGATAACACACCCTGATCCTGCTTGCTCTCTGTAGTGAGATTATAGCTTTTGTCAGGCCACACACATTTCAACCACTGATAGTCCTAAAGATTTACATGTTGTATGACATTAAGGCCCATTTACATGGGCCAATAATCGGGAACGAGCATGCCTTAGAATGCTCGTTCCGTTGATTATTGGCCTATGTAAACAGGGCAGCCACAATGGGGATGTGCTGCCGACAATGATGCAAACTGATGGGCATTGATCGAGCGTATTAACGATCAGTCGTTCCCATACTGTGTAGCATCAACCTGTGAAGGAGCGCAGATCTACTTGTTATATCGCCGATAGGGAGGAACTGCCCATGTAAAGCAATCTTCGTTTTTTTGGGTTTCCATTTTTTTGGGGATTATATATATATATATATATATATATATATATATATATATATATATATATATATATATGCCCCCTAACGATCGCTACAATTCCAAGTTGTTGATTGCCACTCGTTTAAGGTACTTTTACACTGGCTGATACGAACTGTATGGAGACTAATCATCGTTAAAACGGTAGTTTGGTTGCCATACCGTTTGCATATTGGAGATGTTCTGCCGACGCAATGATTTTATAGGCTTCATGAAAGATGCGATCAGCCAACAAACCTGTTTGCCTCTCCGATTCTGCCGCTTTTTTTTTTCTTCTAACCCCCAACGTTGCTGAGATATCGATGCAATTACTTTTGGTGCCCCATATGCAAATAAGGCCTTTGACTGTCAAGTGGGTGGGTAACACCAGTCACTTGATAAGCGGTAACCGCCCACTTGACAGTCAAAGGTCTCATTTACATATCCAAAACTAACTGCACCGATATTTACGCAACGGTGGTGGCAGGGGCGTAACTAGGAAAGACAGGACCCCATAGCAAACTTTCGACTGCCCCCCCCCTAGGTGCCACACGCAGCCCCCCCCCCCCTTATATATAGTGCCCCCTGTAGACTGTACTATACAGCCTCAACTGCAGACTGTCATACCTCACTTGTAGATAGCGCCCCCCACTTCCCCCTTGTAGATAGTGCCATACAGTCGTTTCTCCCCGTAGATATCGCCATAAAGCCCCCCCTGTATATCGTGTCATACAGCTCCCTCTGTATATAGCGCCATACAGCTCCCTCTGTATATAGCGCCATACAGCTCCCTCTGTATATAGTGCCACACAGCCCCCCTTAGTAGATTGCGCCACACGCAGACCCCCCCCCCCTTAGTAGATTGCGGCGGCGCGGTCCCCGTAGCAGCTGCTTTGGGTGCTACAGCGGTAATTACGCCACTGGGTGGGGGGCTAGAAGAAAAAAATTAAAAGCGGCAATTTGTTAGGCACCTGCAATCTAAGCTGATGATTTTTTGGGCAGGTGACAGGTCTTGAAGTATTTTATTGAATTTCGCAGAATAAAGTAATTCGGTTAATAAATTTAATAGAAACCAGTGACATCATGGAGGCCGTTTCTGCGGGCAGCAAGGGCTTCCTGCCATCATGTCATCATTAGCCTTGTAAAAAATACGGAATACTTGCAGTTAACTTGGAATTTGAAGGTTTTTTTTTTTGTGTGCAATAGATAAACAACTCATAACATAATGTACCTTTTGCGACTTTTATCCTGTTTGATTTATTACTTTACGCTTTTCTATCACATTACTGTGTCTGTCTGATATTAAATTTGTGATCTTGATGTTCTGCAAGATGATGATAAAATAAAAAACGAACATTTGTTTTGCTTATTTTTGTATATTTGGACAAATCAACTATTTTCTCTTTCTTGGAACACAAAGTATTATATACATGTACAGTATATAACTGCAAGTGAGATGTAAGATATTTATGTTAAGGGTTGGACTGGCCTATTTGAGTACTAGAGGATCCTCCAGTGGGCCCAGGCTCTGATACAATAATGGCTCCCAAAGTTCATACTCATACAGAACGTAATCCCATTTGGAGCGGACTTTGGAGCCAATCACTTGTTGTTAGGGCCTATTTCTAATGGGGGGGGGGGGGTGTGTGTACCAAGTTATTGAAGCGAAAAAAGCTTAAAGCAGTTGGCCACTTTAGATATGCTATTTCCTAATGTGCTAAATGCTAAAATAGGCAACTTACTAATCAATTGTCTTTAGAAGTACTGTGGCGGTTTCGCTATCTGTGAAGCCACGCCCCCTTGTTCGCATTGCTTTTTACCTGCAGATGGATGGACACTTGACGAGACGTCTGTCCATAACCTCTGATGAAACCCACTTCTAGTTGCCGCTGTGCTTTCGCTAGTTTCCTGACTTTCCAGGATCTGCACATGTGCAGTGGGTTTCATCTGAGGCTGTGGAGGGAGGTCTTTTCACGTGTCCCTCCATGTACGGCCATATTATGGAAAAAGCGGCGCTAGGGGTGTGGCGTCACGGATACTGAAAACACTGCAGAATTTCTAAAATGTCGCTGTAGACTAAGGACCTGCACCGCCTGCCGCAAAAGACTTTGGGCCGTCGTTAAGGGGTTAATACAATAAGAGGTGCCTTTCAATGTGTTCTATATTCCTGCTGGAACCAAAACCGTTATTTTCTTAAGGTTGAACAGCTGAGAAACACATTACTTATTCAGATGTAAAGAAACCGTTTTCACACACTCATTTTCATAGTCTGCTTTCTCTGACTTGAGTTTGTTATTAGTCCTGCCAGCGGCACATCAGCAGAGGCTAGATGTGCAGCTATTACATCTAAAGTCGTCTTTTGTTTTGGCTAGAATTTGTATTGTTTGCAGAGTACGGCCGGATTCACACACCGCATTTTGATGCAGATTTTTGAGCCAAAGCCAGAAGTGGTTTTCAAAAGAATGGGAAATATAAAGCACTTTTTTCAGCCTGGATCCACTTCTGACTTTGGATAAAAAATCATCCGCATTAAAATCTGCAATGTATGAATCCAGCCTAAGATGACAATGCCGGTTACAGGAAGAAACAGCTGTAGCTTCTAGCAATCCGTATTATCTGCATTCATCTGAGATGCCTGATCACGATTACGCATTTTGTTAGAATCTAATACATCATTGTGATACCACTACTGTTGTTGTGCCAGAATTGTGGCCTAAGTTGCGTTTTTTTTGTTTTTGTTTATTTTTTTTTAAATTTCTTTCGCAAATCACTTTTAGGCAAATGTATTAGTCATTTGCAACAAAAAGAACGGGTGTTTGCACCTCACTAGAAACTTTTCAATAATGTATCATACCGCATGTGCCACTGTGATAAATTTGCTGCATCTTCTGATTGCCTGGTTTAAGTTTACGCTGTTAAAATCTTAAACTGCATTAGTAAATCTGCCCCAATGAGTTGTTTTTGTTTTTTTTCCCCAAGTGTAGGGGCTGTTCACATCTGCGTCAGGGGATTCTGTTCTGCTCAGTCAGAGGAGCAGAACAAGGGAACGCTGGACGCACTGGTTCCATTGCAACACAGACACCGCCAGCAGCTGACGAAACCCATAGACTTTAATGGGTACTGTCCACTTTCTGTTGGGGTGTCAGTCGATTTACGGGGGAACAATAGTGCAGCATGCAGCGCTA
Organism: Rhinoderma darwinii; assembly: GCF_050947455.1. Taxonomy (NCBI): domain Eukaryota; kingdom Metazoa; phylum Chordata; class Amphibia; order Anura; family Rhinodermatidae; genus Rhinoderma; species Rhinoderma darwinii. The sequence goes on along the minus strand of NC_134687.1, from coordinate 325,049,469 downwards.
TTGTTTCTGGTAATTTCTGCTGGATCTGCTATGGGGGCCCCTGACGGAACCTCAAACACAGATGTGAATAGCCCTTTAGGCCTCATGCACACGACCGTAGCCATGTGCACAGCCTTGATTTTCAGGCCCCTGAGTGTCGCCCGCGAGCTGCCCGCAAATAACGAGCCGTGCACATGGCCGCCTGCATTATTTTCTCTGAGCCTGGACCGCGAAATACGGCCGTAATAAGATATGTCCATGATTTTAACACGGAAACTTAGTTGGAATCCGTGCCAAAAAATGTCCGAAACCACCTACCATTCATTTTCAATGGAAGGTGGAGGCTGTTTTTTTCCCGAGCGTCTTTCAGCTGCTCGCGGGAACAACAAGCAGGGTGTCGTTTCTTGCCGCGGTACCGCCTCTGACCTCCCATTGAAATCAATGAGCGGCAGAAAAAGCATTTTTTGCCCGTGTTGATCAATGGCTACCGGTGAAAACCGCGGCAAGGAAGTGCAGGCAGGTCAAAATCTGCAGACTTTTTTTTTTTCTGCCTTCAAAATACTCGATATTCGTTTGAGCAGTTTTTTTTGTTTTTGTTTTTTTTTTGTCTCACAAATCGTAAAGACACATGATAAATATCTGTACTTCGAATGAATATTCTGAATTGGCTACAAGCTCTGTACTATACATTTACTCAAGTTTTGTAAAAAAAAAACAAAAACTTTTGTTGTTGGACAAAGGGTTTGTCCCATGATTAAGTATAAGGGTATGTTCACACGCCAACGCCAATTACGTCTGAAATTACGGAGCTGTTTTCAGGCGAAAACAGCTCCTGAATTTCAGACATTTTGACAAGTGCACGCGTTTTTTGCGGTGTCTTTTACGGACGTAATTGGAGCTGTTTTTCTATGGAGTCAATGAAAAATGGCTCCAATTACGTCCAAAGAAGTGACATGCACTTCTTTGACGCGGGCGTTTTTGACAGTGGCGCGTAAAAAAAAAAAGCCCGTCTGCACAGAACACCGTAAAACCCATTGAATTCAATGGGCAGATGTTTGCATCCGTTTTTCGGCCGTAATTCCAGGCGTAAAACGCCTGAATTACGTCCGTAAATAGGGCGTGTGAACATACCCTTACACTTCTCTGTTAGATCACACATACCATTACAATTTTTCATTTGGAATCATATTTAAAAAATTCTCCTGTGTACTTATTGCTGCTCCATGCTGAACGTTCACCTTATGTGCCCAGTACTGGTGAGAATAAACAGTTTCTAGTGCGCTTATGATTGGCTGGCCTGCACTATAGCCGGAATCGCCAACGTACAAGAGGATCCCGGCGGTGGGACAGAGATAGAGTGTGTGCATCCGTCCATCCACTGGTACTGAACACAATAGGTGGACGTTCTGAAAGTAAATCGAAATAACACCATGGGGTGCCATAACAAGTATGTAACATCAGTATCTAGCCAAATGAACATCTTTTTATTTCTTTTTTAACTGATTGCAATTGAAAAAATAGTTTTTATTTTGCATTATCGAACAGAATACTGAATCGTGGCAATTCCTTGAACCCTTTTGCGCACCACGATCATAACTGTGCGTCCTGTGAGGACTAACTTCCCGCACCTCAAGAGAAGCTGTGCCCACGCCATCAGCACCAGGTGCTCTCTGTACTGAACAGCTGACGTCCCACTCCAACAGACTGTATCGGAGATGACTCCAATCCCGGCCGTTTAACCCCTTAGATGCCACAGTCATTCGCCGCCACCACCACATCTAAAACTTTTAAAAGTGGGGTTTCCCGATTGGCACCGAAGCATACCAAAGCATTCAAGATGCGATCAGAAGATCGTGTTGTGATGTCCCCAAGGGAGACTAGATTATATTTTTTTAAACTGTATATACATTTTTTTTATTTTATGTATTTATTTAGTATAAAAACTGTTCATAGTACAAATGAAATAAAATAATTTTTTAAGGCCTCTAAAGTGGTTTTATTTTGCAAAAGTGTTAAAGCAGAAAACACATCGTATCACCTATAATAACACGTTACTTTAAATTCTCTTTGAACCACGTAAAAACAAAACAAGAAAACTACGGTGTAATTGCTTCTTTTCCCATTACCCCCTCCCAAAAATGTTTTATAGAATTTAATCATTAAATTATATGTACCTTTTTATTATGGTTGTTTTAAAAAATGACTTTCAGCCGTATGTGAATTTGATTTTTGCAGGACAAAGGAAGGGGAAAAAAAAGTTATGGCCAGTCCTAAAGGGGTTAAATTAATTTTGCACAGCTGTATCCTACTAGCCACCAGCATGTAAATCCCCTGTAGCGCACCTTTTTAAAGGCTAAATTTCAATAGTTTCTTTTAGTTCTGTTATCGGTCTAAAAAAAATAGCAAAACTGTTTGAGACATTCCACTCATGACCGTTTTCAGGACCATCTTATTCACGTTCTTCACTTTGATCAAGTTGTTGAATCTGCCTCCTTATGTTGTATTCATATAAACCTACATAACGCTATACAATTGTTACCCTGGTCAGATTAATACCCATGTTCCACTCTGATTATATACCTCTCAGTGGTGTAACTATAGGGGTCACAATTGCAACCGGGCACCAAAGCCATGGGGGCCTGCGGCCCCCTGCACCACGTCAATGAAAAGTTACCATAGTAACTGGGGCCTATGTGATAAACTACACGGGCCCCCGTTACTATAGTAACTGACAGTACTTACCCCCCTTTCCGGAACGCAGCGGAGGTCCTGACATCAAAGTGCTGTGCGCAGCGCATGATGTCACAACACTATGCACTGCGCATAACATCCCGACCCTGGATGGAGTCAGGACCTCTTCTGCTGGAGCTGACGGGTTGGGGTTCAACTCCCAGGCCCCCAGCCAATCAGCTGTTTTGAAGGGGGTACAGCGCTACTTCCCCCTTCATTCCGGTCATTTTTTTACACACTGAATCGCTGACACGGATGTGTTTAGCGATTCACAGTGCGAGCAAGCAAGGGAAATGAAGGGGAAGCAGCGCTTGTACGAGCGCTGCACCTACTTTAAAACAGCTGATTGGCGGTGGTCCCGGGAGTTGGACCCCGACCATCTGCTATTGATGGCCTAACCTGAGGATAGGCCATCAATGTTTAGGGACTGGACAACCCCTTTTACACCTACCATGTGGCAGCCTTACATACAGGGCCCCAGCAGACAGTAATCTTATACTGTATAAGATTACTGTCTACTGGACCCTGTATCTAAGCCTAACTTAGGCTTTGATACAGGGTCCAACAAACCATATCACACGTGCACTAGGGCCCTGTATCTAAGCTTACCATATGTGATAGGCTGTGTTCACATCACCGTTGCCCTTCCGTTGAGGGGTTCCGTTGGAGGTTTCTGTCGGGTAACCCCTCAACGGAACGGCAAACGAAAACCTCAGCTTCCATTTCCCTCACCATTGACCTCTATGGTGACGGAAACGTTGCTAAAGGTTTCCGTTTGTCACCGTTGTGACAGGGTTCCGTCGTTCTTGAAGCAACCAATAGTGCAGTCGACTGCGCTATTGATTCCATCAATATAACGAAACTAATTAATGGTGAGGGAAACTGAAGCTGAGGTTTCAGTTTGCCTTTCCGTTGAGGGGTTACCCGAAGGAAACCTCCGGCGGAAGGGTGATGTGAACAGGCCCTTACTAAGGTTTTGTTTTTTGTTTGTGTTTTTTTAAAGGTTCGGTCGTTGAACTACTTTAATGACTAACCATTTTATTGATAATAAAAAAAAATGCAATGAGGGATGTGTGGGTTTTTTATTGCAATAAACCAATTTTTTCTATGTCTTTGTATTTTGTTTCAACTTTATTACTACTGCCTTATTAATAGCTGCTGGCTGATTGACCACGTCCATTACTAAGGAGGGGCTTAGTGTTAGTGGGTTCAGAGTTGCTGACACTAATCTCGGTTATTACCCTGGCCGGAAAGAGCCGGGTACGATCCAGTACCCGACCATCTGTAGTGATGGCTGGGCACTGGGGCGGCTGCAGGCTGGTATTAGTAGCCTGGAAACCTTGGCCCTTCCCACCCTGGTAATGCTAGGCTGCTGCTGTGTTGTATCTGGCTGGTTATGAAAAATAGGGGGACCCACTTTTTTTTGTTTTAAATTGGAAAGAGCTATGTGGGGTTCCCCCATTTTTATAAGCAGCCAGACACAACATAGCAGCAGCCAAGCAGTACTAGGGTGGGAAGGTCCACTGTTTTTGGGCTTTCCCAGCCTAATAATACCAGCCTGCTGCCGCGCCAGTACCCAACCATCACTACAGATGGTTGGGTATTCAATCATACCCGGCTCTTCCCGGTACCCCTGGTGGTGGTGGGTACCGGGGTAATAATGATGGTTGGCGTTAGCCTCTTCATGTCTAACACTAAGCCCCGCCTTAGTAATGGACTTGTCAATCAGCCTGCAGCTATTAAGAAGGCGCTAGTAATAAAGTTTAGAAAATACGAAGACATAGGGAAAATATTTTATTGACATAAAAAACCCACACAACCCTCGTTATCCATTTTATTGAGAATTAAAAATAACGCAGTCTTCGAAGTAGTCCTCGAATCTAAAGAAGTCCAACAACTTGTAAAAAAGCACACACACAAAAATGTATTAGTAGCGCACAAAAAATCTAAACAATTATTATTCTTACCTTTCCTGGGTCCAGCGCTGGAGCTGCAATGTCAGCGAGCTGGGCCCTATATCTAATCCTATCATGTGTGAGCCACTGTATCTAATCCTATCCATAGCATAGGATTGTAGTGCTATAGATATGCTGTCTCCTATATACACATATACATACACGCACGCAGTTTTTTGGGGGGGACATATGTATTGGGGCTATTTCCCCTGACGTTTCAAGACCTTAGTGACGCCCCCGGCTGCTAGTGCTGCATTGTTGGGTCACTTAGGTAATCCATCGATGCAGCTGAAAGCTGCGGGCTGTCGACCATGAGATGTTTGGGGGGGGCAAGAAGAATCTTTGTATCGGGGCCCATGTGCATTTAGCTACGCCCCTGACACTTCTGTTAGCATGGAAATGTCAAATCACTGTAAAATGTAATACATTTTATGGGAGTCTTCTACTAATGACAGTAGCCTCATGATGATGAAATCCAGTGTGATTTTGTCATCTTTATAAACATTTTTACACATGACTTCATAACAATGTAGTTCCAAGTCCATCGCTGTTGTTTAGATGATAACACATGGTTATAATATAGAACAGTTGATTGTGTTTTAAAAGTTTGATAGCTCCTGTCTTGTGCTTCCTGGAAGCCTCCATTAGTACAAGTCCACAGAGGAAACCGAGGCTCTGGCATATGATGCGTATGATTCCGTGACATGTCACATCTGGTCAAGGAGCAGACTTCACTGCTGCCTGCGGTCTCACGCTTTCTCATGTACATTAGGGACAGATTTGAGCAGTTGCTAGGGGACTCTGCTTTTGCCTCTCTCAACAAACTGACACACAAAATCCAGATCAGCTACCCATAGATGCAAAAACAAAAGTAATTGGCTAATAGGAGGACTGTCCTAAACAAGGCTTCATAATTGATCGTGGTTTGGCTTGTCCGCACTTGTAGACAGCTTTGTGAAGACTATTATTTCTGGATGGTGATGGTGCAAATATCTGTTGGCCTCCAATACAGCTAGCAGCCGAGTTCTGGAAACAGGATTGGGACTGCTGACAACAGTGTATGGCTTGACTCTGGTGCTGTGCATTGATCCAATAATACTAGTTAAGCCTTTCCAGCATTGTAAGGGTTAATTCTGACACATTGGCTGGAGCGGAGCTTTGATGCAGGAACTTTGATCTTAAATAAGCTTTAGTTGGGCAATTGCCAGTAAAAGCAATACTTGTTTCTGTTTTATTTATTTTCAGCAAATCTATTGTCCGTGAGATCTTTCTAGAGCAGTAAGTCCAGGTGTCGGTTTATTCAAAGCAAAATCCTGCTCATTGCATGAAAATGTGTGAAATCTTATATTGAAAGGTCTGGACAATGTCATGTGATATAAAAACATGATTTCATTTCACTAAAGTAAATAAGATGAATGATATTCTGAAGTCAATTTTTGGCATGCTATAACAAAGGGTTGTCCACTACCGGACATCTGATGAACTATCCACCGCATAGGTCATCCGTATATAATCTGTGGGTGTCAGACACCCGGGCCCCGCACCGATCAGCTGCTCTGGCTGCCTCCTGGCATCGGAGGTCCATGCTGGAAGCAGTTTGCTCCGGTCATAGAATAGCGGCCAAACGACAGTACTTTAGCTCAGCTCCTATTCAAGTGAGGTTCTGCAGCACGGACACTATGCAATATATGGAGCCAACTTCTTCCGGCTCCATACATTTCATACTGTGCAATGATATCCCGCAAGCCACCAAAGCAGCTGATCGGTGCGGGGTCCGGGTGTCTGACTCCCTCAGATCATATATTTATGACCTAGCCAGTGGAAAGGTAATTAGTTGCCCAGTATTTTTTTTTTTCATGCTTCTCCCAAATATATGGCCACATCTATTATTATTTATTTACTTTTAATTTTTTTATATATGAATGGAACGCTAAACCTAGAAATGAAGGCTAAAAGTAAACCGTGCGTAGAAGTTAGAAATTATATCTACTGTTTGTGGGATTTTCTACATATTCCTGAAACAACCAGTCTTGTAGAAATACTGCAGAGAACACAGGTTCATCTCCTGCAGATCTGTTCCATTTTTGGCTGAGCGGGCAGGGCTTAGCCAAGTGGATGAGGCTTAACAGTCTGTGTCCTACTGCTGACTGGGAAGGCTCCTGCTGCAGCCAGTTGTCTTACAGCCAGACACAGGACAGTGAGGAGTAGGGACATGGCTGAGCTTCTGTGAAACACAGATTTCTCCGTGTATTTCTTTATTGACATATGAAACAAATAGAATTAAAGGAGACTAGATGAAGGGAGGATATATTTGAATTTTATTAATTTTTTGTGCATTTGTTTAGTGTTTTTACATGCATTGTCTGCCTAGATCTGCCCTGTCAGTACTCCATATATTTGCCAGATTGTAGAAATAATTCTTGCAAAAAAGGCAACCCTTGCTTGCTTTGGAGAACCAATGGTGTTTATTCATTACACATTACCCATTGACTTCAATTGGCGGCATGTAATGCTTCGTTAAATTAAAAAAAAAATTTTTTGTATTATTTTTTCAGTACTGTTCCTGCTGTCAGCTAGCCATAGAATGCAGATAAGTCAGCCAAATTTAATATGTTTGGTCAAGACAACTGACTGGACATAAAGGCTTTTTTTTAACATAATCTGCAAATCTGTATTGATGTATTGCAGTGTGGCTATCATTTGTGGGATTATTATATGTGCTGATCTACACTGTCAAGATTGTGTGCAGTTTTTCTCTGCCCAGTTTACATTTCATCCAAGCTCCATGGTATCAATGTGGATATAAGTATGCATTTGAATAACATGATCCAGATAACTGTAAATAGGCTGTCAAGACACAGATCTCAGTGCGACCAGCATGTAGCTGCTCTCCGAAGACCTAATTACATGGACAGACGGCTGACCTTCCCAGTTTATACCCTCACTCTTCTCTGTACGTGTGACACATCTGCTGCACTTGTCTTCCATAGGAATTTCCTGAAAGGCTGTATTTTCTGCTGCTGCTGACAGCTGTTTTGATATCAGAGAGAATCCGATGTCTCTGATCTGTAGTCCAGATTGCCTTTGTTCTGTGCATTGCCGAGCTTAGTGACTACAGTCATGAGTGGACCATTTCTGCTGATGCCGTAGATTATGAATGAGAGGTTAAAGTACTTTACAGAACTGACTGCACTACTGCTCAGGCTGCTGATGTACAGATAAGCTACAAACATGATCACCTTACAAACCCAACATGAAGTTCAGAATAAAGAAACATTTGACAGCTGTCAGAAGTAGTCATATTTTTGCAAACTGCTTATAGAATAGGATTTTTTTTAACATCATCCTAACGAATATCCCAGCTTTAGTCTTCATATACAACATCAGCAGAATTATGTGTAGAGCGAGGCCGAGAGTGTGTGGTCAGTGGGGAGACAAAACGGTTTAGTTTTTGCTGAATGACTTCTGCTATCAAATAGATAGTTGACATATAATTTGCTATGTTTTAAGTGGATGCCAAGTGATCTTGAAAAAATATACAGTCAGTGCCGATTTGGTTTGTGCTTACCTGCTAGTTATATTCGGCAGTCTTTGCTGCTTTGTAGCTCTGCTTCATTAGGGCATTCGTGCTTGTAGCATAACCGCATTGTCTAATGGGAGCCTAAAGGAATCCTAAATCCACCTCCTCCTGTCTTACCACAGTCCTGGCCAAAAGTTTTGAGAATGACACAAATTTTGTTTTTTACAAAGTTTGTTGCTTCAGTGTTTTTAGATCTTTTAGTCAGATGTTTCTATGGAATACTGAAGTACAATTCTAAGCATTTCATACATTTATAAGCATTGACAAATAGATCAAGTGTTGACCCTTCTTTTTCAAGACTTCTGCAATTTGCCCTGGCATGCTAGATATCTGCTTCTAGGCCATATTCTGACTGATGGCAACTCATTCTTACCTATTCAGTGCTTGGAGTTTATCACAATTTCTGTGTTTTTTGTTTTTCCACCCGCGTTTTGACCACCAGGTCTCAATGGGATTGAGATCTGGGGAGTTTCCTGGCCATGGACCCAGAATTTCAATGTTTTGTTCACCTAGCCACTTTAACAATTTTGCTTGTGACATGTTGCTCCATCATTCTGGTAAAAGCATTGTTCATCACCAAATTGCTCCTGGATCGTTGGGAGAAGTTGCTCTTGGAGGATGTTTAGATACAATTCTTTATTCATGGGAGTGTTCCTAGGCAAAATTGTGAGTGAGCCCACTCCCTTGGATGAAAAGCAACACCACTCATGAATGGTCTCAGGATGTTTTACTGTTGGCATGACATAGGACTCATGGTGGCGCTCACCTTTTCTTCTGGAAGAACGATTGTCTGGAGATGTCCCAACCAGTCTGAAGAGAGCTTCATCAGAGAAAATAACTTTACCGCAGTCCAATACCTGTACTTCCTGCAGAATGTCAGTCTGTCCTTGATGGTTTTCTTGGTGAGAAGTGGCTTCTTTGCTGCCCTTCTTGACACCGGGCCAGCCTCCAAAAGCTTTTGCCCCACAGTGCGTGCAGATGCACTGGCACCTGCCTGCTGCCATTCCCGAGTAAGCTCTGCACTGATGTTGAACTGATCCTCTTTAGGAGGCGGTACTGGCACTTGTTGGGTTTCTTGGGCGCACTAAAGCCTTCTTCACAGCAATTGAACCTCTCTCCTATGAAGTTCTTGATGATCCGATAAATGGTTGATTTAGGGACAATCTTGCAAGCAGTAATGTCCTTGCCTGTAAAGCCGTTTTGATGGAAAGCAATGATGACTGAACGTGATTCCTTGGAGGATACCATGGTTAACAGAAGAAGACAATGATTTCAAGCACCATCCGCCTTTTAAAGCAACCAGTCTGCTCTTATAATTCTATCAGCATGACGGTGATATTAGCTGCCACGTCCTCGTTTACACTTTCTCCTGAGCTAACGAGAAGATCACTGAAATTGTTGAGTCATTTTGTGGCAGGGCTGAAATGCAGTGGAAATGGAGTTTTTGTGATCAAGTTAATTTTCATGGCAAGGAATGACTTTAAATTGTTATGAAGAGTAAGCAGCTGTATTGCAATTAATTGTAGAGTTAATGGACATTGCCACTATAAAAACTGAAGCAGCAAACGACGTGAAAACCAAAATTTGTAAGTCTCCAAACTTTTGGCCAGGACTGTACAAACTAAAGGTGTTGTGCTGTCGTTTCCCTTTTCTTTACACTGCAGCTCTACTTGTACAGATTGATCGCTTTGTGTATACACGGGGCACTGATTCCCGTTACAAGGATAGAATGATTATAAACTACACCTCCTGAGAGAAAATGAATTTAGCTAGTATTCACAGTTCTATAATCACTGTACATCCTGTCCAGATATAATCTAAGAATCCCGTGAGTGCACTACAGCAATATGTACACTTAGTTATATATAGGCCCTGAAGATCATATTCAAAAAGGCAACTTATAAATGGCATGGAGAATGCAGAGGCTTTTATCCATTTTGTTGCAGCTGTAAAAGGAAATCGGGTAGATCAGGTCTTGATCTAATTTTACAGATCATCCCAGTTTAATGAAAACCTTGTGGTGTTTCTATTGAAAACAGATATGCGCTCCATTCATTCCCTTAAATGCGATGAACAAACACTTTAAGCAGAAAATGAGCATCCACTTTAAGCGGACAGGTGTGTTTTATCTCCAGTGTCTGCTTTTGCCAAATTTTAAGGTCATCCAGCTTAGGTTGCAATTACCAGCGCTGTCATTTTCCAAGCAGAACACCCTTTCTCACATTGAGTGAATGGGAACTTGATCACCGTAGATATTAAGATTTTTCTTTCATCTAGCTGTAGCACTTGGTGCCTTGACCATTTTGGAATGGTTTGTCTGGCTAACATCTTCACTAGTCTCTGGAGTGATAGAGGAAATAACCACAAAAGAGTGGTGTTCATATCAGGATAAAGCGTCAAGGCATGATATTGAGCTTGTGGGATAGATATATATATATATATATATATATACATACATACATACATACATTATAAAGATTGACCGTATATTGGGAAGATTTATCATCTTGCCAGTAACCACTGAATGAGATAAAGGGCTATTTTCTCAGTGTGTTCCTTAATTCTTTGGCAAAACTTAGATTTCTGTGTGTTTTTAAAGCCCGATCTCCGTCATTCTGTCTTCTCAATCATTTAGTTGACTGAGCTGTATAAAATATTCCTTTATTGGATATTCAGCAATGTATGATTGAGAGATTTACTACTTTCTGTACAATGTTCTTGCAATTTCTTTGCCATAATTTTCATGGTAGTTACGCCTCATGCACACGACCGTGTGTGCCATAAGAGTCCCGTCAGTGATCCTAGGAAAGATAGGATATGTTCTACTCGGACCATTTTTCACGGACTTGAATCACTCGCTAAAGTGAATGGGTCCGTGAAGACTATCGGGTGCCACTCGGATGCCGTCAAACTGCCCGAGTGGCACAACGGTCGTGTGCATAAGGCATTAGACGTACTGTGTTAGAGAACCATATTCTCCTATTACTTTATTAGTTTTAAGACTGGGATCCACACATATTGTGGCAAATTTATTAAAACTGTCTGAAATTTAAAACTAGACCAGGTGGGCAGAAGATGCACCCAATTTATCCGAGAGGTGTGCGCCGCGTCATAAATTTGGCTCATCCTGCTAGACGTGTTAGACACTTTTCCCTTCTATTTACCACCTCTTGGCTGGCTTACTCCAGTATTCTAGAACAATATTGTGGCACCCACCATTAATAAATCTGGCAGATTTTAGGATCCGTTGGCTACGCCCCCTTTTCTAGACACACATATATATATATATATATATATAATTTTTTTTTTATTTTATATATTTTTTTATGTAAGGACAGTCTCTAGAACACAATTTTGCTGCAATTTTAGACCGAATTCTGGTGCATTTGGCTTAGCAAATCTGCCCCATTTATGCTTTATTCACATGTATTTTACTTTATGAAGACCCTATGGATCAGAAATGCACAATTTGCAGACGGGGGCCACGCCTTGTAATGTCGTTCTGTTTGGCCCCCAACCATCAGGACATAGACAAATTTGTCTGCATACATGAGCCCTAATGCTGCATTCATAATAATGCTCTAAATGTAGAGCTAAAGATTGAATCTGATTCCTTTGTGTATTCAGAAAAGATTTTTCTCATAAAATAAAGCTTTTAGATAGGCATACCTCGAATACATGTTGGAATCCACACCTGTTTATGGTACTAAATATATGGCTCCTGTACCTAGCATTATTAGTCATGTGAATACAGACTAAAGGCCCTTTTTCACAGGCAGATATTCTACCCTGTACACTAGCGCCGAATACAGCATGTGGATTGGTGCTTGTTGGCTCCATTCCAATGGAGCAATAATCGGAGTGTATGGGGACAAACAATAGTTACTACGGGGAGGTGTGCTACCGTCAAGAGGCCATTTTTCATAAAAGGTCCAATCGGATGACAATTGAGCGTTTGCTCCTTCGTCGGCTTATCACTGCACTGTTGACACTGGGCAATGACCGGGAATGAACGTTCGTATAAGCGCTTCATCGCCCAATCAATAGCCTTTTGGAGAGATTACAGCTCTGCAAGAAATCTGATGTTCCTATTAGTGGTAGATTGAGTTTTACTGTCTGTATTGTAAAGTAATGATGAGTATTGGGATAGGGGAAGGCATTACTGTTTTACATGCTCATTTATCTATGCCCCAAAAACTACTTGTGTTTTTTCGGGCATTTAACCCCTTAAAGAGGCTCTGTCACCAGATTATCAAATCCCTATCTCCTATTGAATGTGATGAGCGCTGCAATGTAGATAACCACAAAGTTTTTTGTTTCATTTTTGCCCAAGTTATGAGCAATTTTATATTTATGCAAATGAGCTTTTCAATGGACAACTGGGCGTGTTTTCTCGTTATACCAGCTGGGCGTGTATTGTGTTTTTACCAACTGGGCGTTGTGAATAGAAGTGTATGACGCTGACGAATCAGCATCATACACTTCTCATCGTTCCCACCCAGCTTCTTTCACTAAAGACAGAGTGACGTCACCCACAGGTCCTTCAACCTTGTCGTCGGAAGAGAGAAGACACCACAGCTACAGGCGTCCAAAAGGTAAATATATGCTCGTCTCTAGGGAGTTTACTATGCTTACCTGCACATGGTGATGCTGCTGCAAATTCAACTGTACGCCTGGAGCTGTGGTGTCTTCTCTCTTCCGACGCCAAGGTTGAAGGACCTGTGGGTGACGTCATCATTCCCAGCCAGCTTCTTTCACTGCAGACACAGCGTGACGTCACCCACAGGTCCTCATGTACAAGTGATGCTGTTTTTGGACCCAGACCCTTTTTACTAATTTCGGACAACCTCCTTTAAGTGTCTTCCTCTACCAATGTCAGAATGGGGAATATGGAGAATTATAACTGGAATTCAATACCAATTTTTGTGCTGACAGATACCAAAAACCCCACTCACCATGCTTATTTACGCAAAGTTTTGTCAGTAAGCCAGTTCAACCTTAACTGGGCTTTCCCATCTTGGACATTTATGACATATCCACAGGATATGCCATGAATGTCCGATAGATGCGGGTCCCACCTCTGGGATTACGCCTCTCACCTCCCATTGACATCAATGGGAGGCAGAGAAAGCGTATTTCGTGGCGTTTTATGCCCGCGGCGCTCAATGACCGCGGGCGAAAAGCGCTGCGAAGATCGGCGTGCAGGCAGAGGAAAATCTGCCTCAAACTTCCAAACGGAATTTTGAGGCAGAATTTCCTCCTGCAAAAAACTAAGTGTGAACCCGGCCATAGAGGAGAAAAGCCTATTTAATTCCTTACCTCTGGAGTCTTATTTATATCATTCTAAATGACTCCTTGTTTAGGGCAGATGAGGTCTCCGCTAAAAGATCCAGCAGGGCATTCAAAGAAACCTGCATGATGTATACAGTGGAGGAAATAAGTATTTGATCCCTTGCTGATTTTGTAAGTTTGCCCACTGTCAGTCATGAACAGTCTAGAATTTTTAGGCTAGGTTAATTTTACCAGTGAGAGATAGATTATATAAAAAAAAAAAAGAAAATCACATTGTCAAAATTATATATATTTATTTGCATTGTGCACAGAGAAATAAGTATTTGATCCCCTACCAACCATTAAGAGTTCAGCCTCCTCCAGACCAGTTACACGCTCCAAATCAACTTGGTGTCTGCATTAAAGACAGCTGTCTTACATGGTCACCTGTATAAAAGACTCCTGTCCACAGACTCAATTAATCAGTCTGACTCTAACCTCTACAACATGGGCAAGACCAAAGAGCTTTCTAAGGATGTCAGGGACAAGATCATAGACCTGCACAAGGCTGGAATGGGCTACAAAACCATAAGTAAGACGCTCGGTGAGAAGGAGACAACTGTTGGTGCAATAGTAAGAAACAGGAAGACATACAAAATGACTGTCAATCGACATCGATCTGGGGCTCCATGCAAAATCTCACTTCGTGGGGTATCCTTGATCCTGAGGAAGGTGAGAGCTCAGCCGAAAACTACACGGGGGGAACTTGTTAATGATCTCAAGGCAGCTGGGACCACAGTCACCAAGAAAAACATTGGTAACACATTACGCCGTAATGGATTAATATCCTGCAGTGCCCGCAAGGTCCCCCTGCTCAAGAAGGCACATGTACAGGCCCGTCTGAACTTTGCAAATGAACATCTGGATGATTCTGAGAGTGTTTGGGAGAAGGTGCTGTGGTCAGATGAGACTAAAATTGAGCTCTTTGGCATTAACTCAACTCGCCGTTTTTGGAGGAAGAGAAATGCTGCCTATGACCCAAAGAACACCGTCCCCACTGTCAAGCATGGAGGTGGAAACATTATGTTTTGGGGGTGTTTCTCTGATGCGGTGAAGTAGTCCTGTGCCCTTAGCAATGGGAGAATGGATGGAGCCATGTACCGTCAAATCCTGAGTGACAACCTCCTTCCCTCCACCAGGACATTAAAAATGTCTCGTGGCTGGGTCTTCCAGCACGACAATTACCCGAAACATACAGCCAAGGCAACAAAGGAGTGGCTCAAAAAGAAGCACATTAAGGTCATGGAGTGGCCTAGCCAGTCTCCAGACCTTAATCCCATCGAAAACTTATGGAGGGTGCTGAAGATACGAGTTGCCAAGCGACAGCCTCGAAATCTTAATGATTTACAGATGATCTGCAAAGAGGAGTGGGCCAAAATTCCATCTAACATGTGTGCAAACCTCATCAACTACTAAAAATGTCTGACTGCTGTGCTTGCCAACAAGGGTTTTGCCACCAAGTATTAAGTCTTGTTTGCCAAAGGGATCAAATACTTATTTCTCTGTGCACAATGCAAATAAATATATATAATTTTGACAATGTGATTTTTTTATTTATTTTTTAATATAATCTAACTCTCACTGGTAAAATTAACCTAGCCTAAAAATTCTAGACTGTTCATGTCTTTGACAGTGGGCGGACTTACAAAATCAGCAAGGGATCAAATACTTATTTCCTTCACTGTATCTATTGGCACTTGTGTAAATTGGAGAAGTTGAGTAGGCATCTTATCTGCTTCCTGGCTGCTTTGTTGAGATTAAGGGTATGTTCACACGCAGAGTCAAAAAAGTTTCAAAATACGGAGCTGTTTTCAAGGGAAAACAGCTCCTGATTTTCAGACGTTTTTTTGAGCAACTCGCGTTATCGCAGCGTTTTTTACGGCCGTTTTTGGAGCTGTTTTCAATAGTCTATGAGAAAACGGCTACAAAAACGTCACAAGAAGTGTCCTACACTTCTTTTGACGAGCCGTCATTTTACGCGCTGTATTTTGACCGGCGCGTAAAATAAAGGCTCGTGGGAACAGAACATCGTAAAACCCATTGCAGGCAATGGGCAGATGTTTGCAGGCGTAATGGAGCCGTCTTTTCAGGCGTAATTTGAGGCGTAAAACGCCTGAATTACGTCTGAAAATAGGTCGTGTGAACATACCCTTAGGGTAAGTTCACACACAGCATAAATACTGCGTATTTTCCTTGTGGGAAAATCCACAGTATAATACAGTAGAAGCAGAGTGGATGAAATTTGAACAAACTCATCCGTATGCTGAGTAAATGATAAGCGGGAAAAAAACGCTCAAATTGACCTCTGGTGCGCATTCTTTTTTTTTTTTAGAATCCACAGCATGTCAATTGTATTTGCATAATTGCTGCTTACTTTTTGTGCGGGTTTTCCCGCTTGAATTCAATGGGGAGGTAAAATCTGCAACAAATAGCAGGTTATGATTTTTGCGGTGAAATCACAGCTGTGATTCGCTGCAAAAATTGCAACTCAAAAGAAAATTCTTCTACTTACTCAGAATTCTGTGTTTCTTCATCAAGGCCGCTCTCCTGGGTTGACCTTCTGTGCCGTGTGACTGCTGCAGCCGATCACAGGCTGCATCGCTCGCATAGGATGAAACGTCATCCCAGGAGGCTGGCCTGCAGGACGGCAGAGGGATGCCTCGCCATGGCTACGTAACTATGAAACTTTTTTTTTTTTTTTTCTATGTGCTGCTTTCCGCAGCGGACATTCCGGCCTAAAAACTGCACCACAATTTGGTGCGATTTTTCCGAATTCCCTGTGGTGCCCAGAGCGTATATGATGTGTGCTTTTATGCAGCATATCCACCCTGTGTGAACATAGCCTTAAAGGCCTTACCTGACTCCATGGTTAACACCGATGTACAGTTGTGGTATAGAGTGAGAACATTCACTTGTTACCACCACATATTGTCAACGACATAGAGTGCATGATCTCATTGCTTGTAGCATAAATGCGTGGGTATGAATAAAGCGCTGGCCTGTGAAATTAAAATCCCTGGTCCAAAGCGAAGGGCAACTAATTGTGACCTTGACCAAGAGATGCCAGAGTGAACGTTTATTCCGCATTTCAGTCATAGTGCAAGAAATCTGAATTATGAAGCCAGCTTGTGAGTTTTTGTACCCAGTAGCCTACAGCGATTACAGTATATTTATAGTGTCTGAATTGCAGTCTGTGTTCCATTTGGTGATATGTGGCTGGCACACGGGCACTGTCATTTCTTGCGCACGCATATTGATTTTAGACTAGTAACGCTACCCACACACGGAGCGGATTCTTTGTAGATTTTTCAACAAAAACACTGCAGATTTTGCTGTGGATTGATTCCGCATTTTACCCCTTATACATTGAACAGGGTGAAATCCGCTGTGAAAAGCCTCAACAGAATGAACATGCTGCAGCTTTGAAAATCTGCAGCATACTCCGATTTCCGTACGGAAAACGTTCCGCAGCATGTGGATAGGATGTTTTTTCAAATCTCATTCACGAGGCTGGGACTTCAATCCACTGCAGATTTTCCACATTAAGTGGAAACTGAATTCTGTGCGGAAATTCCACAGTATTTACAAAGTGAATGAGACTTCATAAATCTCATGCCCACGTTGCGGAAAGAAGACCACACAAGTCGTGCGGAAAGTGTTCTGCTTGGCCCATAGACTTCAATGAGGAGCAGAAATTCCGCAACAGATTTGTTGCGGTTTTTACATAGTTTACGCAGCGGAAACTCAGTAAAAACTTCTTGAAATCCACAGGTGCACACATGCTTTGCTATAACCAATGTTTAACACTAAATACGCAGGTAAAAATACAGCGTTTCCGCAGCAATATGAGCAAAAAAACCTGCACTATTTGGTGCAGATTTCTGTAACTGATCTACCAGCGTTTTTCTATAGATTCTGCTGCAGATTTTCTGTCCTGTGTGGGAACATACCCTAAAGCCTACATGGACAACATTAGTTACATTTTGTTTAGGGCTCATTCACATTACAATATTCCGGATAACTGATAGGTTTGTAAAGCGGCACCTTTATAAATCGATGGGGTCATATTGCGCCTCCATATGCCTTTTGATTTTATTCCAAGGTGCACTGAGGGTTTTTTTCCTCACAAATTCATCCATTTTATTCTATGTTTACATGCCTGGCACCTTGCAAAGTACACCGCTGCATAAAATGTATCCTATTTATGTGCCGCCACAATTTTCTGCCTTTATTAGGTTCAGTCATTTGTTACCATGTTAATTTAACACACCGCTGTTGCTTACTCTATTATCTCACGCTTTATCTATGTTCTTGTGTAGCGTGTTGGTGCACTCAATTACAATTTTGATTGTAAGTGGATTTTACAGGTGCCAACGTCCGCGCCTGGTATGTTAGATTGCTGTTTCATAGTGGCAGCTAATTTGACATAAACGTTCCCATGTCTAGCTCATGAATTATTCACTGTGCAATTACAGGCAGAAGTCAGAGGTAGCAGAATACATGCGGCGCCCGAACATCTGCACAAATCTGTGATGTGTTATTACGCTGATGATTAGCGAAGTGCAACGTCTTTGGATCCGTCTCTCCATCAAACATAACACAGTTGGAAATCCTCCATCAGAAATGACCTTCTTTGTTAACATAATGAGCTATTCCTGATGGGCATGGGGCACTACTGTTACAGAATAGTCTCCTATTGAGAGTGGTGCCGCTTACCGCTCTACTGTATGGAGAACTAGACACCCAGGCTATTGTTTGTATATGTCTATATTACACTACAGGTTCATCCGTGCCTGGTCACGTCTCAGTCTAACATGTGTGCTATTCTATATCGTATCTATATATCCTATGCTGTGACTTGTGTTTTCCCAGAATGTGGTCTGTCTAAATGTTGAGCCCATATATCTAATGCAACAAAGATTAGGTCTCGGCACTGGCATTGTATTCTGTTGAGCGTTGTAGCCTTCAGTGATCCATGTGTCTGTTAGCTACTTGCTCCACGGAACAGACCTCGATGGTAGGGGGTCCTTGGTTTCCATGGTAATTTAATCAACATCCTTTCTGTGAGCGTAAATGAGTGGCAGTCTTCCATGCTTTCAGGCGTCGTCGTTATATCACCTCTGTGGAGAAATAATTTAGAATTGTGGATTTCAATGTAACCGTAACATCATGGGGTGATGACAGTCAGTTACTTACATTTGTGTTTTAAAAGATCTAAAACATTCTCCAGGTTTTTGTCACCATTTGCCAGGAAAAAGGGTTCTCATTCATTTCATTTGGAGCAGGTTAAATTGAACCGGTCACCAGCATTTCACCTATTGAACTCGTTATCCCCTCTCCGACTGTAAATAACGGTCTGCAAACATTTTTGCGCCTTTTATCTTATTGCGCATGCGCCGCTATGGTGTCCTGATTTACACGCGCACCTGAACAGGTTATCGATGCGTAAGTTCAGGATTTCCTGTGTGCTGGGAAGGCGGTGAGCTGTCAATCAAAAGTAAGGGGGTGGGGTTAACTCGGAAAGACTTGAGGACTGAAGATTTGACTCTCATTTTCATTAGCATACAGCGCGGGAACACTAAAAAAAATGTAATACTAAAGCTACAGAGCCAACTTAGAAGAGAATTCTAGGTTACATAAAAATGATTTTTCACCCACTTCCACCTGATATTGCTGGTTTAATAGGTGAAATGCTGGGGACAGGTTCCCTTTAAGGCTTGATGGAGCTATGTGAGCAGGTGTAATGTTGAATGTAGTCTCTACCATTGAGGCTTTAATGTAGGTGAATTTCGAATGCAGGGCATGTGATTGGTTAATTGTCTCCATCTCGCCACTATTGATCCTGGGTCGCTTCAAATGCTCTGTTTCATATGTAAAAGAAATACAAGCTCTAGCATGGAAAGATTGAAGCGTTCCATTGTTAGGTCATACAGTCGCCCTCCTGACATTGGGGAAAATAAGTATTGTTTATTCCAGCAGCAGTAGTTGCCCTGTGCTTTCTTCCACCAAAGCTACGCCACACCGTTATGGTGCAGCAGTATTGCTCCACCGATACACTGTGACTTGCTATGCTGCAATGTTAGGTTTAGGGAAAAAAGTCCCCTCCCCCAAAAAAAATTCCCTGTTGATTTTTATAGCAGATCTATTGTGGTTCTATTTTTATTGAGGTTATATAGAATAGAAAGCCAGTGAATCTGACTGACATGGTTTGCGCTATAGTTTGGACTGGTTTTTGGTGATATTACAGCTTTAAATGACCCCCATTAATTTAACTTTCAGTATCTGTCACAAGAACTGTAGACTGCCATTTATACAGTAATGGCTTGTACTTTGCCTATGGAGTGCAGGTTACAGACTATGTTACAGGCTGTGCTACAGTGAAGCCACAGTAAGTTTGATTTTACCATGAACTCCCCTGCTCTATCTTTAGATCACTATGGCATCTCCTTATATAATTGCCAGGGTATCTCCAAAGTAAAGATATACATCTCCGAGTAAGGGTATGTTCACATGTAGGAATTCTGCCTCAAAATTCCACATCCTATTCATTTCAGTTGGAGTCGGACGCTTCTTTTTCCCGCTAGCTGATTATTTCAGCTAGCGGGAAAAAGAAGCGTCCTGCTCGATCTTCAGGCGAATTCCGCTTGAACCTCCCATTGATTTCAATGGGAGGGAGGAATCTTCCTGCCATCGGCACGCACCACGCAAAATCTGCATGTGAACGAGCCCTTATACTGGCGCGACGGTTCTGTGCCTGCACCTAACTGGTGCTCCTTGTTTTTTAATATTCTTGGTGTCCGGATCCTGTGTCAGTCAGCGCAGGCACGGTTTAATGAACAGTCATTCTAGCAGCATTTATTTCATCATTATGTATGTGATGATGTCGCCTTCCCGGACTGTGCAGAATGGAAGAAGAGACCTTTACATTATCCAGGAGATCTGTAATTATGGTGCCTAGTTGTGGAACCCCAAGAAAAGAGACACCTCTTGGGAGATCAGTGTGATTTTCTCCAATGTCTAGACTTTTTTTTCTTCTTAATCTAAGCTTCATATTTTGTAGACCTATATGTAGACATACTGCAGGACTGGAGCCAGCCAGGAAGTCAACGCCTAGAAGCTTGCAATTGTAAGGAAGTTCTTATTGTCCGACTCCTGGAGTGGTCCAACTGAAGCCTACGTTCTATAAGTAGTCCACCAGGGTATGTTCACACACAGCTTTTTGACGCGGAAACTGCGTCTCAATCCGCGCCGAAAAAACAGGCAAAAATGTCTCATTGATTTCAATGGGAGACGGGGGCGTTTTTTTCTCGCTAGCGGAACAAAACGCTAGTGGGAAAAAGACGCATCATACCCTTTCTTTAGACTTTTTCGTGTCTGATCTCCCATTGACATCAAGGGGCGGTAGAGAAAGCGGTTTTCGCAGCCTTTTGCCTTTGGTGCTCAATGGCTGCGGATGAAAAACGCAGCAAAGGGTGTGCAGGCAGGTCAATATCTGCCTCAAATTTCCTGAAGGATTTTTGAGGCAGATTTTTCCACCTGCAAAAAAAAACTGTGAACTAGTCCTAAGGGTATGTTCACATTGTGTTTTTCGGGGCAAAAGTGCCACGTAAAACGTCTGAAAAAACAGAAGCTGAACGCCTACAAACATATGTCCATTGATTTTCAATGGGAAAAATTGTGTTTCGTTCAGGCGGGGCGTTTTTTAAACTGCTTTCTGAAAAAACATTGCATAAAAAAAAAAAGCATCAAAAGTAGTAGCATGTCACTTCTTGAGCCGCTTTTCATTGTCAATCGAAAACCTGCTCCAAAAAACGATTGCTTTAAAAACGGCTGACAATCAGAGGCTCTTTTCCCTTGAAAACCGCTCCGTATTTTACGGCCGGTTTTACTTTAGTGTGTGAACATACCCTAACTCTGTCCATCCAAGTATGAACCCTGATTATGTTCTTAGAGATTTTAATGCCATAATTGTGCCCTTTCCTTTAATACAATCCTTCTACTACACCGTGACCATGTGCCTAAAAAATGTAAGATGGCCGTAAACTTTGGATTTTTGTCAGCAGGTCCCGCTAATTTTGTCAATCTTTCGATAATCTTATATCTGTAGACATGACTGATGGAGGGAAGGAAGCGAAGATGATCTACTGTAGATTGGAGTTTTACCGGTCTGATCCTTGTTGTTTACCATTTAGATGTTTCACAACTCTTTGGTTAGTCGGGTGATAGCTGTCGGCCCACAGATTGTGTATAGCGAGATTTACGTGGTCTCCGATAGCTCACCTGTTCAGATCTAAGCTGCATTATCCCTGTGCTGACCGTATAGACGTACATCTTGGTAGTAAGTTATCTGGCAGTCCCTATTAGACTTTGGTATTAATCTAATAAATTTAGTTGGAGAACCTTTTTATTATTAGAAATGGTTATTTGGGGTATAAAATACAGATTGTGTGATAACAATCCCTTAACTTGGCTATTGGTAACTTCTAACACCTTCTACTTTCAAGAGGCTCATTCACTGACACGACACACACATATTTAAAGGGGTTGTTTAATTTCTCCTGTTCTGTCTGCACATTTGAAGGTATACATTGTTTCCATAGGATATGTCCTAAACATATTATTATAAGGGAAATTGCTCTATGCAGGTATGGACTTGCCATACAACCCTGGCATTTTGCCTTTGTGGTACAGACTGAAGGTGAAGAATCCTTTTAATACTTGGGTTAATAATGCTCTTCTTTCTACGTACTGTTAATTACAACCTGTGCCGTGGACAGCTCAGTGGACCATTAAGATGCTATCGCTGGGGCCATTAAATAAACTGGTCTCACTTGTTAATAGCTACACCATGACTAAAGCTATATTTGATAGCTCCCTAAATGGCACATCAATTCTGCATGTCAGAGTACAAGTTGTTTTCATTAGTACTTCAGGGCGGATAAAGACGTCTGGAGTAGCCAAGATAAGAATCCTGTAATGCAAGATGAACCCAATTGGGAGACGTTTATAAAAGCTGGTAATATAACTTGGGGAGGCTACTCAGTACTGTATGTTTATCATCCTAGAATGTGTGGTTATGCATTAGACCGCTCTATTTTCTCTTCTCTTTTTTCCGTGTTGTTTTTTTTTTAGTAATCTGCTGTCATTTTGTCTTGTTTATACTTGATGGCAAGGATTCACACATTTCCATAATAACTAGCTGTTGATCAAACAATAGTTGCTGCCCGCAGAACCTTTTCCGCAAATTAGCTGTATTCTGCCAATTGGATGCAGTGACTAATATTTCTGTTGAGCCGTGACATATGATGCATCACCACACTTCTCATCGAGATGTAAAGAGACTTTTTTTTTTTTCCCCCCATTTGTTAATTCCGTTGTACTTACATTTTAGTCTGTGGTTGAGAACCATGTAATGACAGCTCATTGTTAAAAGACCAATATCTACATTTAAGATCTACTAAATATTCAGCAGTGAATGCCAGAATTCAGGAGAGTGTCGAAGCTAAAAAGCAGTTTCGTTTTTCTGAGAGAATTATTTTTTTGTTAATATTAGATATCCTGAGTTTACATGTATAACAGACCTTGATTTACAGAAACTCCAGCCCCCTTCCCCTAATCGTGGCGATCTGCAGTTACCTTTTATTGTTTATAGTAAAATCCATTTACTTTCTGAAATATTCATCTTTAATCTCTAAGCCCATCAATTGCTTCTCGACTAGGAAGTTCCTGCTATTATTGCTTTAAGAATGAATAAGAGACTGACAAATGACACCCCACACAGGGAAATACATTTCATTCAAGAGTTTACAGTAGAAAGTCAGCACTCTGTGGTATATCCAAAGTATAAACTTTATTTTACATCATCCTGAAGAAAATGTCCAATAAATTGCTTACGCATTTCGAGCGCCACACATGCTCCTAACCTGATGTTCTATTACCCCACTGTGTATTTCAAGGGAAGCACACCTGAGCTCCCCTAACACAATGCATAGCACATCCATTCGTCACCGCAAAGAGGGGTCAGAGATCAATAACTTCTACCAAACATTCCCTATATAAGTAATATATACATATAGACCCTAAGATGTGTTTGATCTTCGTATTAAGCCTATATATGTATGTGTATATATTTATATCAGAAGTCCAACCATTCGTTTACTATCTTGAATTAGCAGTGTGTCCGATTTAAAACACCATGACACATATCGAAGAAAAGTGATATATAGAGAGAGAGAGGGTCTATCTATCTCTTGTCGGTAGTGGGGATTCATCTATTGAGATGTGATCACACATTGCACCATTGTGTTAAAAAAAAAAAAAGAAAGAAAAAAAGCCTAGTTCACACAGAGTTTTTTTGCAGACAGAAAAAAATCTGCGGCAGATTTTAATCTGCCTGCACTTTTTTGCTGCGTTTTTCGCCCGTGGCCTTTGAGGACCGTGGGCAAAAAACTTTGAGAAACACGCTTTCTCTGACTCCCATTGATTTCAATGGGAGGTCAGAGGCGGAACCGCGGCAAGATAGGACATGCTGCTTTTTTTTTCCCGCGAGCGGCTAAAAGTGGTCTAGGAAAAAGGTGCCTATGCTGCCTATTGAAATCAATGGGAGTCAGGTGTAGATGGTTTTTCGGCGTGGATTCCAACGCAGTTTCCGCTTCAAAATCGGCGGAAGAAAATCTGTCTGAACTGGGCCAAATGCAATGCGATTGCGGATTTGCTGATGTTTTCTTTTTACCACCTGGGGGCCTATCAACGGCCCCCAGGTCTTCCTTCCCAGAGGCATGGCCTAACAGATGCCTGTCAGTTTACACTGACAGGCAATAATACACCGCAATACAGAAGCATTGTAGTGTATTATAAAAGCGTTCGCATGATCGCACAGTAAAGTCCCCTTGTAGAACTAAAAAAAAAGTTACATTTGGCATCCCCCAAATCGTAACGACCCACTGAATAAAGTTATTTATACCACACGGTAAATGGCGTAGATTTAAGATGCAAGAAAGAATAGCGAAATTGCTGGGTTTTTTTTCTATCTCCCCCCCTCCCCCCCAAAAAAAAAAGTTAATAAAAGATCATCAAATTAGATGTACCCCAAAATGCTGCTATTAAGTAAAAATAAAAAAATACAACTTGTCCCGCAAAAAAACAAGTTTTTAGACAGCTATGTTGACGGAAAAATAAGTTATAGCTCTTTGAATGTGACAATGGAAAAATGTAAAAAATATAGCTTGGACATTAAGGCCTAAAATAGGCTGGTCACTAAGGGGTTAATAAAGGCAATATGTATAATATAGTGTCAATTTCTGCCACCTGAGGCAGAATACACCCACTCAACAGGCAAAACCAGAAACTATACCCATTATAAACAACAACCATGGTGACCATGTTTAGCACTAGCTAGAGTGCCCATATGACACCTTAGTGGTTCGCACTATTTCCTTGCAGTCCTGGGTTCGAATCCAACCTAGGATAACATCTGCATGGAGTTTGTGTTCTCTTGTTTGTGTGGATTTCTTCTGGATACTCCATGTGAGTGATGACCACTTCTACAGTGCTGCAGAATATGTTGGTGCTCTATAAATGAATAAAATATTAGAATGGACTGCCTGCAAATTACACACCAGGCAATCCTACCTGCCAGAGCTTTAATATAGTCCTCCCTCTACAAGACATAATAAAGCAGCACAATGTTCCTCCCCAAACAGACAGCACTGGAATTGCAATTGTTATGCAAATGCAATTCAGTGCTTCTAGTAGTTAGGGCTCATTCAGACGAGCGTGTATCACGTCCGTGTGACGGCCACACGGACTCCTTTATTTCAATGGGACAGAGTGTGTGTAGGGTCTGTGAAAATATAGGACATGTCCTATTTTTTTGCGCTTCACGCATCCCTCCATAGACTCTAGTCTATGGGGGATGCGTGATAAGGCGTCCCGCATGGACAGCAGTTTTTCACGTCCGAGGTTGGCCACGTTCGTGTAAATTTAGCCTTGAGCTTTCCAGAGAAGGGTACACCATGTCTGCAGGGGTTCCACCCCCTAAAGTTGTGCACACCAGTAAATAATTAAGGTTTTGTTTACATGCTGTTGTAGTCTACTGCACGTTTTTAAAAAAAAAAAAAAACTTGCCGCTGAACCATATAACAATAGTAATAAAGCGCGCATGGGTTGTCCTTTTTTTTTTTTTTTAAACAGTCTATGGAGTGATGCGTGAAAAGATAGGACATGTCCTATTTTCGTGCGGACCCTTCGCACGGTCCGTTGAAACAACGGTTGTGTGAACGGCCACATTAAATTACATAGGTCCGTGGGGCGGCCGCGGTTTCAATGGCCGTCCCACGGACGTTAACACGTTCGTGTGAATCGGGCCTAACACCACAGGACTGCACGCATATATGGCAGCAAATTTTGGTGTCTTGTTGGCATCTACTGGCCTTGTTTATATTTTTCTGCTGCTTACTTATATTCTGGCAGCAATCATATTGTTTTTTATAGGTTCTGATGTTGGTATGAAATCCATACATGAATGGACTACATTTTTCCTAGATTTGGTTTTGCATTTTCTGCGTGTTTTTACTTCCTGGGCTAATAAAATTGCTGAATGTGTGGTAATTGAGCTGTTAAGATTTCAAAGCCGTTGTCAAACGCATTGTACATCTTGTGTCTGTGGATTTTAGATAACAGGAGTCTTCTATTCTGGTTCTATGTGGCATCATGAGCTGTAATTCCAGCCATCGGTTTCTGATACTACTTTCACACAATAGCCATGCATATTTCTATGGCTAATGGGGAACACCAAGTCTCTGAGACAGAACTGACACTACATGGAACTGCATCCCATGAATTACGGTCCACTCTGCTAGGATTCAGTTTCAGCCGCCATCCTCTTTATTATGCCATAAATTTTATATGTGACTATAAATACGACTGCAATCTGCAGATCCTGGTAAACGGTCTTTTCGAAATGGCTGAGAGGGTCCAGAAACATGTCTGCCCCTTCATCTCTCTCATCTCCAATTCACAAACCCATGTGAATGAGACTTCAAAATGTTCTGCGTATAATATAACTGAAGCCATATTAACATTATTAGTCGGGATCCTAGCATCCGTTATGTTCAGATCATTGAACATAAACATCTTAATTTCTCAATATTGGTTAGTAATAACAATGACGGAGATTTACTAAGCAAAATGCAGAAAAAATCCTAGTGCAAATTGGGCGTACAGAATCGGGTATATTGTGGATGTCAAATATATTTAGTTTTTTAGACTTTATACGTATCTCGAGTTTTGAAATGTGTGTAGAAAAAAGGAAGGTGTCCAAGGAGAGTTATAAATGTGCCAATATTTGGGGCAAAATATTAGGGTACATGTACGCTAGCCATGAGGTAGGTGGCAAATGGAATACACGTGTCTAACATGCCTAATGAGTTGCAACAAAATTAACATGCTGACGGTGTCATTTTGATTTTTGGCACGATTTTTGCTGGCTTATAAATTTGCCCATCATATGATAATATTGATAAATCTTTTTCGATGTTTTTCTAATTAGCGTCTTTATCATTTTACTGTGCTCAACTATGCATAACTCAGTACGGTTTTGTAAAGCTTCGTCATCTAAATCTATTTGTAAGAAAATCGATAAGGGTTTTTCAAGAGCTTTTCCAATAGTCTGAAGGGTGGGGGGTCAGACTGTGTGTTTAGGGACTATGCTGTAAATTCCTTTGTCATAAAGCCCCTTTAAGTGTAATGTGTTTGAATGCATGTTACTGTTTATGATTGGGTTTTTGGATTACATTTCTCTTCCATTGTATTTACAGGAGCAGCCAAGGATTTATGCACATGAAACTGTCAAAGGCCAAAGAAAAATATATATTGGGTCAGAACAGTCCTCCTTTTGACAGCGTCCCTGAAGTCATCCATTTCTACACCACCAGAAAGCTTCCAATAAAAGGAGCAGAACATTTATCACTCCTCTACCCTGTAGCAGTGCGGACCCTTTAGATTGCAGACGGACTGAAGCACCCCTTCCTGTGGACAGGGGACTGGCAAGAAGCATTGTTGCAAGGACTGAACATCTGCACTACAAATCAGCAGGGTACTGCAGGGGGACAACTTAGGCACTGACATTGTGAATAGTCAACTACGGCCACTCACAATATGTACGATGTTGCACTACGGCTTTCATAAAGAACACTGCTTCTGTTTTGAGAAGGTTCCATGATGTTTTGTAGGTTTTCAAGGGTAAAAAAAAAAAAAGCATGGTTTGATGCAATGCTTATTTTGGAGTAGAAGTTGAACTGTAAAAAGCATATACAATACAATATAAACTAGTATATATGCTCAGAAAAGATCTGAGGTGTCCATTGCAAACCTCTTTCGAAGCATAATACTGTTTGGTGCTTTTGGGCTATATTGGCAGTTATGTCATTTCAAATGAGGAGAAATAATTGGTTTGCCTTGTACGCTTTATACCTCATGGCAGTGATGCTGGGGGTTGCTCAAGCATAAAATGTCAGCAATGGTCAACTATTTATCTTAAACTACAAAAAATGATCTGAAATGAGGCGTTCCATTTCCAGCTATATCAGCCGATTCTCGGCAGAGTTAATAATTGCTGTGAAATTGAGGCATATAAGCCATAGAAAACATCCCAAAAGATGTCTGGATGGTACAAATATCTTGAAGGAATTACATCAAAATGTAAAGCCTCGGTAACGAAGTTCCATAGCTATCCGAAAACTGTTTCCTTGAAGGCCTCTCCTTCTACAAATAGGCAATGCAGATTTTCATATTAAAGGAAAGGAGGCCCAGTGAAGAGGTCTAGGCCATGCCCTGTAGAGATTTAATTGCTGTGTGGAGCATTAAAGGGAATCCGTCACCAGGTTTATGCTGCCCATCTGAGGGCAGCACAAATTAGTGTCAGACACCCTGATTATAGCAGTAGGTTCCTTGTTTTCTTGCAGTTATTTTCATAAAATCACTGTTTATCGGTGGCAACGCGAGCCGAGCCAGGAGTCCGCTCACTGATATGCGTGTACTCAGGAGTCCTTGATATACGTGAGCTGCTGCCCCCACCCACCGCTACGTAATGACCGCTTTCTTCCTCTAGGTCTTTTTAGACTGATATTGGCCATTGGCACTAGTTTGCTCGAGTCACAAGGAGCAATGATAGGTAATGTATGGGGACAAATGATTGTTACTACGATCGTTTGTCCCCATGCGTTTGCATCATTTAGGCAACACATCACCCTGCCAGCTAGCGTCCATTTTATTGGTCGCATAAAAGATCCCATGAACGAGCTCGTTTATCGGCTGATCGTTGCCCCGTTTCACAGGGCAATGATCAGGAGCATTCATATGAACGCTAGTTTGCCCGATCAAATGGCCTTATGCACATTATATGGAGAAAGCTGTCAGTCAGTGGCCGGAAGGTGGAGGGAACCTGTTGTGCTTGGCTCGCGCTGCAGCTGATACACAGTGGTTTTATGAGAACTACTGCAAGAAAACAAGTAAGGTATACACCGCTATAATCTCTGGCGCTTCTTTATGCTGCCCTCAGATAGGTTAGCATAAACCCGGGAACAGATTCCCTTTAAATGTTTCAGTGCTATCACCTTTCAACGCTAAGCTTTAGAAAAAACCACCAATAACATTTTCTGTGGCACCTAGAGCCTGCGTGGACTGCTCTGACAATATGTCTAGTAATACTTGTCTGTTGGAGCAATAATTGGTTTCTCACTTGCTACATCCGTTATTATGACCCATTATTGAGCAAAGTCACGTTTTGGTTAATTATTTATGAATAGGATATGTAAATAAAGAAAATAGCGGTTTAATATATAATTATATTTTTGACCCCGTTTTTTGGTACAAAGAGTTGTTGTGCACCTTTTTTACAGTCGGAGGCCTTAAAAGGCAGCGTTGACAATGTTTAGTGTTTGTACAGTGTGACTGTCCTTTAGTGAGGAAGAGTTACTCGAATGTTCTAGGTTTAAGTCTAAATCAGGGTATTGTTATTTTTGACTGTTAGCTTGTGAAGTCGGTTTTCCTCCAATCCAAATAGTTTAAAAAAAAACGACAGTATTAGGGTTCCAACCTTCTCTTTAATAAAATTGATCTTCAGCATGTGGAAGTGAAAATTATTGTCTCTGCTCAACTGTTGTCAGCAGTTCGTTGAATTTCTTTGTGCAATACAGTATATGCTTTCCAAGCTGTTTCTGTGTCTGACTTTTACTGGTGATTGGGAAGAATGATAAAGCTACGGAGATCATCACCGGGAGACGGCTCTTAATTGATATCTGAAGTGCAATGGTTTATTCATGTTTTAATGCTATTCACTTATGCCTCTGGATTTGCACCTCATTACCCCCGAATTCTAATGCAAATTGGGTTCCGATTTGCAAGGAACTTTGTCTAAGAGGTCAGGCCTAAAAAAAATATACAAGTGTCCTGATGTGAATGAGAGAAAATGAGAATTCCCTTTGCGGGGAAGCAGCCGTGCCTGACATCTGACATTTAATTACTAGCCTCTCCAGCGAGACACCCAAATTATACCACTTCAGTGATTTCTATAGACATAACTGACAGGGACCATACAGCGTCGCCGACTTAAGCCATCAAGGAAGGCAATCTCAAACCTTGAACAAAAGCCACATTTATTTATAAAGCCTATGTAGAATCCTAGATTTGTTATCTCCGAACTGTGACACTCAAAATCATAATTTATTGAGGGTTTTTTTAAGGTGGTGGCGGGGGGGGGGGAGGATACCGGTGTCTTTAACGGACTGTAGTATTTTAGTATGCTTTTAGCCTTACTCTTGACTCTCTAAGGAGTAAAAACGAGTTGGCAATAAAAAAAATTATTACCGTGTACAACTCTAAGCTTCCATTTAAATCACATGATATGAGAAATTACCAACCATGCATTATAAAATATTAGCACGCTCCATTTACACAAATCACTCATCTGTTTGCAGATTTTCGTAGCAAATTAAGTTTCTATGGAAGAATTTACGACAATATCTGCAGCTTTTCACAATGATTATTATGTACAGAGCTTGAAGCCTATACACTGAATTTATATGGGGAGTCCTATGAGTTGAGAAGTAAAGATCACTCAGTTTTATACCATGTCTACAGGGCGCCATCACCCAATGGCAGGTCGTTCTGTTTGTTCTGCTGCATCAGTAGGTTGTACTGCTAATGGCATGAAAAAGAAGCCTGTAGAAAGTATCACCTGTGGCTCCAGCCTTGAAATAGGTCCCGGAAACATAGGCACGTAGTATAAGCAGATATTGTAAAAAGGGCATGAAGTGAGAGAACTGGGTTACAGGTAATACATACATGCAGTTCTAAACCAAACTTTCTAGGTTTGATGTCAACACCGTTTGAATTGAACAAGAGTGACCCAGAATTCTATTTACTTAAGATGGATCTCCACCTTTTTGTCTTACAGGTTTTTTTTTTTTTTGTGTTCAAAGCTTGGCGCTAATACATTTCTTATTATATCTTTATAGAGGTTGGGCTCCATTTTTCTGTACAAGCTCCAAATTCCCTGCATATGTTTTCTTAAAGTAGACACCTGGCATATTGTGGATGAATGTGAATGCCACCCATTCCTTTACACCTTTGGGCACCTTCATGCAGCTTTGCAGTAAAGTGTAACATATAATGCATAAGCAGAGCCTGAGATGCACAACCTCATAAAAATGAAAGTTCAAGATATGCAGAGTTCATATACGCCACGTATGCCTGTGTCTACATGCACATATTATCACAAAATCATCAAAACTGAAGAGGTAAAAAAAAAATCTGATGCAAAGATTTACTGGCATCTGGTTCGCCGAATCAACATAAGGCCTGATTTCGGGGGAAGGGGTGAAAAGAACCCCTATATGTGAGACACATCCTGTCTAAGGCTGCATTCACATATGCATCAGGGCTCCGTTTCATCGGAGCTTTCCGTTGGAACGGAGCCGGTTTCCATTTCCATCACCATTGATTTCATTCCGTTGTGCAAGAGTTTTGATGGAATCGATATCACAGTCAACTACGGTATTGATTCCGTCAAAACAACGGAACTGTTGCACAAAAGAGACAAACGGAAACCATTGGCACGGATCTGTCCGTTTTTAAATCAATGGAAATGGAAACCTATGGTTTGTGTCAGTCAGGGATCCATTCTGACGGAAAGCTCCGACGGAACGTCAGTATAGAGCCCGAACGGATCTTCTTTAAACAAGTTTTTTGTTTTGGGTTTTTTTTCCAGCGTGTTTAAAATGCATGTAAAAAAAAATATGCATTTCAAGTGTATGTTTCAATGGCATATTTTATTTAGGGACATTTTGTACAGCTTTTTTTTTAAAAGTCCTATAAAGAAGTCTATGAAAAAAAATTCCCTACCTAGAGTGAGACCCAAAAAAATGAGACACACTGACCACAAAAAGCATAGAAAAATGCTACAAAAAATGCGATTTTTAAATGCCGTGCGTCATTTCAGCCTAGGGGGGTGATGACCTGAGCAAAAGTCCATGCATCAACCCCCTGGGGTCACTGGAGGCTGTACAAGAGATGAGTGAGGTTATGTTCACACAGTGACTTTTGCATGCCGGGCCTCGCCGCAGAATTATTCCCGCTGTCCACAGAAAGATTCCTGCTCCTATTCACTTCAATGGGAGGTTTGGGCA
Organism: Rhinoderma darwinii; assembly: GCF_050947455.1. Lineage (NCBI taxonomy): Eukaryota > Metazoa > Chordata > Amphibia > Anura > Rhinodermatidae > Rhinoderma > Rhinoderma darwinii. Next base: position 325,017,208 of record NC_134687.1, on the reverse strand, counting down.
GAATCCGCCCGAAGATCGCGCAGAATCCGCCCAAAGATCGGGCAGGACGCTTCTTTTGTCCGCTAGCTTAAAAAATCAGCTAGCGGGAAAAAGAACCGTCCGCCTCCCATTGAAATGAATGGGAGGTGGAATCTTGTGGAAGATTATGCCGCAAAAAATCTGCCGTGTGAACATAGCCTAAGGGATTGCGGAATTGCTGCGTTTTTTTCGTCAGGAATTGCAGACGGAAAAAACGCAGCAAAATACAGCAGCAGCAAAGTGGATGAGATTGAACAAATCTCATCCACACGTTGCGTAAATACGGAGCGGGAAAAAACGCTCAAATTGACCTGCGGTGCAGAAATTTGGTCAGCAGCATGTAAATTGTATTTGCGTAAACGCTACTTTTGTTGCGGGAATTTCCCATTGAATTCAATGGGAGGTAAAATCCCGCAACAAATAGCAGTTGTTGCGTTTTTTTGCGGCGGGTTCGCAGTGATCCCTAAACCAAAAACGCAACTCGGGGAAAAAAAAAAAAGCCGGATACTTACCCAGAAGTCTGTTTCTTCCTCCAGCGTGGCCTCCTGGGATGACGTTTCATCCCATTTGACCGCTGCAGCCTATCCTAGGCTGTAGCGGCGGTCACATGGGATGAAACGTCATCTCATGAGGCCGGCCTGGGTGACGTCAGAAGGCTTGCCTCCTGGGAAGACCCTTCATCCCAGGTGACCGCCGCTGCAGCCAATCACAAGCTGCAGCGGTCTCCTGGGATGAAATGTCATCCCAGGAGGCAGGCTGGCTGCTGCTGCAGTTTCCGCAGCAGACATTCCAGGCGAAAAACTGCACCACAGTTTGGTGCGGTTTTTGCCTGCGGCGCAAAGGATGGATATACGCGGTGTGCTTTTACGCAGCGTAACCATCCCGTGTAAACTCAGCCAAGAGGTTGTGATCTTTCTTCCTTCTGTCACTGGCAGCTGATGGCTGTTTCTCCCTATTCCACCACAAGCATGAACAATCAGTTCAGCCTAATGTTAGGCGGTCGCCATATACATTATATTGTTGGCTGACCCACTCTCGAAATTATGTTCAGACAACCTTATCTCATGTATGGCCGGTTTTAGAGGCTCTGTCACCAGATTAGAAGTGTCCTATCTCCTACATAATCTGATCGGCGCTGTAATGTAGATAACAGCAATGGTTTTTATTTTGAAAACGATAATTTTTGAGCAAGTTATAAGCAATTTTAGATGTATGCTAATGACTTTCTTAATGGGCAACTGGGCGTGTTTTACTTTTTGACCAAGTGGGCGTTGTACAGAGGAGTGTATGACGCTGACCAATCAGTGTCATACACTTCTCATTGTTCCAGTCCATTGTTACAGTGTGATTGTGCAGTGAAAGAAGCTGGGCTGGAACAATGAGAAGTGTATGATGCTGATTGGTCACTGATTGGTCAGCGTCATACACTTGTCTTTACAACGCCCACTTGGTCAATTGTAAAAACACGGCCAGTTGTCTATTAAGAAACTCATTAGCATAAATCTAAAATTGCTCATAACTTGCTCAAAAATGATTGTTTTTCAAAATAAAAACCATGGTTGTTATCTACATTACAGCACCGATCAGATTATGTAGGAGATAGGGCACTTATAATCTGGTGACAGAGCCTCTTTAAGGCCTTTTACGCGGTCCAATTTTGAGGCAAACGATCGTTCAGAAGAATTTCCAATAATTACCCTGTGTAAACATGGCAACGATCAGCCGATGACTGAGCAAACGCTCGTTCATTGGCTGATCAGCTTGTTTGTGGCCAATAGAATGGTCGATTGTTGAATGGTCGCAGCTCCTTATGTACATAGGGAGATGTGCTGCTGACATGATGGAAATGTATGGGGACTAACAATCGCTCGTCCCTACACATAACCGATCATTTCTCCTTGTGAAAGAAGCAAAGAAGCACCAATCGACAAGCTGTATTCTCGGTCGGCGCTTGTTTTCATGGCCCATGTTGGACCATGTAATAGGACCCTTCATAAACACCTAACGTTTCCGTTTTGAAGGTATTTGTAATGTCCATAGAGGCGCTATAAGATATGTAGTTTGAAGTATCTTTCTCACACCGAAATATTTTTTATCTTTAACGAGACTTATTGTTTTTGTTGTAGTGAGCGGCGTATATCTCTGTCCATAGGAATGCATTCGGCTAGGGCGGCTTATCTCACTACAAAATAATCGCGGTGATAAATCCCTGTCCATAAGAATGCATGGAGTAGCTTGAAAATCTCTTCAAAGCTACACACTTGTGTGGAGTGATTTTGAGGAGATTTTCAAGCAACTCCATGCGTTCCTATGGACAGAGATTTATCACAGCGATCTTTTGTAGTGAGATAATTCGCTCTAGTCAAATGCATTCCTATGCATCGCGGTTTTATTGCTCACTGCAACAAAAGAGTGTACGTCCAGCCCTTCAGTTAGAGGCTCTGTCACCACATTAGAAGTGCTCTGTCTCCTACATAAGGAGATGGGCGCTATAATGTAGGTGACAGTGATGCTTTTTATTTAATAAAACGATCTATTTTCACAAAGTTAGGAGCGATTTTAGGTTATGCTAATGAGCTTTCTTAATGCCCAAGTGGGCGTATTTTTACTTTCAACCAAGTGGGCGTTGTACAGAGGAGTGCATGACGCTGACCAATCCGTGACCAATCAGCATCATGCACTCCTCTCCATTCATTTAGGCTGGGTTCACACGACCTATTTTCAGACGTAAACGAGGCGTATTATGCCTCGTTTTACATCTGAAAATAGGGCTACAATACGTCGGCAAACATCTGCCCATTCATTTGAATGGGTTTGCCGACGTATTGTGCAGACGACCTGTAATTTACGCGTCGTCGTTTGACAGCTGTCAAACGACGACGCGTAAATTGACTGCCTCGGCACAGAAGTGCAGGGCACTTCTTTGCAACGTAATTTGAGCCGTTCTTCATAGAACTCAATGAAGAGCAGCTCAAGATTACAGGCGTCAAAGACGCCTCGCATAATACGAGGAGCTGCTTTTACGGCTGAAACGAGGCAGCTGTTTTCTCCTGAAAACAGTCTGTCTTTTCAGCCGTAAAAGCCAGCTAGCATGTGAACATACCCTTACACTGCACTAGCGATATAGATATATCACTATGTGCAGCCTCATATACAAGCCCTAACATTACTACAGTGTCCTGATAATGAATACACATGACCATCCAGCCTGGACGTCATGTGTACTCAGAATCCTGACACTTCTGAATCTTTTCTGTGAGATTCCAGCAACGGATACGAAATCTCGCGAGATTACGAGGTAAACGAGATTTCGTATCCGTTGCTGTAAATCTCACAGAAAAGATTCAGAAGTGTCAGGATTCTGAGTACACATGACGTCCAGGCTGGATGGTCATGTGTATTCATTATCAGGACACTGTAGTAATGTTAGGGCTTGTGTATGAGGCTGCACATAGTGATATAACTACATCGCTAGTGCAGTGTAAATGAATGGAGAGGAGTGCATGATGCTGATTGGTCAGCGTCATGCACTCCTCTGTACAACGCCCACTTGGTCGAAAGTAAAAATACGCCCACTGGGGCATTAAGAAAGCTCATTAGCATAAACCAAAATCGCTCCTAACGTTGTGAAAATAGATCGATTTTTTTTTAAAATAAAAAGCACTGCTGTCACCTACATTACAGCGCCGATCTCCTTATGTAGGAGACACGGCACTTATAATGTGGTGACAGAGCCTCTTTAAGAGGAAGAGTCAATGCATCCACATGATAGAAAAAAAGCGCAACCCACCGAAGAAGTCTCTTGGTGCTCAGGTGACACCTGCGACATGACGCTGGCTGACTGCTCTTCTGTTCTTCCTATTGTATTGGGTTGCTATAAAAGCTAGCTGCATGATCTCCTAACGAAAAATAATTCTACCGTGAGCAACCTCTAAATTGACAATTTTATTGAACGTTCAAGCACGTAAGTGAAACACCTGCCTGAATTTTTCCATGAAGCCCGATTCTGCTTGTGCGCAGGTGTCTGTCACTTTCATGTTTGCTTAGCTAATTATTGTGACACCTGCCAAAAGGAACAAATCCCTCAAACACCCACTGTCTGCCAGCGCCCACATAACGGAGCTGCATCATTATTTTAATACCAGGCACTGCTGATCGGACCTGTAATTCTACAGTGGTTTCTTCTAGTCTTCTACTTACCCAGCAAGTTCTCTACAATACTTAACCCTGCTTATCACAAATAGGAAGTGTTCATCAAGCCTGTCTTAAAAGTTAAAAAGCTTTTTTTCAATAATTATTTTTTTAGGCCTCACCCTGCTCTTCCTCTGATTGTGGATGTTTCCTTCTGGTCACAAATGCTTGAGTTTCCTTGAACAGTTAACAATTGGAGACTTCTCGCTTTCTAAGATAGCAGCAGTTCTTGCTTGCCAAATTACTTTAGAGTGTTGATAATATATTAACTATGTGAGTGGACTAATGACAAGTCAATGATCTGGCGACAGAGCTGGAGAGTATATTCACAAAGGGCAGATTTTTTTGCAAAAATTTCTGCGACTGTCCTTTACATCTGAATGGGGCTTGCAGAAATCCATGCACCTGCTGCAGACAGAACCCTATTCACGTGTTTAGAATGGATTCTTTGCCACCTATATATTTATAACTTTAATCTATGGCTTGTACTGTCTAAAGAAGCCATCTAAACCATTCAAAACCGTATGTCAAAAAATCTTGGTTTGGCCTCCTTCATGCACACGCTTGTGTTTTTGGTTTTTTTCATATGTAGGTAAACGCCATGCGTTTATAAAGTTTGTTGTGACTTTTTTTAACCCCTTGGCGACATACGACTCTAATACTGAAATGTCGCCATGGGGAAGTATGGAGCGCACTCCATACATGGCGGGTGATGCCTGTGTTACACAGCCGACGCCTCACTCCAGCGGGCAGAATCAAAGTTCACTTTGATTCTGCCCGTTTAACACCTTAAATGCTGCGGTCAATCGTGACCGTGGCATTTAAATTGTTAGAATCAGAGGGGCGCTCGCTTAGGGTATATGCACACACTAGCTGGCTTTTACGTCTGAAATTACAGACTTTTCAGGAGAAAACAGCTGCGTCGTTTCACACGTAAAAGCTCCTCCTCGCATTATGCGAGGCGTCTTTGACGGCCGAACATTTGAGCTGTTCTTCATTGAATTCAAAAAAAAGTTATGGCTTTTGGAAGGCGTGGAGGCAAAATCAAAAATGGAAAGACTGAAATTGGCCGTGTCTCCAAGGGGTTAAGTTCTATAGAGGAGCCTATGAAGAAAACACCAGAAAAATGCCATACCTAGAGCATGCTTGATAAAAACACCTACTAATCACAGAAACGTTACAAAAATGCCACAAACCAAAACACCCTGAAGGAAGATTTACTATGCTAACTTCGCCAGAGTTTTGTCTCCATTTGCGCCAAAAAAAACTGGCATACTTGCCTTGCGCTAGGTTTTTGTGTTTTTAGACGCTTTATACGCCTCACTGTGCAGTTTTGAAAAATGTCTAAAGAAGGGGGCATGGTTTGAAATGCACCAGAATTGTTCTAAAAGTTTTAAAGGCAAATTTTTGGTCTAGAGAAAGCCAAAAATGTAATGTTTCGAAGACATAAGTGTCTAACTTCTAACAAGATCCCCTAAATGTATAACCATTTGCGTCACTGCGATTAATTTTTTTGCAACATCTGCCTGTCTGGTCTAGTTTTAAGTAGTCTAAGGCCTCATGCACACGACCGTATTTTTTCCCACCCGTAAATACTGGCGTAAATACGGGTCCGGTGTAACACGTATTCCACCCGTTTTGCACCAGTATTTACGAACCCGTGCCCCTGTAAATATGGGTCCGGTGTCACCCGTATTCCACCCGTATTTACGGGCACGTTTTTGGCGGCAAAATAGCACTGCACTAATCGGCAGCCCCTTCTCTCTATCAGTGCAGGATAGAGAGAAGGGACAGCCTTTTCTGTAATAAAAGTTAAAGAAATTCATACTTACCCGGCCGTTGTCTTGGTGACGCGTCCCTCTCTTCACATCCAGCCCGACATCCCTGGATGACGCGGCAGTCCATGTGACCGCTGCAGCCTGTGATTGACCTGTGATTGGCTGCAGCGGTCACATGGCCTGAAACGTCATCCAGGACGTCGGGCCGGATGTCGAGAGGGACGCGTCACCAAGGCAACGGGCGGGAGACCGGACTGGAGGAAGCAGGAAGTTGTCGGTAAGTATGAAAGTCTTTTATTTTTTACAGGTTTATACTGATCGGTAGTCACTGTCCAGGGTGCTGAAAGAGTTACCGCCGATCAGTTAACTCTTTCAGCTCCCTGGACAGTGACTATTTACTGACGTCGCTTAGCAACGCTGCCGTAATGACGGGTGCACACATGTAGCCACCCGTCATTACGAGAGCTCCATAGACTTCTATGGACTGTCCGTGCCGTTATTACGGCCTGAAATAGGACATGTTCTATCTTTTTCAACGGCACGGGCACCTTCCCGTGAGAAAACGGGAAGGCACCCGTCGCCAATAGAAGTCTATGAGCCCGTTATTACGGGTCGTAAATAACGGGAGTTTTTACGGTCGTGTGCATGAGGCCTAAGGGTATGTTCACACGCTTAATAAAAAACAGCTGAAAATACGGAGCTGTTTTCAAGGGAAAACCGAATCTGATTTTCAGCCGTTTTTTAAGCAACTTGTGTTTTTTTTGGCCGTTTTTGGAGCTGTTTTTCTATTGAGTCCATAAAAATGGCTCCAAAAACGACTCAAGAAGTGACATGCTCTTCTTTTTACGAGGTGTTTTTTTTTACACGGACGTTTTTAAAAATGGAAGTGTAAAAAACGCCTCTTGGGAGCGGAACGCCGTTTTTCCCATTGAAATCAATGGGCAGATGTTTGGAGGTGTTCAGCCCCTGCATTTTTGGCCGTTTTTCAGGGCGAAAAACAGCTGAAAATAGGCCGTGTGAACATACCCTAACTGTTTGCCAATGCATGACAAGTATGCTCATTATGACGTGCATACTCATCCTGCTGATTGTGTGGGCACAGCGGGTGTGCCTGTGCGATCAGGAGGTGGACAATGGCGGTAATGCACAGCCGCAGCCCCCCTCTAATGGTGGAGATCAGCAAAACTTCTGATCTGGCAATAATACTTTAAATGCCACGATCAATGCTGACACTTGATCATGGAATATCTGAGGGAAGAAATTTCATAAATTGACTTGTTATAATGGTGTCATCTTATTACAGGACCACACTGGACTTCTGTGAGCTCTTTAGAATGACCCATTATTTCACAAATGTTTGTAGAAGTGACTGCATGACTAGGTGCTGGATTTTATATACTTGTGGCATGGGACTGAATGAAACTCCTTTATTCAATGAGTGTCCATATAGTGTATGTCACATGTAACCGGTTTTATGTGTGTTTAGAATGGTTTCAGTAGCAGATAAGAGATAAATTGTACTCCTCTGCTCGTCTTTTGTATTCTGTAATATACAGTGTAAAAGCTTCATGTGCGGGGGGCGGGGCTTAGCCATGGCGGAGTGAACACGCGCTTCGGGGGAGCTCCGTGCAGCAGAGCTGCAGATCACAGCCTAAGCCTGTCCTGAACACTGGGAGATGCCCGGAAAGCGTAGGGGTCAAAGCGCTACACCCTCCCGCTCCTTACCCCGATCGCAGACACGGAGTGTCAGCATGGGCCGCTTCCTCTCCGCGCCGCTGGCTGCTCCCGGGGCTCTGAGTGTCATGGCGGCCGCTGCACAGCCAGCAGCCACGTGGAGAGCGGAGGACCGCCTGAACGCAGCTATGGCACCCAGCATGCAGGGACACCTAGACGATCCACTGATGCCTGCTTTGTTTACAGGGACCAGCAGTGATGAGGTACCGACAGTATCCCCTCCTATCCTCCTGTCTACCCTGCCGTCAGCCACAGTCCCCATGCCTGGAAGCTCTGATGGCATCCCCCTGCAGCCTGCCCTGCATGCAGACTTACACTTACTTAGGGAACTAATACAAGCACTCCCTACTAGACAGGACTTAGATTCCCTGTTGACCAGAATTGAGCAATCCCACCAACAAGACATTGCGGACCTAAGATAGGAGGTAGACAGGGTGGACACCAGGATTACTTCCACTGACAGTGCGGTTTCCAGTTCTTATACTGGAGCAGGCGGCCATTACTAACAAAACACATATGCAATCCCTTGCACTTCAACTGGCTGATCAAGAAAATAGAGGCCGCAGAAATAATATTCGTCTGAAAGGCCTCCTGGATTTAGGTCCCAGAGACGACCTCCCTAATAGAATCACCACCATCTTTAATAAAGTTACCAACAGACCCCTGGAAGCCACATTTCTATTGGACCGTGTACACAGAGTCTCTAGGCCCGGTCCGAATGACCCTTCAAACCCGCGGGATGTCCTGTGTCGTTTGCACTACTACTCGGACAAGGACTTGATTGTCAGAGGAGCATGGGCACATGGTCCGATCTCGGTTGATGGAGGCAGGGTTGCGGTCTATCCGGATGTCTCGCCGCGGACGCTTTATATGAGACGTCTACTTCACCCGCTGCTAGACAAGATCAAAGCGGCTGGAGCCACTTATAGATGGGGGCACCCATTTCACGTGGTAGTCAGAAGAGATAATACCTCCTTCATCCTGCGCCATTCCTCGGACTTAGAGGCCTTATTTCGTTTCTTGCAAATTGACCCGTTCCCGGACTTACTGGCACTGGATCGGTTTGAACCATCTCAACGCCGGCGCAACCGGCGCCCGAGTCAGCCTTTCAACAGACCCTTGCTACAGGAATCAATAGGATCTCAGCCAGATCTCTCACTACGTATGCCTCACGAGGCCTGAGCCGGTCTCCGGATCCAAGAGTCGCTATCCTGATAATATAGCGTTGGCTTCTACGGCCCCCGGGCTTCCTGCAGCGCCCAGTAGTCCTTTTGGCATATTGTTTCTGTTTACAGGTTCTTCATACGCTCGCCTGAAGAGTTTCCTCACAAGCGGAACCTCTGGAGCAGCCTCGACACGTTGTTCTCTTCCTCTGTTCGATGGGACTTTCCTGGAAGAGGGTTGATATGCCCGATCTCACGCTACTTACAGAACAGTAGATATACCCTGTCTTTTATATTGCAACCCACCTTTCGTGCCCTGCTTCCCCTCCCCCTCCCTATTACCCCCAACATATGTATGCTCCCCCCCCCCCATCTTTTAGAGCCCTTTGCCTGCCATGTCCACACAGGCGATAGACCAGGGGGGCGTGGGCTTATTATTATGTTAATGCGTCAGTATTCCTGTCTATATTATATTATATGTTATATGTGCAATGTTACATTCGCTACTGGGCCACTCCCGTTTATTTTAGGGTTTTCATATGAGCTATTGTGTTGCATACCTACCAAGGGGTAGTCTACCTGTACGGGATGATATCACTTTTTTTAGCCTCTTTTACTTACTCCATATACATATTTTGAGGCTTTCAAGGCGGGGGGTTTTTAGGGATTGTAACACGATGTTTGCAATTGACCAATTATATGTACCATGATATCCCCTGCTCATCTTCTGGCGGGTATTAGATACTTCTGTCTGCTCTCCCTTCATACCTACCTCTCACTCTCCTTCCTCCCTTCCATCCCTTCTCTTTCCCCTCCCCCCCTTTTATTCTCTACAGGTGTCTTGGCGGGTAATTGCACATTGTAGAATACCCGGGCAGGGTTGTTGTATCGATTGGCAGGAGGCAGTGATGAGTCATTGTAATGCCACTCGGGGGCTGCTGGCTTTCCAAAACAGCTTGGTTGATATCCTGAGCTCGTTCTCTTCCAATAACCTTGCCCTGGTGCCCCTCCATGTCCCGCTCTTAAAGCTCTCAGGAAAAGGGAGAGTAATGTTTGATGGTTCAGGCCTGGTTATATAAGTTGTCCTTGCCTCCTTTGCTCACCCCCTGGTGGACACTGCACGAAGGTTGTATTTTTCATTTGAAGTGCTGCTCACTGCACGGGGCTAACACCCCCCCCCCCCCCGCTTCTCTTTGGTTTTCCTTGTTTCCATTTGTTGCTAACTTTTTCTCCACAGGTCTCCGTGAGAATTGGCCTCTGGGCCGCCTTTTCTGTATATTTTCTTTTTTTTATACCTGATTTCCCACTTCTACCTCTCACTTCCTTCCCTTTCATCTTATACCTACTCCCGTCGGGAACATGTCCCGTCACTCCCAGACAGACCTACGGTTAGGCTCATTGAATGTCAAGGGCTTACATAGTCCTGGGAAGCGATCCATCCTGCTTAACATGCTGAAAGGCAGACAATTACACGTAGCTTCTCTTCAGGAAACGCACTTGAGTGAACAGAAACCCTTTAAGTTATCCAACCTATGGTTTCCATACGCTTATCATAGTTTTTCTCCCGACCCGAAATCCAGGGGGACAAGTATCCTTCTTTCCCGCTCTATTCCATGGGAATTTCTGGACTCTCGCATTGATGGGATGGGACGAATGCTTTTGGTCAAGGGTAGCATTGACTCGCAGATCTATACCTTCGCTTCTTTCTACTTGCCTAATGTGGGCCAGGGGTCAGCACTGATTGGTTTTTTAGATACACTGGAGGAGTTTGGAGAGGGTACCATTGTTCTAGGCGGCGACTTCAATGTGGCATTGGAACCGACCATGGATGTTTCATCGGGTTCATCGTCAATCCCCCACTCCCAACTACGTCGCATTAAACGGGCCCTCCACGACCATAACTTTGTAGATACGTGGCGTCTTTTACATCCAGCAGACAGGGAATTTTCCTTTTACTCCTCTGTACACGACATTTATTCTAGACTCGATCCGATATTTATCAAACATCGCGCTCTTCCAACATTACAGGCGGCCGACATTGACTCTATCTCCTTCTCAGACCATGCCCTTGTCACGGTATCTCTATCATTGCAAACTCCGTTAATATTCCAATCTCAATGGAAACTTAATCCCTTGCTTCTTAATGACTCTCTTGTCTCGTCGGATGTACAGTGTATGCTTGAGGACTACTTTATCACAAACACATCCGCCGACACGAACCCAAGGGTGCTATGGGAGGCACATAATGTGTCGTTCGAGGCACTCTTATCAAGCACGGAGCCCGTTTGAAAAAAGAACGCGCCGGGAATATCGTTCGGCTACTGTCGGAAATTAAGGCCCTAGAAATTACGCACAAACGTTCCCATGAGGTAGAATGTCGAAATGCGTTAATTCAGAAACTGGATGAATTACGTACCATATTATTATCTAAAGCGAAAGCCACTCTCTCTAAATGTAAGCGCCATTTTTACGAGTATGGTAACAAATGCAGCAGGTCGCTTGCTAGAGCTCTGCGAACTCAACAAGCACGCACTTATGTTCCCTTTATTGCATCCTCCCCCAACACTCGAGCCAACCTGCCTCTGGACATAGCTGCACAGTTCCGCGATTTCTATGCCTCTCTTTACAACACCGATTCCACCAACCCGGCCACGGTGTCAAACGATTTCCGAGCACGTATCCAATCCTATATTTCGGACTCGGGATTGCCGCCCTTGGCAGTGGAGGTTCTCCCTGTCTTGGAAGAACCGATGATCGAACTAACTGATGCGCTTAAAAATTCCGCTGCTGGTAAGGCCCCGGGGCCTGATGGTTTCACGCTACCCTACTATAAAACATTTATCTCCTGCCGTGGTCCGCATCTATTGTCATCCTTGAATTCTCTATCATCCTCCACACGCGTCCCTCCAGACGCACTCAGGGCCCATATAGCAGTGATTCCAAAACCGGGGAAAGACCCCTCGCAGTGCTCCAGCTATAGGCCAATCTCACTGCTTAACGCAGATATTAAACTCTTCGCCAAGATTTTGGCAATGCGGTTGGCCCCCTTGCTTGGTGAGGTAATCCATCTTGACCAGGCGGGGTTCATGTTAGGACGAGAGGCCCGGGACAACACTACAAAAGCAATCAATCTCATACACAAGTCCAAAATGTCCCGTATACCACTTATGCTTCTGTCCACGGATGCTGAAAAAGCATTTGACAGAGTTAACTGGACGTACATGGAGGAAACACTTCTCCGACTCGGACTGGGTCCTCAAATGATGGGTTGGATAATGTAATTGTACTCCTGCCCTTCCGCTAGGGTTCGTGTGAATGGTATTCTTTCAGATGATTTTACAATCCATAATGGGACCCGCCAGTGCTGCCCCTTGTCCCCTTTGATTTTTATCCTTACTCTGGAACCATTCTTAAGACATGTTCGTGCGAATCAGTACATTACGGGAATAGGAGAGGGATCCCGGGTCGCTAAAGTAGCAGCATACGCAGACGACCTGTTATTCTTTCTTACTAACCCTTCTGTCTCCCTCCCGAATCTGATGCAGGAGTTTAGTCGCTTTTCCAGCCTTTCTAATTTTAAAATACATTTTTCCAAATCCGAGGCCATGAATGTCTCCCTTCCCCCCGCCCTGTTGTCTACACTAGAGCAATCTTTCAGTTTCAAATGGAACCCGGTGGCCCTTAAATACCTGGGCGTGCGCATCCCGGCGGACCTGAAGGAGCTCTATAACTTAAACTTCCCTGGGTTCCTCACTGAAGTGAAAGCAGATTGTGCCAGATGGTCGGGGGGCACATTTATGTGGATGGGCCGTTGCACGATTTTTAAGATGAATGTTCTACCCCGTCTACTTTACCTCTTCCAAGCCCTTCCGATAGCAATCCCCCCTTCATTTTTCAAAGTGATTAACACCATTCAAAAGTCATTTGTGTGGAATGGCAAACATCCACGTCTCAGTCGTGCGCTCCTGTGCCGTTCCCGGGAGACGGGGGGATTGGCACTTCCTCACATCCGCTCGTACTACATTTCAGCCCATCTGTCTCGAGTGGTGGACTGGTGCAAGCATGCCCCCTTTAAGGCCTGGATAGGTCTGGAGCAAGGCTTTTCGGAGATTCCTATAGAGACGATTCCGTGGATGAAACGGGGACTTCTCACAACTCTTCTCCATCACCCCACGATCGGCCCTACGCTCCGTTGTTGTGCTCTCCCTACAGTTCGATCGAATCTCCTCCCTCTTTACTCTTCCATGACTCCGATCCTGGGAAATCCCTCCTTCCCTTCTGGGATGACTGATCCGGTGTTCAAGTCCTGGTCGTCGGCAGGGGTATTTAGGGCAGAACACTTCCTGAAAAACTCAGAGTGGCTCTCTCTCGCGGACTGACACGGATGCATGACCTCCCCCCCTTGGGTTACTGGCGTATATTTCAACTTCGCCACTTCTGCTCCTCATTGCCTTCCCCGGCTCTATTCCATGCCCCTAGATCCCAGCTGGAATCGATATATGTCGGCAAAGATCCGGCTCGCCATACTCTATCCACGATTTACCGTCTTCTTCTAAACCCGCCGGACTTACCGACGCCTGGATACATTTCTGAATGGGAGGTTGATCTGGGGATCACATTTACCACATGTCAGAGTGCCCGAATTCTCTCCCTAGCACACAAAACCTCAATTAGCTCACGATATCAGGAAGCTAGCTTCAAACTGCTTTCACGATGGTATAGAATTCCGGTCCGTCTCCATCGCATTTTCCTGACCGTCTTGCCTCTTTGTTGGAGGTGCGGTATGGATAATGGTACCCTTCTTCACACTTTCTGGTCTTGCACACTACTAACAGAATTCTGGGATGGAGTTAAGAGGGTGATCTTCAAAGTAACTGACACCACCTGTAACATGGATGCGGCCTTCTTCCTCCTCCATCATTGTGACATTCCGGCTAACACCTATAAACGCTCTCTGCTACACTTTCTAGTGATGGCTGCAAGACACTGTATTCCCTTACGCTGGAAGAAATCCTCTCCTCCGACATTGTCCCTCTGGGTTTCGAAGGTCAATGACCTTATGCATATGGAGGACCTGACTTCCTCCATTCACGATACTCACGCTAGGTTCTGCCGCACGTGGGCTCCTTGGATCGTGTTTCAGGACACTGACTCCTACACAGACATTCTTGGAAGTGTAGACACTATTGGGGGGAGCGGTCATTCCTCCCTCCACTTCTCGCTCTTCTATCCCCCTCTTTTACTTTCTGCCTAGGTCTGTTTCTCTAGTGCATCTTGGGGAAGTTCATTAGTATAATCTAGAGATGTAATATAATGTTACCTCATGGGAGGTTTACAGTATGAGGTTCAAAGGCATACATCTTTATTTCTGTAAGAGGTTACACTTTCCTATATGTACTTGATGTATCTTGTATTCTGTAAATATGTGGCTGTTGGCCACGAAAATAAAGAATTTAAAAAAAAATGAAAAAGCTTCAAGTTCTTAATAGACTGTATAGTCAAATTGCTATATGCATTGTAATGTAAATGCTTTCTATTGTAGTCATGGGCCATTTGATGTTCAATATAAAAACTGTTTGTCCCATGTATAGAAAAAACAACTAGTCTACAAATGTTATAAGAAGCCCATACAGACAAATCGATATTCGAGTCACGAATCGTGATCATGTTTAGGGAAAATTCTTGGACTCGGTCAGTGATGTTGCTGGTTGCCACTCTTGATACACTATATTGGGATATTTCTTCCATTCCCCCCTGCTGTTTGTGAAATTGTGTTTTTCAGAAAACCATGTGCAAAGAGATGACCGGCTGTGTCTGAAACAGCTCTGATGGTATCAAAGTGCATTAAAGTATCTGAGAAATATATCTGCAATCATCCGCCTTTTACCTTCTTTGTGTGAATGTCTTCTAGTGTATTAGAGCCCCACACCTGGCACATTTCTTACCAGGGGTGACTCTTAAAAACCATACTCTTAGGCTTCAGTCTTCAGGCCCTGTGCTGCGACAAGTGCTGCAGATCAAGTATATATCATGCTTTAATGGATACAACAGCTTGTTAACCCTTTCAAGACAGCCTTCAGATGGCCACAGCTAAATTTCTTGTTTTTGAACGCCACATTCTCTAAGAGTGAATATTTTAAATTAATTTCCTTGTTTTTTTCCTTATGTAATGTAGTTAGTTTAACTAGACACATTTATGCCAAAAAATAATTCCCCCTCTCTCCTGTGTATAACAATTCTAAATACATGTAATGGAGAACCCAGGTCTCCATAGTTTTCCAGTGCTTTGCCTGCCTTTAGGTGATATGTGGGACCTGTAAATAAATTTTTGTTGTTGGTGTAAGAGTAGATAGGGGCGTAGCTAAGGAGACAAAAACTAGTGACCGGTAATAATTTGTGTGATAAAATCTATCATCCGAAACCTCATTTTCCCCATTAGCGAACATTGGGGGACAGTATGGCCATTATACACATTAGATTGTAGTCCGATCCTGACAGTGATATCTGACAATGTTATCTAATGTTTATGTCCAGTGTAAGTTAGCAGCAAGTTACGACTTTTGTACTTGGGATTTCCAAAAATGTTTCCTAGGGAATATGGAGGCCAAGTCACCACCTTGAACTCCTTGTCATGTTCCTCAACCAATTGCTGAACAATTTTTGTAGTGTGATAGGGCGCATTGTCCTGCTAAAAGAAGTCACTGCCATTAGGAAATACCATGCCATGAAGGGTTGTACTTGTTCTGTAACAATGTTTAAGTAGGTGGCATGTGTCAAAGTAACATCCACATGAATGTCAGAACCCAAAGTTTCTTAGCATTACGTTACCCAGAGTATCACACTGCCTCCACTGGCTTCTCTTCTTCACATAGTGCTTCCTGGTGTCATCTCTTTCCCAGGTAAGCCACACAGACACGCACCTGGCCCTCTACATGATGAGCATGGGCACTCTGCCTGGTCTGCAGCAACACAGCCCCATATATAACAAGGTGCGATGCACTATGTGTTCTGACTCCTTTCTATCATAGCCAGCATTATCTTTTTCCGCTATTTCTGCTACAGTAGCTCTTTTGTGGGATCGGACCAGACCGACAAGCCTTCAGTCCCCACGCGCATCAATGAGACCAGTCGCCAGTTTACCGATTGTCCTACTTTGGACTACTTTTGATAGATGCTAACCACTGCCTCTCGTGAAGATCTGCCGTTTTGGAGATGGTCTGACCATCTAGCCATCACAATTTGGCCCTTGTCAATGTAGCGGAGATCCTTATGCTTGACCATTTTTCAGGTTTTCAACACATCAACTTCAAGACCTGACTGTTCGCTTGCTGCCTATTATATCCCACCCCTTGTCATGCGCCATTGTCACAAGAGACCGTATTTTTCAGACTATAAGATTCAGTTTTTAGCAAGAATAAATCTTGATAAAAAGTCCCTAGATCTTATAGTCCGCAGTCAAGGGACCCGGCAGGGCCATGCCCCCTGACCGCTCCTTACTTAACCCCTTCCTGACCCGTGATTTGCCGACACATCATGGAGCGGGGAGGGGATGATTGTATGGAGCGGGCTCACGCGCTTAGCCCGCTCCATACACTGCAGGTGTCCGCTTCTGACACGCTACTCTAATGGCCAGGTACAGTGATGCGACCACGGCATTTATAGTGGTTTTCCCATGAAGGACATTTATGACATATCTACAGGATATGTGTATAGGTTCAGATAGCACCAGATACGTGGAAGGGTGAGGTTTTGCAAGCTATCAGCACCACTAGCGCTCGTCAATTCAGTTTCCCAGCACGGCTCAGTGCCTGATGAAGGTCACCACTGGCATTAAAAACAAAATTTAAAAAAAAAAAAAAAAAAATCCCTTTTGTTTCAAAATTGGTATGCCGGATACTCTTTTATATCTACAGGATATGTCATAAATGTCAGATAGATGCGGGTCCCACACAAACGTTGCCGAAGTGTCGGGAATGTGAATAGAGATCCCGTCCTGGCTGGAGGTGATGTCTATTTACTGTCAGGACACTTCAGTAACGTTAATGTGTGTGTATGTGACTGCACATAGTGAACAACGCAGGATCACCATGTGCTGATTACATGAATGGAGATAAGTGTATGACGCTGATTGGTCAGCGTCATACACTCCTCTGTACAACGCCCACTTGGTCAAAAGTAAAAACACGCCCAGTTGGGCATTAAGAAAGTCATCAGCATAAAGCTAAAACCACACCTAACGTGGTGAAAATAGATTGTTTTTCTAAATAAAAACCACTATTGTTATCTACATTACAGCGCCGATCACATCATGTACAATATAGGCCACTTATAATGTGGTGACAGAGCCTCTTTAAAACCCCAGAATCGTTGTCTTTTGGTCACTATAGCACTAAAAAGAATGAAACATACGTTTTTTTTATCACTTTATATACCAAAAAAAGGTGCTAATAAAAACGACAACTCGTCCCACAAATACTAAGCCCTCACACCGCTCAAACGATGGAAAAATATAATTTATGGCTTTCAGAATGTGGTGAAACTGAACAAAAAATATTTTTTTTAACCAATAGTTTTTTCTTTGTAAAAGCAGCAAAATATTATTATTTTTTCCCTATTTTCTGTTGTCTAAAACCTGGGTGCGTCTTATAGTCAGTTGTGTCTTAGGTCCCATGCACACGAATGTGTTTTTGCGGCCGGAATTCCCCCGAAAATCCACGGGAGAATTGCGGCCCCATTCATTTCTATGGGGCCATGCACACGACCGTAAGTTTTTACAGTCCGTGCACGGCCCGGGAGCCCGCACCGCAGAAAGAATGTACCTGTCTTACAGTCCGCAGCCGGCCGACCCGAAAATCACGGCCGTGCACACGGCTACGGTCGTGTGCATGAGCCCATATAGTCCGAAAAATATGGTAATCAATGTTATTCACTTCACCCGTCAGTGTTTTTTATGTTATGGCTGAACGGTGTATAAATACCTGTGTATCAGTTACTAAGTTGATGTATAGGCAAAAGTGGAAACTATTTATAAACCCTCTCCGCTTTTAAAGGGGTTGTCCGAGATCCCAAAATTTTTTCAAAAACTCTGTCATACATTACCCCTTATACAGACAACCTAAATAAAGCATTATTTTAAATAAAAATTCTACTTACCACATTTCTTCTTTGAATTTAGCACAGCTTGTTTACATGCAGTTCAGCTCTGGTTTGTTGATCTTTCCTTGTTATGAAACTTTTTTCCCGTGCACGCTCATTGCAGGCTGCAATGAGCGTGCACGTACCTTCCAAGAGTTCACGTGAGCTGTCCTTGCTCCTCCCCGCTGACCTCCTTCACTGGACTTGTCTCCTTGCTGACATTCTTGAAGGATGATGAGCAAATGTTCTCCCCCCCATTATGTTTTTCACATTTATGTTTTCTTTCTCTTTTCAGGTCTATAAACCTCTTCGTGTCTCCCCTCACCCTCGTCCACCCTCACCCTCGTCCACCCTCCTCTATCTCATGTCTCTCTCCACTAAGGCCATGTTCACACTGAGTTTTTTTGCAGGAGGAATATCTGCCTCAAAATTCCGTCTTGAAGTTTGCGGCAGATTTACCTCTCCCTGCACGTTGATTTTTGCGTCATTTTTCCCGGAGTTTTTTGTGCGCTGTTTGCGGCTTTATTTGCGTTTTTGTTTGCTGCTTTGTTCGGGCCGTTTTTCGCTTCGTTTATCTTGGCGTTTTTTGCTTGTTTGTTTGCGTCTTTTTTTTAGCAATGTTTTTTGCTGTGTTTTCTGTTGCGTTTATCGTAGCCTTTTTCGCGTCGTTTATCGTTTCTTTTTTTGCGTCGTTGTTTGCGGCTATTTTTGCTGCGTTTTTCGTGGCGTTTTCCCAGTTGTTTTTCGCAGCGTTCTTTGCCTCTTTGTTTGCGGCTTTTTTCGCGTCTTTTTCCGCGATTTTTTTCGCAGCGTTTTCCGTGGCATTTATCGTAGCCTTTTTCGCTTCGTTTATCGTTTCTTTTTTTGCGTCGTTGTTTGCGGCTATTTTTGCTGCGTTTTTCGTTGCGTCTTTCGTGGCGTTTTCCCAGTTGTTTTTCGCGGCGTTCTTTGCCTCTTTGTTTGCGGCTTTTTTCGCGTCTTTTTCGCAGCGTTTTCCGTGGCGTTTATCGTAGCCTTTTTTGCGTCGTATTTCGCGTCTTTTTTTGCATCGTTGTTTGTGGGTTTTTTTCTGCGTTTTTCGTTGCGTCTTTCGTGGCATTTTTCCTGTCGTTTTTCGTGGCGTTCTTTGCCTCTTTTTTCGCGGCTTTATTTGTGATGTTTTTCGCGGCGTTTATCGTAGCCTTTTTGGCGTTGTTTTTGCAGCTTTTTTTGCTGCGTTTTTTGCGTCGTTTTTCGCCCACGGCAATTGAGCGCCGCGGGCATAAAACAACGCGAAATACGCTTTCTCTGCCTCCCATTGAAGTCAATGGGAGGTCAGAGGCGTAAACGCCCGAAGATGGAGCATGTCACTTCTTTTTCCCACGAGGCAGTTTTACTGCTCGCGGGAAAAAGACGCCGACGCCTCCCATTGAAATCAATGGTACGCATTTTCGGGCCGTTTTTGACGAGTTTTGCGACACTGTTTCCGCTTTAAAAAAAACTCGGCAAAATACTCTGTGTGAACTTAGCCTAATGCTGCCTCCGTTATTGTACTTCATGTACCATTCCTCCTCCTCCTCACATGCACTTTGTGCTGTGAGGAGGAGTAATTTATTACATGGATGACACACTACCCCTCCCCCACCTGTACCTAGCGCTATTGTGCGTAGCGCTATTGTAACTTATCGGAGTAGTGGAATCCCACTATGGTCGGGGATTCCGCTCCTGCACGCTTTGCTTGGACATAGACCTAGGCAGAGACATGAAGCAATCCGTTGTGGACCGGAATCATAGTGGCGCTGTCTACCTAAGGGCAGATTTACACGAACGCCATATACGTCCGTGCAACCCGCGTGTTTTTCACACGTGTGGCACGGACCTATGCAAGTCTATGGAGCAGTGCAGACTGTCATTGATTTTTGCGCAGCGTGATTCCGCTGCGTAAAACTCACGACATGTTCTATATTCCGGCGTTTTTCGCGCATCACGCACCCATTGATGTCAATGGGTGCGTGAAAACAACGCATTGCCGCACGGAAGCACCTCCGTGCGAACTGGCTGTTTTGCACAACAGCTGTCAAAAGGATGAATGTAAACAGAAAAGCACCACGTGCTTTTCTGTTTACAAACATCCAAATGGCGTGTCATAATGATTGCGGCTGCGCAAAAACCACGCATATGATGCTGCCTCACGGAGCAGGTAAGTGGCTTTTGCGCAGGAAAAATGCTGCATGTTTTGCCTGCGCAAAAACGCCACGTTCGTCTGAATCAGCCCTTCTACACATTTTTAGGCAAGTTAGTTCAGACATTGATGAAAACTCCGCTGTGGACGATAGGCAGCGGTGCAGAAATTTCAGGCCGCAGCATGCACTGTCTGTTGCGGAGAACTGGAATGGCACAAAGTATTTCAGCCTTTGCAATGCAAAAACTGAAATCTGTGACAAGTCTGCTGTGTTTTCTGCAACGTCTGAATTACCTGTCAAAACTGCAAATATTGGTGCAGATTCGTTGCGTACTTTCCCCTAAATCTGCAACAACATTTGAAGCATAAAAACTCTGCCACGTCTGAACGTGCCCTAATAATAACAGCCAGCGCTGTAGCCACCACAGTATTAGCGATGGTCAGATACTGGATGTTACCCAGGTATGCTATTCCCAGTTTCCCTGGTGGCGGAGGGTACCAGGGTCATAGTGATGGTTAGTGTTCGTCCCGCCCCGTCTTATGCCTCATGCACACTTGCGTGTAAGATTGACGCCCGTGAGAAACGCGTATGAATCGGGTCAGTTTTTGTGCGTTCTGCATCAGTGTGCTTAACAAGTGGCATGCGTTATTCACGTACTCAGAAAGGCCATTTTTTTGTTACAAAAAGAAGAAAAAAATGGGCTGGCTTTGTGAGTGCGTGAATAACACATGACAATCGAAAAGCGCACTGATGCATAAGGGCGGATTTACACGAGCGTGTGCGTTTTGCGCACACAAATATGGTGGCGTTTTGCGTGCGCAAAATGCACTTGACAGCTCCGTGTCATGTTCATACCGATGCGCAGCTGCGGTTTTCGCGCAGCCGCCATCATTATGACACGCCATTTGGATGTTTGTAAACAGAAAATCACATGGTGCTTTTCTGTTTACATTCATTATTTTACTGCTGTTGCGCGAATCACGCTCGTCCCACGGAAGTGCTACCATGTGGTGCGCCTGATTTTCACGCACCTATTGACTTCAATGGGTGCGTGATGCTCGAAAAACGCAGAAATATAGAACATGTCGCGAGTTTTACACAGCGGACTCACGCTGCGTAAAATTCACGGACTGTCTGAACTGCCCCATAGACTTGCATAGGTCCGTGCGACCCGCGTGAATACCACGCGGGTTGCACGGACGTATAGCACAATCGTGTTAATCCGCCCTAATGCAAACACACGGATGGGATTGACGCAAGTTTGTCACGCGCGGAAAATACATACGCTAGTGTGGATGAAGTCTTATTAATGGACGCTGTTAGACAGTGGCCATTAATAATGAACTAGTAATACATTTTTAAATAAATGAGAAGGACATAGAAATAATATTGTAATAAAATAACACACACAACACTGGTTAACGATTTTATTAAAAATAAAAAAGGTGTCATTGAAGTAGTCCTTGAACTTGATGTAGTACCAAGGACCCAACCTGTAAAAACCACCTAATAACTAAGAAAAAAAAAAAGAGGGATGCTTAGATACACTGCTCATGTGTGATACTGTTAGACCATGTATCTAAGCCTACCACAAGATAGCCTTAGTAACATTACCCAAGCAGACAGTGTCACACATGGGCCATGTATCTAAGAATACCACATGTTAGGCTTAGATACAGGACCCCAAGACACTAATCTTAGGGTATGTTCACACGGCAGCGTCCGTAACGGCCGAAATTACGGGGCTGTTTTCAGGAGAAAACAGCCCCGTCGTTTCAGCCGTAACGGCATGTGCAGGCGCTTAAACGCCACGTCCATTACGGACGTAACTGGAGCTGGTTTTCCATGGAGTCCATGGAAAACGGCTCCATTTACGTCTGAAGAAGTGACAGGACACTTCTTTGGCGCGGGCGTCTATTTACGCGCCGTCTTTTGACAGCGACGCGTAAATATACGGCTCGTGTGAACAGACAAACATCAGCCCATTGCTTTCAATGGGCAGATGTTTGCCAACGCTTTCAAGCCATAATTTCGGACGTAATTCGGGGGTTAATACGCCCGAATTACGTCCGTAAATAGGCCGTGTGAACATTCCCTTAGGGTATGTTCACACACACTAATTACGGACGTAATTCGGGCCATTTTGCCCCGAATTACGTCCGAAAATAGCGCCTCAATAGTGTTGACAAACATCTGCCCATTGAAAGCAATGGGCAGACGTTTGTCTGTTCACACGAGGCGTATATTTACGCGCCGCTGTCAAATGACGGCGTGTAAATAGACGCTCGCATCAAAGAAGTGACCTGTCACTTCTTTGGCCGTAATTGGAGCCATTATTCATTGACTCCAATGAATAGCAGCGCTAATAACGGCCGTAATGGACGCGGCGTTCAAGTGCCTGCACATGCCGTTACGGACGCCCTCGTGTGAACATACCCTAACAATGTAGGCTTAGATACGGGACCCCAGAAGATCTTATCTAGTTCAGGACCGGGCTATTTTGCGCCTTCAGGACCAGACATCGTTTAGCCATTTTTAGCACATGTTAGTTAAATGGCTATAACTTTTTTATTTGTTGGGCTAACGACGTGATTTTTGCGACGTTTTTTCCGTAGACAATGCAGGTTTCATTTTTTATCGTTTTTATACACACCTTTTTGCCATTTTAGAATTTTCGTTCATAAAGTTTGAAAATAATAGTAAAAAAATATGCTTTTTTACGTTTCAGCTATTTTTTTTATGGTAATAACATAGTTTTACCCTAAAATATACCTTTTATTTGTGATCGTCATTGTCTACCGTAAATTTTTATATATTGCATGTCTATATTAGGGTAATAGGGTCAGCGCTACCGTTACAACAATGATTGGCGGGGGGAACGTTTTTTTTGGGTGGGTATTTTATGTGTATTTATTATTTAATTTTTTTTGTACTTTACTATTTTTTTATTACTATGGTCTGTACCCCAAAGGTCAGAAAAGACCTTTGGGGAACTTTATATATTTTTTTTCTTTATTTTACACCATCTTTTCCACTGTAACTGGAGCTGCACAGCAGCCCCAGTTACAGGGGAAATTACAGGGGAAATCAGCCCTCTCATAGTGACGATTGTCACTAACTGGGCTGTGCTGGGTCTAGTAAGACCCAGCACCAACCTGCCACTAACGGCACCCGGCGATCATGTGACCTGTCACATGATCACCGGGAGGAATAGAGACAGCGCCGCTGCTGCTGTCTCTATTCATATACACAGCGTTCATTGAACGCTGTGTAAAAAAACATCGGAGAAGACAGAAGCAGCGAAAGCTGCTTCTATCTTCTCCTCCGGGTCCCCGGCAGTCACTTATAGCCGGAGACCCGACATTCAGCTGCCCGAACGCGCGGGCAGCAAGTTAAAACCCGAGCCGTAGAAAGTCTATGGCTCTAGTTTTAAGGACCCGTCCCTGACCGCTGGCCGTAAAAATACAGCCAGCGGTCGGGAACCAGTTGTTAAACAGTGTACTATTATAGGCTCTGCTCCGAGACTCGCCTGACATCGGAGCAGAGCCTATACTAGCGTAGTGCGGGTCCAACGGCGCAACGGTGTCCCGCGGGCCGCAGATAACAGCCTCAAGGGCTGCATGCGACCCGTGTGCTGCATCGTATTGTATAATTCCCTATCAAAGCCTACTATGTGTAGGCTTTGATAGGGGAAGAACTAAAAGTACAGATGCCACTGTACCTCTCTAGTCCGCAGGTGCCGTCCCTCTTCACTTTTTTCACTGTGAACACGCATAGGCGCGCTCACAGTGAAAAGATGCATAGGCTGGGCGGGCGGGCACCCGCAGACCAGTGACGTGTCGTGTCCCATCCGAGGTCTCGCTGGGGCGAGACCATGTGATCGGGATACGACACGACAGTGGAGGAGTAAGAAAACGTGACGTCAGAAGACATGTGATCGGCAGAAAAGAGCTGCCAGAACGGAGAACAGAAGCAAGATTGCACAGGTAAGTATATTATGGAATATTTAATGTGTGCATTGTGTGTTTAAATGTAAAATAAAAATATATCTCGGACAACCCCTTTAAAGCAGTAATTTTGTCCTGAAGTTAGGTGATAACCTCAGTGTTGGTACGGATTGTAAGCCAGCTTTCCACAGAGCAGTGTTTCACTCCACATGTGCTTTGTCTGCCCCACTGATCTGACTGTGTAAGTCCCCCCTGTTTTAACATTCTGTTTATAAACCACAGTGCTCTAGTTGTAGGTCTCATTCGAATAAGAGAATGTTTGAAACTGTGCTTCAGTGCATGGAATGGTGGAGGGACAGATTACAATAAAAGCAGGACTCCTCAATCTTCTTCTCCTGAGGCCTCACCAGCCAGAACATGATGCCAGTGCCTCACCATTGGTCGTAGTCCATGCCAAAATTAGTAAAAAATGACCTCAATTTATCTTAAGGTATGTAAACTGAACTCAGTAGAACATTAACCCCTTTAAGACCAACCTATTTTGAGTCTTTAGAACTAAGCATTTTTTTTCCGTTGATATAGCTGTATGTAGGCCTGTTTTTTGTGGAACGAGTCATAATTTTTAATAGAACCATTTTGGGTACATATAAATTATTGATTAACATTAGTTTTTTGGGGAGAATAGAAAAAAAGCACAATTCCACCATTGTATCTTCTGTTTTTTAAATTTCCACCATTCACCCTGCGTCATAAATAACATGTTACCTTTATTCTATGAGTCATTAAGTTTGCAGCAATACCAAATATGTTTTTTTTAATACTTTTGCACAATAATAGCAAATTTCATGGACAAAAAAAATTTCCAAAAAATAAATTGTTTTTATGTTGCCACAAGGCAAGAGCCATAACTTTTTTTTTTCCATGTAGCTGTATGTGAGCTTGTGTTTTGTGGGACAAGTCATACTTTTTTAATAGAACCATTTTTGGGTACATAAAAATTGATTAACTTTTATTTATTTTTTTGGGGGAGGACTTCACAATGCAATCGCTTAGGTAATGCTTTGGAATACTCCGTATTCTAAAGCATTATTGCCAGTCAGTGTGAAACTGACAGGCAATCTAATAGGCCGTGCCAAGCTTTTTTGGGCCCCTGGCTGCCATGACAACCATCAGCACACCTACATTGCGTCGCCAGGGTTGGGAAACAAAGAGCGGCTCCGCCCACTCTTAGACTCCTCATATGCCGCAGTTGCTTATTGACTGCAAAGTCTAAGGGGTAGCGGAATGTCGGCTGTAATGTACAGTCGGCACCCCCTGCTGATGGTGCGGGAACAGCTTCTATGCCCACGCCATCACCGTGGTGTAGCTGTATGTCGAAGTGCAGAAAGTTAGCCCCCCCCACGATGTACAGTTATGTCGTGGTGCAGGAAGGGGTCTAAGTAAGCACAAAGGGGGTAAATTCTGTTTCTAAACAAGAGGTTGGTCTAGCCAGAGATAGCCTGTGCAGCTTATAATCACATCTGTCAAAACTGCCTCCCCAGCTAGGCTTTAGGGTATGTTCACACGGCCTATTTTCGGACGTTTATCAGGTTGTAAACGGCCGAAAAATCGGAAGCAGACACGGCGTTCTGTTCCGACGGAGCGTTTTTTGCTGCGTTTATTTACGCGGAAAAAAACGGCCGCGAAAAAGAAGTGCAGGACACTTCTTGGGACGTTCTGGAGCCGTTTTCCATAGACTCTATTGAAAAAAGCTCCAAAAACGGCCGTAAAAAATGCAGCGAAAATCGCGGGTGGCACAAAAAACATCTCAAAATCAGGAGCTGTTTTCTCTTGAAAACAGCTCCGTATTTTGAGACGTTTTTGACTCTGCGTGTGAACATACCCTTACCAACAACTTAGGGCACCCTACCAGAGATACCCGCCTCACAGTTTGAGGCACTGCAATAAAGAATGGTAAGAAGAATATTTTTTTCATTGTCTTTAGTGCTGCTTCTGTGACTAATCTATTGGGGCCTTTTTTTTTACCCATATTTTAGAATTTTCAGTGCTTAAGTTTCTAAATAAGAAATCATGTTTATTTCTAATAATGTATGGGATGAAAAACTAGTGCTTTATCATTTTTATTAGATATTTCACTATGAGAGAGTTTTCATGTAAAAGATAAATGCTTATCATATATCCATATTCCCATGTCATGCTTCCCAATGCTGTAATATTCCGCAGGTCATACTTACCAATCTGCTCTGTGCTGTGAGATAACACTTTATTGAAGTCAATAGTCTTTCATCTTGAGAATGCTGATTGATAAAAGGCCTTTACCATTCTAATAGGTGAAAGATTTTCACTTCTAATGCATTATTCACTCATTTGCATTGAATGTGTTGCTATATTTGGTTGCAACATAAAATGTACTTTGTATTTGTGAGCAGCAAGGAAGAGTATTAGGATGTAAAGGAGAAATAAATATATGGACCTTTATGACAGAGCTGTGGGCCCTTTGAAAAACGTTCTGTGGCATGTCAAGCCTTTCATTGGAAACCTGCACCTATAGCTGAACTCTTTAAAAGGCTCAAAAAACTCAATACCCAGGACACACTTGAACTGGCCCTGAGCACAAGACCAAAGCAACCTAAGAGTGGCCAAATCTAGATCTCAATCCTGTCAAGGATCTGTTGCAGTATTTCAAAATTTCAGTCCACGAGTGTCCTCTAACCAATCTGAAGCAAATCTGCAACGTAGCAGCGGCTAAAATAATTCCAAATAGTGTGAACAGTTGATTAGAAGCTTACCCCAACAAACGTCATCTGGTATGCCTGACGAAGACCCTGGTTCAGGGTTGAAACGCGTTGCAGTTCTTTTATCACTTTTAACCCTCTCTGCTACAGGGTTTTATTAATAAGAATAAAGATATTATTTTCATCTTACCGGAGTTGTCTTCACCAATTGAAGCCTCCAGATACACATCACGGACACAGGAGCGCCTCTACCAGGATTTTTTTTTCCTTCTTATTCCTAACTAACCCCAACAAACGTGTATCTCTTATTGCAGCAAAAGGGGGTTCTACGAAGTACTAGTCTAAAGGTTGACTACCTATACAAACAGCATTTCTCATTTGCAATCCAGACATCTGTCAGGGTTTTAGGTGGTTGATTACGTTTGGAAAATGCTATAGACACACAGATTTTGGCAGTGACGCAATTTTCATCATTTACCCTCTATACCACCACAATGGATTTGAAACAAAGCAATGAAGATGTGATTGAAGTGTAGACTTCCAGCTTTAATTCAAGGAGTTTAACAAAAATAGTGCATTAACCATTTAGGAATTATAGCCATTTTTACATAGTCCCACCATTTTCACAGGATCAAAAGTAATTGAACTATTGACTGATAAGCAGTTTCCTGCTGGGCCGGACCTGTTCCCTACTTATTTCATGACAAATTAATGAGATAAAAGGCCTGGAGATGATTCTAAATGTTGACTTTGCATTTTGTAGCTCTGATGTTTACAAGCCCATTGTAGGCACTTTCAGCACTGGACAGGGGTCAGAATGGGCATTCTTACCAGTCTCACAATCCCTATAATATATACGTAGACACTACCATATAAAGACTGAAATAACACAATAGCACACCATAGGTACCATACAACAAACTTTTATTATATTTTAATCAGATATTTAAGAGCAATGGCCATCAAGACCTAAAATAACACACAAATTTAAAACCACATTGTGGTGGTGGGAGGGACTACAATACACAGCACAGTATATCACACCAATAATATAACAAGGAAGTACTAGCGTTGTAAATATATCTCATAGATAGTCACCTGCTATACAAATAAACATAGTTTCTAGAGACAAAAGGTATACACTCAGTATAGTACTGGATATCAGTGGTGTCTCCAAGAAAAAAAGCCATTCAAAACATAGATACTTCCAAGGTTGAATACCAACCACTGTACTGCATAATGAGTCCCAAATCATACCAGCCCACCACCACAGAACCCCGACGCACGTTTCGCAGTCAGCTTTTTCAAGGGGTACTGTGTGGTAGGATGGATAGGTCTTTTATAGGGAGTCTCTATGTTTAGGGTGGAGCTGTTTCCCAATTAGAGGACAACATGTGACCTGATTCTCAAAAAAACATTGGCTACAATACAAACACAGGGGAGGGTATGCACCCACCTAAGCTGGATATACACGTGGTGCCGCTCACTACATGACGCCCGTCCATGGCGGACATACCAGCCCCGGCTCCCATATAAATCTTACCAGTCTTCAGCTAGGCAGCCCTAACCGTAGCAAGCTGAGATTTACTGTGTGTTTTAACACTTTTCAATTGTAGCCAGTGTTAACATGTTCAGCAATTTGTGCTACAGCAGCTTTCTGTATGATCGGATCGGATGGGCTAGCCTTCGTTCCCCACGTGCATCAATGACCCTGTCGGTCTTCCTTGGAACACTTTTGGTTGGCACTAGCTAGGGCTGGGCGATTTTGCCAAAAAATGAAATCTAGATTTTTTTCAACACAGGAGCGATTTTCGATTTGAAACTCTGTTTTCTTATATATTTTTTTTCTGTTTATTTAACAGTAATACCAAGAGATAATTGAATACATTTTCTTAATATAAATAACTTTTTAACGTATATTGCTATAATTATTGTACGTAACTTCACAACTTTTAACCTCTGAAAATACTTTATTTTATCATAAATACAATTGGAAAAATGTAATTCTAATTGATTATAACTTCTGTGTTCCCCGGCAGGGAACAGGTTAACAGAATATATAATCAATGAGGCAATGCGTGCAATAACATACCCCTCTGCCCGTCACCACCTCAGCCGGTCTCCGTCATTGCCGGATTTACACGTCCGTGATTGGACCGTGAAAAATGGTCCGTGTGTCAGCCGGATGTCGCGGCCCGATCACGGTAGATGTGAACGGGACTCCTGGCATCAGCCATTTAAGCTACAACCACACGACCGTGAAAAAGGAATGGCCATTAGAAACTGAATAATGGTCAGTTTTTCATGTCCGTTTTGCATCAGTCTCTCCAAACTCTCATCCATTTCCAGTCCGTCTTTCGCCATTAAAAAAAGGATGGATTTCATTTGTCAGGGTAGATAGTGACATAGTGCCCACATATAGTGACAGTGCCAAAGTGCACATATAGTGCCATAGTGCCCATATGTGACAGTGCCCAAATAGTGCCACACGCCCTTGTAGATAGCACCCCCACCCCTATGTAGATTGTACCCCCCCTTGTAGATTATAGCACCACCCACTCCCTTGTAGATAGCATCCCCACATGTAGATCGCAGCACCACCCTCTTCCCTTGTAGATTTCACCCCCACCCCTCTTGCAGATCGCAGCACCACCCCCCTCTCTTGTAGATCGCACCGCTGTATCTGCCACTAGGAGCTGAATCCCCGGCCAGTGGTTGCTGATGCTTTGGCTGGGGATTCGGCTCCTAGTGGGGGGTTGTGGTGCTATTTACAGCGCGGCGCGATCTACATGGGGGGGGGGGTTGTGGTGCAATCTACAAGGTACAAGGGGGAGTGGTGGTGCGATCTGCAAGGGGGTGCTATGTACAGCGGTGCAATATACAGGGGGGGTTGTGGTGCGATCTACAAGGTACAAGGGGGGTGGTATCTACAGCTGCGCGATCTATAAGGGGGAGTTGTGGTGCGATCTACAAGGTACAAGGGGGGGGTGCGATCTGCAAGGGGGTGCTATCTACAGCGGGGCGATATCTACAGAGCGGTATGGCTATGTACTAGGAGTCCCCGCTTCCCGCGGAACTGCTGTTCCGCCCTCTCATTTTGTTCACTACAGAACAGCAGTTCCATGGGGAAGCAGAGACAGAACGGGGCAGACCAGGCAGTGACGAGGCGGCGGGACGGAGCTTCCTCCCGCAGCATGGCGCCACTAAAGAATCGATTCTACGATTCTGTTAAAAAACAGAATCGTGAGAGTCCTTAAGGGCGAATTAATCAAATTAATTTGATTAATCGCCCAGCCCTAGTACTAGCCACTGCTAACCGTGAATACCCCACAAAACCTGGCATTTTGAAGATCTTTTGACCCAGGTGTCTAGCCATCATTTGGCCCTTGTCAAAATCACTCTGATCCTTATGTTTGCACATTTTTCTTGCTTCCAACACATCAACTTCAAGAAGTGACTATTCACTTGCTGCCTATGGGTACGCAGTGTTTTCAGACGTAATTTGGGCATTTTACGCCTTGAATTGCGCCTGAAAAAACGCCCCTAATACGCCTACAAACATCTGGCCATTGCTTTCAATGGGTTTTACGGTGTTCTGTTCCCACGAGCCTTAATTTTACGCGTCGCTGTCAAAATACGGTGCGTAAAAAGACGCCCGCGAAAAAGAAGTGCATGTCACCTCTTGGGACTTTTTGGAGCCGTTTTTCATTGACTCCATTGAAAAACAGCTCCAATAACGGCCGTAAAATACGCAGCGAAAAACGCGAGTTGCTACAAAAATGTCTGAAAATCAGGAATTGTTTTCACCTGAAAACAGCTCCGTATTTTCAGACGTTTTTGGTCACTGCGTGTGAACATACCCTTATACATGCCATCCTATGACTAGCACCATTGTAATGAGATAATCAATGTTATTCTCTTCACCTGTCAGTGGTTTTAATGTTATGGCTGAACAGTATGTATACTGTATATCCCTGTTCAGACATCTCTTCTCTAGAACAAATAACATTTGCTGTAACCAAGATCTATACCTACACCGCATTCCAAATTATTATGCAAATGATATTTTTCGCTGGTTTTCCTAAATAGTCGATGCAAATGACAGTCAGTATAATCTTCAAGCCCTCAACCGTTGGAGTATAATGCAAATTGTATTGAACAAATCTCCTAATGATAACAGATTTTTTTTTAGAAGTAAAAACTCAAAATGCACTGTTTCAAAGTATTATGCACAACAGAGATCAAAACATTTTAAAGGTTGTAAAGAGAACTAAAATGGTAATTTGTTGAATTTGCAGCATCAGGAGGTCATATTTACAGAAATCAAAAGCTCTTTCAATAAAAAAAAAATTGGCAGGCCAAGTTACCTGTTAACATAGGACCCCTTCTTTGATATCACCTTCACAATTCTTGCATCCATTGAATTTGTGAGCATTTTGACAGTTTCTGCTTGAATATCGTTGCAGGATGTCAGAATAGCCTCCCAGAGCTTCTGTTTTGATGTGAACTGCCTCCCACCCTCATAGATATTTTGCTTGAGGATGCTCCAAAAGTTCTCAATAGGGTTGAGGTCAGGGGAACATGGGAGCCACACCATGAGTTTCACTCCTTTTATGCCCATAGCAGCCAATGACACAGTGGTATTCTTTGCAGCATGAGATGGTGCATTGTCATGCATGAAGATAATTTTGCTACAGAAGGCACGGTTCTTCTTTTTGTACCACGGAAGAAAGTGGTCAGTCATAAACTCTACGTACTTTGCAGAGGTCATTTTCACACCGTCAGGGACCCTAAAGGGGGCTACCAGCTCTCTCCCCATGATTCCAGCCCAAAACATGACTCTGCCACCTCCTTGCTGATGTCGCAGCCTTGTTGAGACATGGTGGCCATTCACCAACCATCCACTACTCCATCCATCTGGACCATCCAGGGTTGCATAGCACTCATCAGTAAACAACACGGTTTGAAAATGAGTCTTCATGTATTTCTGAGCCCACTGCAACCGCTTCTGCTTGTGAGCATTGTTTAGGGGTGGCCGAATAATAGCTTTATGCACACTTGCAAACCTCTGGAGGATCCTACACCTTGAGGTTCACAGGACTCTAGAGGCACCAGCGGCTTCAAATACCTGTTTGCTGCTTTGCAAGGGCATTTTAGCAGCTGCTCTCCTAATCCTATTAATTTGTCTGCCAGAAACCTTCCTCATTATGCCTTTATCTGAACGAACCTGTGTGTGCTCTGAATCAGCCACATATCTTTTCACAGTACGATGATCACGCCTAAGTTTTCTTGAAATATCCAATGTTTTCATACCTTGTCCAAGGTATTGCACTATTTGACGCTTTTCGGCAGCAGAGAGATCCTTTTTCTTTCCCATATTGCTTGAAACCTGTGGCCTGCTTAATAATGTGGAACGTCCTTCTTAAAGGGAATGTGTCGCTAGAATTTTTTTTTTTTTTAGTTTAACAGTTAGTATATACATGATTAGACATTGTCTTCTTTTTTTTTCTTTTTTTCACAAGTCAGGAAATATTATAAATTAGATTCTAATTTATAACATTTCCCTGTGCTGGTCACTAGAGGGAGCAATTCCCAAAATTGCAGCATTGGCATGTGGTAAAGCAACCACATTGCTTTATGCTGCAAAATTGGTGTAGACACACACGCTCTAGTGAGCTCACAGAATCCCCCCTCCCTTATCCTGGCTAGTGCCAGGAGAAAGGAGGGGATTGCATGTTCAAACCTACTACACTGTGTGCCGGCATTTTTTGAGCGAATGCACAGTGTAGTAGGCTTACATACAGTGGTAATCACACAGTAAAACACGAACAAACACAGACATAACTTACCTGCTCCTGCCGCCGCTCCCGTCGCTCCATCCGCTCTCTCCGCTCCTAGTACTTGCTTCTAACCACATGTCCGGAAGCCGCGACCGGAAGTCATCTTACTGTCCGGCCGCGGCTTCCGGTCCACATGAAAATGGCGCCGGATGTCGCTCGGCCGAAGACCTTCCTTTTGGACTGTGTGGGAGTGGCTCATGCGCTGTTCCCACACAGATGGCGTACACCATAGTGAATGGAACGGCTCCCGTTCGCATTCTTTATGGGGATGTATGTGCCGTATTTCATCTCTGTATGTCTCGTTAATCGACACATACAGAGATGAAAAAAAAAATGGCAGCCCCCATAGTGAAGTAAAAGTTAGAAAAAATAAAAAAGTAAAACACAAACACACAAATCAATAAAATTTATTTTAATAACACACTAAAATCAAATTTATATAAAAAAAATGTTTTTCGCGACACCCGTCCTTTAAGTAGTTTTCCTTTGATTGGGCACACCTGGCAAACTAATTATCACAGGTGTCTGAGATTGATTACAATGATCCAAAGAGCCCTAAGACACAATAGCATCCATGAGTTTAAGGGTATGTTCACACGGCCAAATTTCAGACGTATACGAGGCGTATTTTGCCTCGTTTTACGTCTGGAAATACGTCTCAAATACGTCGGCAAACAGCTGCCCATTCATTTGAATGGGTTTGCCGACGTACTGTGCAGACGACTGTTATTTACGCGTCGTCGTTTGACAGCTGTCAAACGACGACGCGTAAAAATACAGCCTCGTCAAAAGAAGTGCAGGACACTTCTTTGGACGTTTTTGGAGCTGTTTTCTCATAGACTCCAATGAAAACAGCTCCAAAAACGGACGTAAAAAACGCAGCGAAAACGGCGTGAAAACGCAGCGAAAAATGCGAGTTGGTAAAAAAACGTCTGAAAAGCAGGGTCTGTTTTCCCTTGAAAACAGCTCTGGATTTTCAGACGTTTTTGTTGACTACGTGTGAACATACCCTGATTGAAAAACTAATAATTAAATGTTTATGACACTTAAATCCAATGTGCATAATAATTTGGAACACGGTGTATTCTTTTTATGAACCAGTGCCCAAAAGTTGACTGAATATTCTAGATATACTAACTCCAGGTGATCTCAAACAAACCAACAACTTTTACTTGTCAGTAGAACCTCCACCCAGTTATAGTGGTCCTTGTTTAATTTTTGTCAGAACTCCACCCCTCATAAATTCTCACCAATTTGAATAATAGTTAAGGTATGTTCACACGCAAACTCTAAAACGTCTGAAAATACAGAGCTGTTTTCAAGGGAAAACAGCTCCTGATTTTCAGAAGTATTTTAAGCCACTCGTGATTTTCGCTGCTTTTTTTATGGCCGTTTTTGGAGCTCTTTTCAATGGTCTATGAAAATAGGCCGTGTGAACATACCCTCATTGATAAATGTGGTTTGACATACAAGGAACGGTCCCTAGTTAAGAAAAGTGTAGACATGCCTAGTCATTACATCTATCAAGCTTGAGTTGCTAAACTTTTTATTTATTTCACATTACAGTATCTGGTTCAGATGAAGGCTACACATGTTCTTAGTCTTTAATATTGTATCTCCCACAGTCATCCTGTGCATGCTGAAGGCTCGGAACTCTAGTTATTACATGCATGTGGTGTCCACGTGACCACACTGTAGGTGTTGACATTTGTAAATCTGACCAAAACTGGTTGTGCTGTCATGTTCGCTTAGAGCATGTGGATAAAAAAAAATCCCACATGTTCAAGTTGTGAAGAATTGTTATTTGTTGCGCGTTCTCTTCCGAAACTCTAATAATTGAATACATCAACAGTGTTTTCTGTATATGTAAGTTTCATAACTAGTCATTCACTGCCTGGTATGATGACCTTTGGCAAATAGAACAAACGTCTAACAGCATTGTCATGTGTAAAATATTCCAGCTCTAGAAATTCCAGAATCCGCTTGTTACTTCCCGTAATGGACTCACATCCATATTATAGGATGGAAAACAGGAAGCACTGTTATAAACACTGCTATCGGTTTTACTTTCTCTAGTTTCACTAAACACAGTGAAGTCTCTAATATGTGTGGAGGAGGGGGCAATGTTAATGTGCTGAGCGGATTGTTGAAATGACAGAAGTCAAACACAACACAAGAACATTGAACTGTTATGCCTGGCTTTATTTAAAGGGGCTGTCCCGTTTAGAAAACCGATTTCCATACACTCAATTAGAGATTTTTAAGTTAATAGAGGGGGTCCTCTGTTCAGGATCCTTATCTCGTGGCTATAGTGGAGAGCGGTTGTTACAAAGAGTGTCTTTTGCTCGGGAGGACCTGTCCTGCCCTGTATGACACAGACAACTCATATATTTGAATGGGCACTATGTAATGCTTAATTTCCCCTGTGGTGGAGCTGCAGGGAAATTGAACACTTACTGCCAGGTTTCCCCACAAATTACAGTTGATCGTGAGGGGCCCCAGCAGGGGGACACTTTGTGATCACCTTATTATTAAGGAAACCGAATTGCAATATTGGGTCGAGTACTCCCCTTAAATCTAAGCTCACAAACGCAACAGACTGAGTCCTTCACTCAGCAATAACTGTAATTCAGTAGTATAAACATCACATTCTGTGTATATTGGAGCTAAATAAACGCAGAAAATGTTCCACAACTTCTTACTCATTTCTTACGCAATTCTAAGTGGCAATCTCTTTTCGAATCTCACCATTCCACCACTTTCGTAAGTCCCAAACAGATACCTCCGTCTTTTTCTTTCGTCCTATGTCGGCATCTGAACCTGCAACGTTCGCTCTTCTCGCTTTCATGGAAGTATGGGTTCCTGCTGAGTACAGCGTTTTTCTGAAGTATGCAAAGGTTGGCAAAGGCCAGAGAACAGGACAGCTTTCAATCCTCATACAATTAAACCAGGTGATAGACTGGGTGACTACCATTTTGAAAATGGTGTGGTCCGAATTGCTAAGGTCTTTATAAATACACATCACACAGTTGCTCTGTTAACATTATTTGCTATGTACAGCTTTGTTCTGTATTCATTGGACACTAATATTGAATAAATGCACAAATTGTATGTTATTTTGGTCTTATTAGAGATGTCAACTTTTATCCATAAAATATTAGTTATCTACTGTATTTCCTACTGACTTTCCCATTGAATTAACCGTGGTTTAACTATTATATAAAAAGAAAGCCAATTGCATCAATACATGATCTGCACTAATATGAATTCAGTGAGAATGTCATTGTTAAACAAAGAAGTGGATAAATCCGCTCGATTTATGGCAAAGTCCAAGGCGTAAAATTTCTGATACATTTGGACTTATCCTAAGGCCTAGTTCACACTGAGTTTTTTGGCGCTGTTTTTGACGCGGAAGCCGGGAGAAAAAAATGGACAAAAACGACTCCCATTGATTTCTCACGGGAAAAAGAAGCGCCATGCTCTATCTTCAGGCATTTCTGTCTCTGACCTTCCATTGACATCAATGGGAGGCAGAGAACGGTTTTCACAGCGGTTTTTTGCCCGCGGTGGTCAATGGCCGTGGGTGAAAAACGCTGCAAACAAAGCAGCAAAAGATGGGGCAGACAGGTCAAAATCTGCCTCAAAATTCCTGAAGGATATTTTTCTGCCTTCAAAAAACAGGTTAGTGACAATTTACAGTGCAATACTTGTCGATGGGGTTTTAAAAATGTCATTGTAGGTAGTTGGGGAAGGGTCCTTATTTGGATTTCTGCGATAATTGTAAAAAAAAAAATCCAACAATGTCAGATTTTTTCAAATTGCAAAATTGTGGTTGCATGCGATGCCATAGGAATACATATAGTAATGCGCTTTCCCACGGATGTGAGATTATTGCGTGCGTATAATTGCCATGAAGCTCTGCCTTTAACCCCATTAATGACCGCCGATAAGCCTTTCCACGGCGGCCAATAATGGGCTTAATTCTGATACATACGCCTTTTCACGGCGCTGCCTCAGGATAAATAAACAGAGCAGGGAGCCGTTAAATCTCCCTGCTCTCAGCTACCAGAGGTAGCTGGGGGTATCCCTGCTCGAACGGGTGAGATCGATATAAGTATCGATCTCACCCGTTTAACCCCTCAGATGCGGAGCTCAATAGCGAGTGCCGCATCTGAGTGGTTTTGGAGAGAGGGAGGGAGCTCCCTCTCATCCCACGGACACCCGGCGATAAGATCCCTTTACAAAATCCTTTACTATTAAAAAAACAAACGAACCCGACTATAAAGCTATTACATTATTTAGCCTGCGTGGTGAACGCCGTAAAAAATAAAATAAAAAACAATGGAAAAATTGCTATTTTCTGTGAATCCTGACTTAAACAGTCGCATCTACTCCAAAATTCGTCCTTCAAAAAAAAAGTCCTCATACAACTGCATCGACGGAACAATAAAATAGTTATGGCTCTTGAAATATGGAGGCGCAAAAAGAAATAATTTTGAAAAAAAAGTGTTTTTACTGTGTAAAAGTAGTAAAACATAAAAAATCTATACAAATTTGGTATCGTTGCAATCGTAACAACCCGTTGAATAAAGTTATTGTGTTATTTATACCACACGGTAAACGGCGTAGATTTAGGATGCAAAAAAGTGTGGCGAAATGTCAGGTTTTTTTCTCCCCCCCCCAAAAAAAGTAAATAAAAGTTAATCAATAAATAATATGTACCCCAAAATGGTGCTATTAAAAAATACAACTTGTCCCGCAAAAAACAAGACCTTATACAGCTATGTCGACGCAAAAATAAAAAAGTTATAGCTCTTGGAATGTGACGATGGAAAAACGTAAAAAATGGCCTGGTCATTAGGGCCCAGAATGCAAGCAGGGGGAAGGGGTTAAAGAGGACCTGATATAGAATAAACACAAGAGATTTCCCAGATAGGGAGGAAAAGTGATTGGAAAAATGGCTGTACGTCAAGTAGAGCGGTAAACCTTTCTACTTCGCACTCCTGTAAGCAAAATTTGTTGCAGGAAAGATTTTGATGTTCTGATCTCCTTTATACAGCAGTTTCTACAATGAAAAGAGATAAACCCTAGCATTGTGCACGGAATATATACATCCTCTATATTTTTTTCATAGGGTAAAAAGTGGTGGCAGTACCTCTTTAAAGCCCAGTGTCACATTCCCAGACCTGCATGTCATTTAACATTCTGTCAGATGCTTCTTAGCAACACTCGTGTTTGTAGTCTGTTCCTAAGAAGTAACTAAAAAGGGGAGAAAAAAAACAACACATTTTTAGTACACCTTTTACTTCTTGGCCTTAAGAGGTTAAATTATAAGAAGGGAACTACTGAACCCAGCAGACATAAGGAAAGCACTGCCTATAACAACCAATCTGGTGGCTTTTTCAATTTTCCACCATAGGGAAATAAATTCTACTTTTAAACTGATTGTTTACTGCTTTTTTTATTTATTTGTTTTTTAAAAAAACTTTACGTTCTGCAGTTTACATGAAGAACTTTCTAGCCCCATCCTGTATCACGCTGTATCAGCACCACTCATAAATCTAAGCTTCTATCCTGACCTTTCATCTGGAACATCAACTTTTTATGTTCTTGATAACTTAATTTGAGTTTGTGTTTTACCACGAGAAGCCTAAGGCTGGGTTCACACGAGCATGTTCGGTCCGTAATGGACGGAACGTATTTCGACCGCAAGTCCCGGACCGAACACAGTGCAGGGAGCCGGGCTCCTAGCATCATAGTTATGTACGATGCTAGGAGTCCCTGCCTCTCCGTGGAACTTCTGTCCTGTACTGAAAACATGATTACAGTACGGAACAGTTGTCCGGCAGCGAGGCAGGGACTCCTAGCATCGTACATAAGTATGATGCTAGGAGCCCGGCTCCCTGCACTGTGTTCGGTCCGGGACTTGCGGCCGAAATACGTTCCGTCCATTACAGACGTAATGTGCTCGTGTGAATCCAGCCTTATACATATGCTCCAATTAGAAAGCAGCAAGTGACGACCAAGTGATAGGGATGATGGGATATGTAGTTACGTTGACATGCGTATTGGTTCTTGTAAAGGGAAGTGTCCCATACATATATTTATACATATATGTAGAGACACAGACCTGGTCATGAGAAATGGCCTAAAAACAAAGCAGGAGAATTAGTCATTGTCCTGCTTTGCTTTAAATTGATGGAGACAGGAGATACTGCTTTTGATCTCCTGTCTCCATATTTAAATTTCCCGCGGGGGCTTTCGCGCGGGTGCTCATGATTCGGACGGTGATGTGTTATCACAGTGCCGACCCTTGTTAGAGGGGGGCGAGCACATACCTGCCTCACCACTCCACCGACGAGGAGCTCAGCTGGGACCTGCCCTCACCACTCCACCAACGCCGGCTCACCTCTCCTGCTCCTGGCTCCACCTACGTCCTCCTCCCCTGGACAATGAGCGCTAAGTATCACCTCTCTCCCCCTACACAATGTGCATTTCCCCTGATTTAACCCTTACCTTCCCCTATACAATGAGCATCGCCCATTGTTAACCCTTTATCCATCCCTAGTTTCCTACCTGCACATCCCCTGGTTAACCCTCACATCAACTGCACATTCCCATATCCCTAGTTAACCCTTTCCCGCCTGCCTGTACATCCCCTGGTACACATCCCTGGTTAACCCTTGCTGACCTGCATTTCCCTTGAGTACATCCCTAGTTAAGCCTTTCCTACCCGCCTGCACATTAACACTTTACCTGAATATCCCCTGATAACCCTTTATCCCTTGTTAACCCTTAGTGTACAGGGAAAGTTATATTTAGGAGGGAGTGGGACAGAAATAGTGAGCATGTATGTATTACAATGTATATATGTATGTTTAGGTAAGTGGGTGGTGGTATAGATTAGGATTGTAATGCCTTGTTTACACTGTACCACGTGTAGTGTCAGTGTATTCAATACATTAAGTTATTATGTGTGATTACGGTTTGTAATAATAAATATTACCCTTTATTTACTATACAATTGTATTCCCTTACTTAGTTGCAAAGCAATTAGATTGACGTTAGTATAAGAAAAAGGTTGGGGAACTAGGCATAACCCCAGTGACCCTAAGATAAAGTAGGTAGTAGTAGTGGGCAACACTAGCCCGTGAACCCCACTATTATACCAGCCCTTTTACAGTTCTTATACTGACATACTCAGGGGCGTAGCTAAAGGCTCATGGGCCCTGCTGCAAGAATTCAGCTTGGGCCCCCTACCTCTCCCTAACATCACCAGACCCCTGCGCACGCATATGCCCAGCCGCCTTGCCCAACAGACCCCATAAATGCCTCAACAGTATAATGCTCCCCATAGCTGACTCCACAGTATAATGCCCCATAGCTGCCCCCACACAGTATAATGCCCCCCATAGCTGCCCTCACAGTATAATGCCCCCACTGTATATTGCCACCCATAGCTGCCCCATAAAGTATAATGCCAACATAGCTGCCACATACAGTATAATGCTCCCATAGCTGCGCCATACACTATAATGCCCCATACAGTGTAATGCCCCCCATAGCTACCCCATACAGTATAATGCCTGCCATACAGTATAATGCTCTCCATAGCTGCTACATACAGTATAATGCCCTTCATAGCTGCCACGTATAGAATAATGCCCCCATACAGTATAATGCCCTCCATAGCTTCCCCATACAGTATAATGCCCCCTTAGCTGTCCCATACAGTATAATGCCCCCCATACAGTATAATGCCCCTCAGCACCTACCATATGATCCCACCCCTCCCATACCCAGTATAATGCCCCCATATGTATGTACCTAATAGAAAAACAATAACATAGTTACTTACCTATCCCCGTTCCCACGACGGGTGGAGGATCCTTCGACTCTGGTCTGTGCTGTGAGTGACTCGGCGCAGACAGGTGCGATGACATCGCAAGGCTCCAGCATTAAACTGAACTGTATTTGCGTCCAGAGGACGCAAATACAGTTGGAAGCGCGGTCAGAACTGTGTGGCAACGTGGGCCCTGCGGGCCCTCCTTGACCGCAGGCTTGGGGGCCAGGTCGCAACTGCGACCGTTGAGACCCCTGTAGCTATGCCACTGAACATACTGCTGACATACATGCCTTCCTGGCTTTGCTGCTGTAATCTCAGAACAAGTAATACTGGTATATGTCAAATATATTAATAGGTTATTTGGCTTCTTGTTAAATTGACTGTAGCCCCGAGGCAATGTGTGGGCCCCCTTCTGGCAGCAAACTTTTCACAATTTACTCATATTTATAAGTAATCACAGTCAAATTCGTTTTTGCTGGCAGGGCTTTATGATCGCCTCCATGGGGGGTAAAGGGTAGTGTAGTGAAGGAATTAACTCCTTGTGAATTGGCAAACTACCTGCATTGAAGGCTGCAAGACTCCTTCCTCGCTCCTCCATTTATGACTAAAGACTGCTCATACACACAGATACGGCATCGTCAGCTATCAGCCAATCATAGAGGCGCAAGAGAAGAGGAGCAGGATACTTGTTTTAAAACCCTATGGGGCTAGGGTAAAACCCCTGGGCCCCTGTGCAGCTGAACAGGCTATATGTCCGTTATAGCCATTTAACATATACGTTTCTTTCACTGGATGGCTGTGATTGTTGACTCTGATGGATGCTTTCCATTGGCCATTCTTTGTCTACAGACTCCCATGTTTAAAAAAAAACAATTTTTTTTACAGGTTGGAGCGAGAATATATTGAATTGGTATCATGAGAAATTCTATATCTTAACGCAATTCAAGAAAGGTTAAGGGTGGACACATCTGTACAGAAAAGCCACCTGTAGTTGGCACTAGACAGACAGCTTTCTTCCTTCTGGAGGAGAGATGTTTTACATACACTCATCCATTCAGTCTAATCTATGGACAGGACATGTACATAGATCACTTTGAACATATCTCACATCCAGATAGTTTCAGACAAATAAGCTGATGTTCTAGTTCCAAGGTCCAAATCAGAACTTATTGTAAAGGCCCTTTTACATGGGCCAATTATCGTGAAAACGATCGTCCTTAGAACGCTCGTTGTATAAACAGGGCAGCGATCAGCAGACGAACGAGCAAACTCTCGTTTATCTGCTGATCGTATCTTTTAAAAAAAATTAAATATTATACTTTGTCGGCAGCACATCTCCCTGTGTAAACATGAAGACACGCTGCTGACATGATAATAATGTATGGGGACGAATGATCGGACTAACAAGCATTCGTCCCCATCCATAGCTCTGTGTGACTGGAGCAAACAAGCGCCGATCAGCGAGCTGTCTCGTTGATCGGCGCTCGTTGCAACGGCCAAAATTGGCCGGTGTAAGAAGATCTAAAGTTTTGTTTTAACCCCTTCAGGACCAAGCTCATTTTGGCCTTCAGGACCAGGCCCATTTTTTCAAATCTGACATGTGTCACTTTATGTGGTAATAACTCCGGAATGCTTTTACCCATCCAAGCGATTCTGAGATTGTTTTATCGTGACATATTGTACTTTATGTTAGTGAAAAAATTTGGGCCATAAATGTAATATTTAGTTGTGAAAAACACCAAAATTTGGAGAAAATTTTCAAAAATTTGCATTTTTCTCAATTTAAATGTATCTGCTTATAAAACAGATAGTAATACCACACAAAATAGCTACTATTTCACATATCCCATATGTCTACTTTATGTTTGCATCATTTTTTGAACGTTCTTTTATTTTTCTAGGACGTTACAAGACATAGAACTTTTGCAGCAATTTCCCACATTTTCCAGAAAATGTCAAAAGGCTATTTTTTCAAGGACCACTTCAGTTCTAAAGTGGCTTTGAGGGCCTTAAATATTAGAAAGTCCCCATAAATCACCCCATTCTGAAAACCGCACCCCTCAAAGTATTCAAAACAGCATTCAGAAAGTGCTTTAACCGTTTAGGTGTTTCACAGGAATTAAAGCAAATTAGAGGTGAAATTTACAAATTTCATATTTTTTGCCAAAATTAATTTGTAATACATTTTTTTCTGTAACACAGAAGTATTTACCCAAGAATCGCAACTCAATATTTATTGCCCAGATTCTACATTTTTTAAAAATATCCCACATGTGGCCCTAGTTCACTACTGGACTGAAGTACAGGCCTCAGAAGCAAAGGAGCACCTAGAGGATTTTGGGGCCTCCTTTTTTTATAATATATTTTAGGCACCACGTCAGGTTTGAAGAGGTCTTGTGGTGCCAAAACAGTGGAAACCCCCCAAAAGTTATCCCATTTTGAAAACTACACCCCTCAAGGAATTTTTCTAGGGCTATAGTTAGCATTTTGACCCAACAGTTTTTTTGCTAAATTTATTGGAATTAGTCTGTGAAGATGCAAATCTACTTTTTTTCTGAAAAAACCTAGAATTTTCAAATTTTTACAAGGAATAAAGGAGAAAAAGCACCCCAACATTTGTAAAGCAATTTCTCCCGATTACGGCAATACCCCATATGTGGTGATAAACTGCTGTTTAGACCCACGCCAGAGCTCAGAAGTGAAGGAGCACCATTTGGATTTTGGAGCGCAGATTTTGCTTGAACGGTTTTCAGTGCCATGTCGTGTTTGCATCGCACTGGAGGGACCTAAACAGTGGAAACCCCCCAAAAGTTATCCCATTTTGGAAACTACACCCCTCAAGGAATTTTTCTAGGGGTATAGTTAGCATTTTGACCCAACAGTTTTTTTGCTAAATTTATTGGAATTAGTCTGTGAAGATGAAAATCTACTTTTTTTCTGAAAAAACATAGAATTTTCAAATTTCTACAAGGAATATAGGAGAAAAAGCACCCCAATATTTGTAAAGCAATTTCTCCCGATTACGGCAATACCCCATATGTGGTGATAAACTGCTGTTTAGACCCACGCCAGAGCTCAGAAGTGAAGGAGCACCATTTGGATTTTGGAGCGCAGATTTTGCTGGAACGGTTTTCAGTGCCATGTCGTGTTTGCATCGCACTGGAGGGACCTAAACAGTGGAAACCCCCCAAAAGTTATCCCATTTTGGAAACTACACCCCTCAAGGAATTTTTCTAGGGGTATAGTTAGCATTTTGACGCAACTGTTTTTTTGCAAAATTTATTGGAATTAGTCTGTGAAGATGAAAATCTACTTTTTTTCTGAAAAAACATAGAATTTTCACATTTTTACAAGGAATAAAGGAGAAAAAGCACCCCAACATTTGTAAAGCTATTTCTCCCGATTACGGCAATACCCCATATGTGGTGATAAACTGCTGTTTAGACCCACGCCAGAGCTCAGAAGTGAAGGAGCACCATTTGGATTTTGGAGCGCAGATTTTGCTGGAACGGTTTTCAGTGCCATGTCGTGTTTGCATCGCACTGGAGGGACCTAAACAGTGGAAACCCCCCAAAAGTTATCCCATTTTGGAAACTACACCCCTCAAGGAATTTTTCTAGGGGTATAGTTAGCATTTTGACCCAACAGTTTTTTTGCTAAATTTATTGGAATTAGTCTGTGAAGATGAAAATCTACTTTTTTTCTGAAAAAACAT
The DNA here is from genome assembly GCF_050947455.1 of Rhinoderma darwinii. Classification (NCBI taxonomy): domain Eukaryota; kingdom Metazoa; phylum Chordata; class Amphibia; order Anura; family Rhinodermatidae; genus Rhinoderma; species Rhinoderma darwinii. The sequence continues at coordinate 324,972,944 of NC_134687.1, read as the reverse complement.
AGAATTTTCAAATTTTTACAAGGAATAAAGGAGAAAAAGCACCCCAACATTTGTAAAGCAATTTCTCCCGATTACGGCAATACCCCATATGTGGTAATAAACTGCTGTTTAGACCCACGCCAGAGCGTGCAGGAGCACCATTTGGATTTTGGAGCGCAGATTTTACTGGAATGATTTTTGGTGCCATGTCGAGTTTGCAATGTACTGGACAGTGGAAACCACCCAAAAGTGACCCCATTTTGGAAACTACACCCCTATGGTATTTATCTAGGGGTATTTTGAGCATGTTGATCGCAAAGTTTTAGGTGTTATTTAGGTTATTTGTCTTTTTTGTCCCAAACCATTGCATTTGCCAGTACAAATAACTATTTCGTGCTAAAAAAGCATATGACCAACAAAAAAAAGTTAGATTGGGAAAATTTAAAAAAATATATGAAACTGCCTTGGAAAGGCAATATATTTGAAAAGTGGAGGAAACAAATACTGAGAATGTTCACATAATAAAAGGACAGCCATGGGGCTATATAATTGTTTTTGTTTTTTTTTTGAAAGGACTGGTTGTCTCATTAGCACAATCAATCCCTACATGAGGGACAAATGTGCCAAGTGACGCTGGCACTCCATAACAGCAGTGTCCAACACCGTATGTATAGATACAGTAAAGGATCACTAATCCACAAATTATTGTCAGCTTTACCAGCAGTATTATCGGGTAGAACAAGTTGCACAAAACCGTAAAACAAGCCCAAACTGCACTGATCAGGAACAGCTCGTATACCCTCCAAATAAAAAGAGCTATGCCCGTATCACCAAAAAGTAAAAAAGTACTAAGAATGAAAATAACTGCTTTTTATGGCAGGACATAATCATAACAGGCAGAACAAAAAAATCGAACATTTAAAAACTACAACCCCCAATGTATTCATCTAGGGGTATAGTGAGAATTTTGCGTGACCAATTGTAAGGCGACACCACCCTAGGTATTCATCTAGGGGTATAGTGAGAATTTTTTGTTTTGTTTTGGGGTTATTCAAATTTTTAGTCAGTGGGCAGAAAATGGGAAATAAATGAAATTACTTTATAATGGCCAATATGAAGAAAGAGGGGACTGATGAATAAAACATAATTTAAAACTCTAATGAGGTGTGATAAATTCTGAAGCATTCTTTTATGCATAGGCCGGGTTTTGTGGGGCAGGTATCACATTGGTAGGTGGTGTCTCTTCTGATCCCTCTTCTTGTACACACCCTACATTTTTTTTGGGGTCTTCTTTTTTTCTCGGTAGGGGGTGTTTCTGTTGGAAAATGCTGGCCTGGAATAATGCGATTCACATTACTTGCAGTACCCTCCCCTTCTGGGTTTCCAAATATTAGAGCCTTTATGACCTTCTCCTGGAATTGCAGGAAGGTTTCACGATTGCCTGCATACCTGGACACCACAAACGCATTATAAAATGCAATTTGGGTGAGGTGGACGACCAGCTTTTTGTACCATGTTTTGCTCTTACGCATGGCACTATATGGTTTGATCACTTGATCCGATAGGTCCACCCCACCCATGAAGCGATTGTAGTCCAGGATGCAGGTAGGCTTGGTGGTTGGGGTGCTGGATCCACGTACTAGAACAGGTCTGCTGCTAGCATTATGAATGGTGGACAATATGTGTACATCCCTTTTGTCCTTAAATTTAAGAAAGAGCAGATTATTGCTGCAGACGGCACTACTTTCCCCTTTCTGCAACGTCTGCCCCAGCAGGGATTTGGGAAGGCCCTTCTGATTCTTCCGGATGGTGCCACAGGCCACGGTGGATCTGGACGAAAGGGACTTTAGGAGGGGAATACTATTATAATAATTGTCCACGTATAGGTGATATCCCTGACCAAGTAAAGGGTGTATCAGGTGCCAAACTATTTTGCCGCTGATACCAAGAATGGAGGGGCAGTCTGGGGGTTCAATTTTTGAATCTTTCCCCTCATAAATTTTAAAACGGTGTGTGTACCCGGTGGCGCTCTCACACACCTTGTATAATTTTATGCCATACCGGGCCCTTTTGTTTGGGAGGTATTGCCTGAAGTGCAGCCTCCCTTTGAAACTTACAAGGGATTCATCGACCGCTATATTTTTTTCAGGGGTGTAACTTTCTGAAAATTTTGTATTATAGTGGTCGATGACAGGCCTAATCTTATATAGCCTGTCATAATGGGGGTCCTGGGGTGGTGGGCAACGGGAATTATCATTATAATGTAAGAACTTGAGCAGGGCCTCAAAACGTGTTCTGCTCATCACCGTACTGTAGAGGGGTGTATTGTACAGTACGTCAGAGGACCAGTAGTCCCGGATACGTGGTTTTTTTATGAGGCCCATATTTAACAATAGGCCCCAAAATTTTCGGAGTTCCACTGGGTCTGTGGGGGTCCAGCTTTGAACTCTGGCATTATATGAGGTGGGATTGCTGGCCATAAACTGCTCTGCGTACAAATTGGTCTGCTGGACCATCGCAGAAACAAATTCCTCAGAAAAGAACAAATTAAAAAAATCTAATTCCCTGAACCCTGCAGTCTCTACTTGGATCCCTGAGGAGGCAGTAAAGTTGGGAACCTGAGGGGTATAATTTACAGCGGGTACCCACATCGCCTCATTTGAATCCGGCTGCGCAGGACCAACTGCTCTTCTGCGCTGTGCGGGGGGCTCATCAGACTCGCTAGATGATGATGAAGATGAAATAACAAATTCCATCTCATCTTCACTTGCAGAGTCGGTGTCGGAGCATAACATGGCATATGCCTCCTCTGGACTATAAAATCTCTGGGCCATATTGGTATGGTACAGTGTATAATAATTAATAAAACTCCCTAAAAACAATATAACTAAAAAGTGATCCCCAAAAATACAGAAGCGGGACGGAGCGCACTGTATAGGTCACAGGTGGTGACAAGACACAGAGGTCAGGTAATGAGCCTATATAAAGTAGCGCTACCCCTAACAAGACTCCCTTCAATTGCTAAATAACTGTTAATTTTTTTTTAAAATGTTTTAATTTTTTTTTCTTTTTTTTTCTTTTTTTAACAAGAAAACTAAACTCCCTAAAAATTCAGGAGAGGACGGAGTAGGTAGGGACAGAAGACCGCAAGTAAACGGTCAGCAGGTGACGGACGTCAGCAGCTTAGCAGGATTACCAGGTGACAGACACTGGGGCTAGGGGTCAGTATAGGGTAAAATTGGGGAACTTTTTAAACAAAATTGACAGGGACACTGACAGGGACCACAGATCTGACAGGGACCACAGATCTGACAGGGACCACAGATCTGACAGGGACCACAAATCTGACAGGGTCCTTCAAACTAGGCAGGGATCAGCTGAAGGGCATGGAGGGTGAGTATAGAGGAGTTATTTTTCTATTTTTAACAGTTTTTTCTGTCAGAAACACTCTGACACGAACAGCACAGTACACTGATGACCGGCTCTGAGAAGATCTGACACTCAATGAGCTTCTCAGAGCCGGGAAAAAGCACTGTGTCGTCATTGACAGCTGTGATTGGTCTGTCACATTTGACTGACCAACCACAGCGATCGCCGACACGGGGCAGCTATGATAGGTCCCGTGCCGGGTAACTATGATTGTTAGCTGTCACGGACAGCAACAATCATTGTGATGTCACCATGTCAAGTGACATGGTGACAGTTTGAATGCAGGGCGTTACTGTACGCCCTTTTGCGGGAAGGCACCGCTAAAAAGGACGTTCAGGAACGCCGATTTGCGGGAAGGGGTTAATATGTGACTTACTACTAGTCAGAACCCCATTATTATGTTCTTTTATATTTGGAGTCACTTTTTTTTACCCCATGCCCCAGGCAATTCATACTGTTGTGATAGAAATATTGTATGTATAAAAAAAAAAGAAAACCAGAATTCTGTATAATGTGCTAGACCATTATAAATAAAACATGACGATAAAGGGTAAGTTTGGACAATACATAACTAACACTGTATAATGCACTGAACTATATGATCAATGTATGCAATGATATTATCATGAATGCAATGGACATTTTGATACTACATGTCAGGAGCGAAATGAACACCTGGGTATTCCACTGTAAGAGTAAAAAATATATAGACGTGCTACAATGCAGCTTGCACCTGATATCAATAGCGTCTTATGATGATAAATTACAGACTACCCTGGACAACTATATCGTTCCTAATGAGAGGCACCATCACAATCCACACCGCTGTGAAAATCAATCTTATTGGTAAGGCAGCGGTTGCAAGGGCGAAATGCGTTGAGCTTATTAATCAGCATTGATTGTTGACGGGGTTTCCACCGATGTAATTAACACTTCTGCTAGAAGAAATCACTTTCCCAGCATGGATATGTCACTCATAAGCTGCTGGTGATGCATTACCAATACAATCTCTGCTCTGCTCCATGTAATTAGGTTGATCTGTACAAACGAGGCCTTCATCCAATCGCTGGCATCCACAGGGAATAACCACAGCTCAGTGTAAACTGGTTGAGACTGGCAGAGCAGACAAGAACAATGACTGGGAGATATACTTGGTACATAGGCTGATATGGCAGTAAATCTGCGGTTTATTCTCTCCACTGTCAACTGTTCATGATTTCAGATCTGGGTAACATCCTCACACTATGTGTAATATTGATCTGCAGCAGAGCAAACAAAAACTTATTTAGAGATTTGGCCGTTAGGTTTCACAAGGGAAAGGATATACTGGTTGTCATTTTGACAGCTGACATTTTGCAAAGGTTGTCAATGCATTAAATGCAGGATACAGGGTATGACTTTTATCGGCAGCATTTATATAAGAGCTCTTTCTATTATCTTTCTATTTATTAGCACTTGGCGGTTTGGATGGTTTTTAATGTTTCACCATTTGCCTTATCTTTCCAATGTAAACATTTACGTCACTGAACTCTTAGGTTGGCTCTTAAATATGATTTGTAAAAGCTTAGAAAATGAGGTATATAACACAAGGGTTATATAAAATAGTCAGATTTTTTTCTATTGAAATCTTTAAATATGTAAAAAACTATATATGTCTCTGTAACTAACAAATTCCAGAAAAAGGAATTGTATCACCTAATTTTTAACTAGTTAAACATATATACTGAAACATATTGTTTTATATTTTCTAATATGTTTTTATTTTCTGATTATATAATTTTTATTCTATTTTCTGTGCATAATTATGAAGCAGTCATCTTGCCTGAGCTGGTGCTCTGAGAATTGAACAGCAGTTCCAGAGATTTGCTTTACAGAAAGAACAGGGGCGTAGCTATAGGGCGTGCAGAGGTAGAAGTCGCAGCCAGATCCTGGTGCCTGAAGGTACCTAAGGGTATGTTCACACGAGGGCGTCCGTAACGGCTGAAATTACGGGGATGTTTCAGCCTGAAAACATCCCCGTAATATCAGCCGTAACGGCATGTGCAGGCGCTTGAACTCCGCGTCAATTACGGGCGTAATTGGCGCTGCTATTCATTGGAGTCAATGAATAACGGCTCCAATTACGGCCAAAGAAGTGACAGGTCACTTCTTTGACGCGGGCGTCTATTTACGCGCCGTCTTTTGACAGCGGCACGTAAATTACGCCTCGTGTGAACAGACAAACGTCTGCCCATTGCTTTCAATGGGCAGATGTTTGTCAGCGCTATTGAGGCGCTATTTTCGGACGTAATTCGGGGCAAAAACGCCCGAATTACGTCCGTAAATAGGCCGTGTGAACATACCCTAAAGGCTCCTCAGCCACATAAGTAGATACCGGTTTTATCAATGGTACATGGTAGGTGGGGGTTTCATTACAGCTTTTGCATTGGGGCCCAAGAGTTTTGATATGCTTCTGAGCAGGAACATGTATTTAAAAAAAAACAACAACCTCACTCCCAGTGTTGTAGGCATGCTCTGTGACATGTGCAGAGGTCACTGTGCAGGACGAGGTTGGTGAGCTATCCACAATTGCGCAATGGTGGATCATGTGTTATCTATATAGAGGTGTTATCTTTTATTTTACTCCTGCCTGTGGTGATGATAATGAGATGATGCTGAGAAGAGATCACTACAGAGCAGGAAGGATCAGTCTATTGTGAATGGTGGATCCTGTGTTATCTTAATATAGGTGTTACCTTTCATTGTACTACTGCCTGTGATGATAATGAGATGACTGATGAGAAGTGATCTCTACAGAGCAGGAAGGGTCAGTCTATTATGAATGGTGGATCCTGTGTTATCTATATAGAGGTGTTACCTATCATTGTAATCCTGCCTGTGATGATAATGAGATGACTGCTGAGAAGTGATCTCTACAGAGCAGGAAGAATCAGTCTATTATGAATAGTGGATCCTGTGTTATCTATATATAGGTGTTAACGGTCATTGTAATCCTACCTGTGATGATAATGAGATGACTGATAGGAAGTGATCTCTACAGAGCAGGAAGGATCAGTCTATTATGAATAGTGGATCGTGTGTATCTATATATAGAGGTGTTACCTGTCATTGTAATCCTGCCTGTGATGATAATGAGATGACTGCTGAGAAGTGATCTCTACAGAACAGAAGGGTTAGTCTATTGGGAGGCTCAGTGCCCAGAGGGAAAACTGCAAGATTTTAGGATTATTTTTTTATATAGTAAGGTGAAAATTAAGAAAATCGCCACAATAAAAAAATGTAAAGAGAAATCAGGCATATTTTATGACAATAGGTTCATTTCAGAGTTATGGTAAATAACATTAAATAGACAGCAAGCAGAAAGATAAAAAAATAATTATTGATGTACATTGTGTTCTGACCAGGGCTCCATATAATGTATTAAAATTAAATTTATATAATGCTGATGGCTTTGTGCATTGCTTACCCAAATAGAATGTACAAGGTTCAAGCTACTTCTTAATATGCCGACTGTCGAAGGCCGAGAGTAGAGTACGTCCGTGTGACGGCCGTTGAAACAAAGACCGTGACACGAACACATGTATTTCAATGGAACCGTCCACATGGCCATTGTTTCAACGGACCGCGTGAAGTGTCCATTGAAAAATAGAACATGTCCTATTTTCTTCAGTTTTCACGGATCCCTCCATAGACAGGAGTCTATGGGTATCCGTGAAAACAGAACCCGCACGGGGGCACCTCGGATGTGAAAAACGTCACATTAATCGGCGCTCATTTGCTCCTGTCAAATGGAGCAATGGATTGGGACGATCGCTCGTTAGTCTGATCGCAGGTCCCCATACATTATTATTATGTCGACAGCGCGACAGGGAGATGTGCTGCCGACAACGATAATATTTTACTTTTTTAAAACTATATGATCAGCAGATGAACGAGCTGTTTACACAGGGCAATTATCAGCAACGAGCATTATATGAACGCTCATCTGCCCGATAATCGCCCAATGTGTAAAACCCCCTTTAGGTTCAACCACTCCATTTTCTCATTAAACAGATACCAGGCTTGATTGCCTAGACTCTTGTAGAGAGAAGCATGTGCTCAGGAGACCTGTGGAGCTGTGAATGACAACTATGTGTTGGGACCAGATTGACATTTGAGTAAATGGGACTAAACTTCAATAACAAATAGAGCCATTGGACAGATAGGGTACTGTTTCTGGAAAAAAAATAGAAGATATTTTTTTCTAACCCGGACAGCGCCTCTACATTTCTAAGGTTGGGAGGCAGATCTGATCATCTATGGCAATCTTAATTTTACTAACTGTTGATTACATTATATGACATATATCAATTTTAACAGTAAAGTTAGGCCTCATGCACACGACCGTAGCCGTGTGCACGGCCGTGATTTTCAGGTCGGCCGGCTGCGGACTGTCAGCCGCAGGCCGCCCGCAAATCGCGGGACATGCGCATAGCCGCCGCCATTGTTTTCAATGAGCCCGGACCGCAGAACAGGGCCGTGCAAGGACCGCAAAAACTACGGTCGTGTGCATGGCCCCATAGAAAAGAATGGGGCCACAATTCTCCCGTGGATTTTCGGGGGAATTGCGGCCGCAAAAACACGTTCGTGTGCATGGGGCCTTAGGCTTCTGCCACATGACATTAAGGCAGGCATTCATCTCGCCCAAATATTTCTTATACAACAGATGCCACCACCGCCCAATGTAATATGACTTTGAAAAGACTTGTGTGTATGTTGACAGTGTGATGGAGGATAAAACATCTGTACTCCTACCTTGACCAAAGACTCCTGAAAATCAATTGTGACATTTCACATGGAATAAGATTGGAATAGATTTTCTTTTCTGAGATATTTTGGATTTTAAGTACATAAAAAGAAGATCCTGAAACAGGATAAGTCTGCTGCGTTCTACACATTGGGAAATTTGATTATTTATTTGTGCGGCCAGCTGTTATTCTTCTGTTATATTTTAACTTCCCCGTAATATCTTTACAGATCATAATTCATTTCCCTTTCTGACAGCCCAGAATTGTAAATAGAGGCCCAGAAATATCCAAGTCAGCAAACGGAAACATAAAACACTGTTTCAACAGAGCGAGACAAACTAGAAAACTGCTTGCTTACCATGAATATGCAGTCCCAATCTTAATTGGAATTGGATGAACTGACCTCACATGAGCATTTTTTTTTCTAAGCAATAAATTCAAGAGCTAAAGTGAAATTTACATAAACCTGTGTTCTTCAAGGGATGTATAGGAAAAAAGTGCTTAAAGGGGAACTAAACAAAGGTCTGCCAATAAACTAAAATTTTTAAAAACAATGTCATTGACTTTGTTTTATTAAGAGTCATTTATAGTAAGTAACAGTTTTCTGATTAGAGCGGGTGGTCCTTAACCCCTTAGTGACCACCAATACGCCTTTTTACGTCGGTCACTAATGGGCTTTAGGCTAGGCTGACGCCTTTTCACGTCAGCCTAGTCTAAGTCCTGCACGGGTCTCCCGTGCAGGCAGGAGCCGGGGCTCTGCTGTCTGATGACAGCTGAGCTCCTGCTCCAACGCCCGCGATCGAAGTTTACTTCGATCGCGGCCGTTTAACCCGTTAAATGCCGCCGTCAATAGCGACCGCGGCATTTAACTTTGTTTACAGAGGGAGTGCGCTCCCTCTGTCACCCATCGGCGGCCCGCGAATGAAATCGCGGGTCTCCGATGGGGTGTAATGGCAGCCGGGGGCTTGATAAAAGCTCCCAGGTCTGCCCTGGACATATTCCTGTTAGGACGCGCCGGAGGCACGTCCTAACAGATTGCCTGTCAGATTTACACTGACAGGCAATAATGCTCTGGTATACGAAGTATACCAGAGCATTATAGCAGCGATCGGAATATCGCACAGTAAAGTCCCCTAGTGGGACTAATAAAATAAGTCATCAAAGTGAAATAAAGATTATTAATAAAAAGTACAGTAAAAAAAATAAATCCATTTTTTTCCATAAAAAGTGGTCTTATTTAGTAAAAGTGTAAAAAAAAAAAAAAAGTACACATATGTGGTATCGCCGCGACCGTAATGACTCCGTTAATATGTAATTTAAACCGCAAAGTGAACACCATAAAAAAAAAACGCAAAAAACCATGGAGAAATTGCAATTTTTTTCCATTGCCCCCCAAAAAAGTCATAATAAAAATCAATAAGTCCCATGCACCCCAAAACAGTACCATTCAAAACTACGTCTTGTCCCGCAGAAAACAAGCCCAAAAAATCACTACATTGATGGAAAAATAAAAAATTACAGCTCTTGGAAAGCGACGATGCAAAAACAAATAATTTTAGTTCAAAAGTGTTTTTATTGTGCAAAAGTCGTAAAATATAAAAAAACCTCTACATATGTGGTATCGCCGTAATCGTACCGACCCATAGAATAAAGGTAACATGTTATTTACGTCGCATAGTGAACGGCGTCAATTTAAAAACGCATAGAACAATGGCGGAATTTCAGGTTTTTTTTATAATCCCCCCCAAAAAGGTTAATAAAAGTTAATATAAAAATTATATGTACCCAAAAATGGTGCCATTAAAAAGCACAACTAATCCCGCAAAAAACGTCCTCATACAGCTATGTAGACGAAAAAATAAAAACGTTATAGCTCTTTGAATGCGACTATAGAAAAACGAATAAAATAGCTTGGTCATTAGGGCCTAAAATGGGCTGGTCACTATGGTCCTCTACTGTGTTCTGCCATGTTGATAGAATTATACAGTGTGATGAACATAGGACCTGTTAGATTTTCTGATAGGTCTATTTAAGTAAAGTAAATACTTGTGTTCCCCATAAAATAACGATTCTGGAGCATCTTTTCTTATAACTCTGCGTTGTGCTGTTCCTCTGTTATTCCTCCTGGAAATGTATGAATAAATTTACAACTGGGCGTTACCATTCTCCTTGTCAATATGTTGTGTCCCTCACAGTATGTCACATTCCAAGTGTCAGACTGTGTAGGGACACATCCTATTGAAAATCCAACAACTATCTCTTTTGACTCACCCATAAACTTGCAAGCTGTGATCGGTTTTGTATGCATGTTTCAATATGGGAGAGGGAAAGGGGCTGCTTGATACCTCTGGCAGTGGCTTATCTCCTGGGGAAACAACAGATCAGGAAGGTTGAAATCTAACATGTCCGATTCTTTTTTCCGCCCAGAAGCGAATGTTGAAGCACAGTCAGAAAGTTTTTCATAATAATGTGGACTCTTATGCTTTGGGAGTGCAAGTAGCTGTCACACCCATGCCATGCTGCCTATGGGGGGCCTCTCTGCCACATAAGAAGACACCAAAACTGTAAGTGGCACATGGTAGGTTGAGGGCCATGGTACAGATTTTGCACTGGAGCCCAGGAGCTTCAAGCTAGACATTTGGTTGCCAGTCACGGATTTGGCAAGATTGGGCAGATGCTGGGGCCCCCTGGAGTCCACTGCTGCTCTCTGCTCTGCATTTACTATCCTACACAGGGTTTTTAGGAGTGATCCTCCCAGCACTCTGACAGTGTTCATGGATGCTTCTATATATATATGTAATAATTTTTCAGCCTCTGCTTTTACCAGGTCTCTGCCAGGTCTCAAACTCAGGAGCTGCTGTTTGGGAGCCACAGGCTACACTGTTATCTATGAGAGTATTTTCTCTGCCTAAATACCTTAATAGTATTCTTCTTCACAGTCATAATATACACAGAAATGTCTCTATATATCAATACATTATAGGTGAAAAGTCACAGCTTTTTTCAGTCAAGTTGTTAAAAATATATTTAATAAAAAAATTACAATAAACACATTTGTTTTAATACACTTTATTAAAAAAATACACGAACAGTAAATAACATGTACATATTTTGTATCCTAGTAACTGTAATTACTCGTATAATACAGTAACACATTTATGAAGATCGATAAATGTCATAATTAAAAACGGCACAATTGCACACTTTCTGCATCTACCCCTTCATAACAGTTAATATAATTAAAGGCTTACCTATGTGTATGGCAAAATAGCACCTGAAAAAAAACTACAGCTCATCCCACAGAAAAAACTGAACCTCTAAGGCCCTGTTCACACGGAGTTTTTTGCAGGAGGAAAATTCCTCCTGTAAAAACTGACCCTGGAGGTTTTCATGTTTGATGTGGATTTTGACGTGGTTTTTGACGTGGTTTTTGACGTGGTTTTTGAGGCGGTTTTCCAGGCGGTTTTTCAGGCTGTTTTTGCCGAGGTTTTCACACGCATGAGGCTGGGTTCACACAACCATGTTACGTACATAATGTACGGAACGTATTTCGGCCGGAAGACCCGGACCGAAGACAGTGCAGGGAGCCGGGCTCCTAGCATCATAGTGATGTACGACGCTAGGAGTCCCTGCCTCTGCGTGGAACTACTGTCCCGTACTGTAATCATGATTACAGTACGGGACAGTTGTCCTGCAGCGAGGCAGGGACTCCTAGCGTCGTACATAACTATGATGTCAGGAGCCCGGCTCCCTGCACTGTCTTCGGTCCGGGTCTTCCGGCTGAAATACGTTCCGTACATTACGGACGTAACATGGTCGTGTGAACCCAGCCTGACATCCTTCTGTCAACGGATCTGTCACCATTGAAATGAATGGTGATGCAAACGGAACTTACTTCACACTTGCCTTTCCGTTGAGGGGTTCCCCTGACTGAAAGCACCGACGGAACCCCTCAGCAGAAACCACGCTGATGTGAACAGGCCCACATTAAAAAAAACATTGTTTTCTGTTTGCATCATCATTGACTTCAATGCTGATGGATCCGTTGCTAATGGGATTCCCTACACTGCGGTATTGGTTCAGTCGAAACGACAGAACCCTTTGCACAACGGGGACAACCAGAAACCATTAGCAACGGATCTGTCACCACTTCACACTTGCCTTTCCGTTGAGGGGTTCCCCTGACTGAAAGCACCGACGGAACCCCTCAGCGGAAACCACGCTGATGTGAACAGGCCCACATTAAAAAAAAAAAAGTATACTTACTTCTTGAATCAATTTCCCAACATCAATGTCCATTCGGTGGTACACCTCTGCTGTCGTCATTTCTGTTCCTGAAATGTTAAAAAAAAATAAAAAAGAGATGACATACATGAACAACTGCATAACAAAATTAAAAAATTAAAAATAAAAAAATTGAAAAAAAATATATAAAAAAAAAATTAAAAAAAAAAATCTAAAAAAAAAAATGCACAGCTCCATAAATGAATAGCATGTATGGAACATAGGAGCAATTGCACTTACTTGTATTCGATTTGGATGCAGGACTTCGGTTTTCTGTATCCCTGAGTTCTGTCCACGATGTTTTTCAGGCTCCACGAGCAGACAGGAAATGACAGCCCCTTGCTGGGCTGGACTAGCAGCAGGAGACGACTCCTGCAAGAAACTCCTCCAAAACACTCGGCAATATACTCGTCAGAAAACACCTCACTAGTTCGAGGTGTTTTTTGACGTGTCCCCATTGCTTTCAATGCGGTTTTGGACGCGGAAACCGCATCAAGAAGGGTCATGTCCCTTCTTTTTGCCGCGAGGCGTTTTTTTTACTCGCGGTAAAAAAACGCCTCCGTCTCCCATTGAAATCAATGGGAGTCATTTTGGGTCGTTTTTGGCGCGTTTTCCGACGCGTTTTCCGCGTCAAAAAACGTGTCAAAAAAACTCAGTGTGAACAGGGCCTTACGCCTCAAAAAACACCTGAAAAAAACGGAAGCAGAATGCCTACAAACATCTGCCCATTGATTTCAATGGGAAATACAGCATTCTGTTCCGATGGGGCGTTTTTTACGCCTCATTTTCAAAAAATGGCGCGTAAAAATACGCCCGTGAAAAAGAAGTGCATGTCAGTTCTTGAGCCGTTTTTGGAGCCGTTTTTCATTGACTCTAAACACAGCTCCAAAAACGGCTGTGAAAAACGCGAGTGGCTTAAAAAATTTCTGAAAATCAGGAGCTGTTTTCCCTTGAAAACAGCTTCGTATTTTCAGATGTTTTTGATTTTGTGTGTGCATTTTTTAATCAAACTAGTGTTTTTTGCTGCGTTTTTTATGGCTGTTTTTGGAGCTGTTTATCTATTGAGTCAATGAAAAACGGCTCCAGAAACGGCTCAAGAAGTGACATGCACTTCTTTTTACGCACCGTTTTTTGAAAATGAGGCGTAAAAAAACGCCCCATCGGAACAGAGCACCGTATTTCCCATTGAAATCAATGGGCAGATGTTTGCAGGCCCAAAAAACAGCTGAAAATAGCCCGTGTGAACATACCCTCAGGCTGCATGCACACTTTACGTCTGCCGTTGTACAGCCGCTAATGATGGTTCTGTGAAACATGGACCGCATACGGATGGCTTGTGTGTGCAGTCCGTTGTTTCACGGACCAAATCAATGAAAAGGTCGAGACTGTTCCGTCAAAAAACGGGCAGGAGTAAGACCTGTCCTATTTTTGACGGAACGTCCGCACGGTTCCATGAAAAAAACTGAAGTGGGCATGAGGCCTTATAGCTATGTTGACGTGAAAATAAAAAAGTTATGAATGTGGGAAGGCAAAACCACCAAAATTCTACTGGTTATCTGAACAAGCACAGCACCCACATTACTAACTTTGCGGCATACAGCTGCATCTGTCCTTTTTAGGGTGTGTTCATACGTGGTGTTTTTTTTTGGTGTTCTTTAAAGATAATGGTAGTAATGATAAGAAAATATATTTATGTCATTTTCACAAAAAAACACACACGCCCAAAGAGAAAATGCAGCAAAAATCGTGACAACAAAAAAGTCACTGGTGGCATTTTTGATGTGTAGCATACTGGGTGCATTAAAAAAGTTAAGGTATAAGGGGGTCGACATAAACCGGACTGACATCCACCTCAAACAAGAATGAATAAGGACGTACAAAATGGTAAACTCTCACCATCTACTTTCTCCTTCAATCTCTATATTGTACAGCAGTTGAGGTTCTCAAGAAGAACATCTCAGGTGGAGAAAAAAATGAAGGAGCTGATAAGGGAATGTCAACATGTAGAAGAATAAGTTAGAATTTGTCTATTGATTCTACTGCTCTACTATATAATATAAAAATGTGTGGTTTTCATCTAGCAATAGCTACTATTGCTTTCTCGAAACCAATGTCCAGTCTTGGAATCCAGCAATAACATTTGCTTGTTGATATAGCAATAAAACAGAACCGGTTCATGATAACCTTACACAAACTGCAGGATATCACAGTTTAAAAAAAAATGTTTAACCTCTTAAAGACCAGGCCAAATGGAGCTTTTTTATTTTCGTTTTTTTCCTCCCCGACTTCCAAAAGCCATAACTTTTTTATTTTTTCGAGGCTACAATTTGTGATTTTTCATGGCACCATTTATTGTATCGCATAATGTACTGGGAAGCTGAAAAAAATATATTTGTGGGGTGAAATTGGGGAAAAAACAGCGATCACACCATTTTTTGGGGTTTTTGTTTTTATGGCGTCCATCGGTAAATACTACATGTTCACCTTATTATACAGGTTTTATGTTTTACTAGTTTTAGATTAAAAAAAACATTTGCAAAAAATAAAAATAAAAAAAAATGTTTTGTGTCGCCATATTCTGAGAGCCATAATTTTTCTTATTTTTCTATCAATTTAGCAGTGTGAGGGCTTAAATTTTGCAGGGCGAGCTGTAGTTTTGGGGTACATGCGATTTTTTGATCACTTTTAAGGTGACTAAAAAAAAGCAATTTGCATGTTTTAAATATATATATTTTTTACGGCAGTCACCGAGCAGGGTTACACAACGCTATATTGTGATATTTCGGACTTTTGCAGACGCGGCGATACCAGTTCTGTTAACTTTTTTTAAAAAAATATTAAGGAAATATTAAGGAAAGAATGGGAAAAGGATTTTTTTTTTTTAACTCAACATTTTTTTTTGGAACATTAAAAAAATCTTTATTTAACAGTTTTTTATGAATCCCCCCAGGGGACTTGAACCAGAGATCAATGGATCGCTTTCATGATGTACTGCAATACTAATGTATTGCAGTATATTGTGATACTGACAGTCTCTTTTGAAGCCCTACCAGATGCAGGGATTCAAAGGAGTACAAAGATGGCGGACCTGGGGGCCCGATCGCGTTGGAGGGGGGAGATCCCATGATTATAACAATTTAAATGCTGCGGTCGCGATTGACTGCGGCATTTAAGGTGTTAAACGGGCGGAATCAAAGTGATGTTTGATTCCGCCCATTGCAGTGAGGTGTTGGCAGCGTAACATAGCCGTGACCTGATGAGTATGGAGCACGCTCAGCCCGTGAGCCCGCTGCATACTTTCCCTTAACGTCTGTCACGTACTAGTACATGACATATCATTAAGGGGTTAAACAACCAACTAATGTTCAACATTGCGAAATAAACGTATATATCCATCTTTCTCTAAAAGAAATCTGTAATTTTAGAGAATGCTGGAAACAATGGAACAGGCCATGGGAAATGTAGCGAGTTCTAAATTTCAACATTTGTAGGTCTATAATGGACAATGTGGAGTTCTAAATTGAAATTCAGGTTCTATGAAACTAAATGCTGAGCGTTTCTGTACTATCATTTGTAACGTCTATGGCCACGGTCCGTCGTTAACCTCGACGGCCGTGGCCATGGTCCGCTTACCTCGTTGCAGCGCCGTCCTCCTGTCATACGCCGGTACTCACTTCCGGATTCAGAGTGTCTCCGGCGGGCGTGTGCGCCTGCGAGTGCACGGCCTTAAAGGGCCAGTGCGCACATTTTTGCAGGAACTCTGCAATCTAGCCCAGGATGCCCTGGGCCATAAAAAGGGCTCTGCCTCTTTGCTCTTTGCCAGAGCGTTGTTCGTTACCCATTGTTTGTCGTGCTTATGGTCTCCCAGTGTCTTCCAGTTTCCCAGTGTACCTTGCTCCTGTATCCCGTATCCTGTTTCTGCACTACCTAGTGCTATTGCCGTGCTGTGCTATTGCCGTGCTATGCTACAGTCTACAGTTGATCTGCTACGCTTCACCTGACGACTGTCCGCCGCCTGGTCCTGGACGTGCCAGCCTCGCTACTGCCTACGATTGAGTCAGGTACCCTTGCTGAACTAATTGAACTCTATACTTACCTGTTTGGCCAGCTGCCATCCCACTACGCGGTACGGCCCAGTGGGTCCACACCCCGCATCGTGACATCATTTAAGCAATCAGTGGGGATGCCAGTACCCAACCCGGACCGATCAAAACTTCTGACATACATCATATGAACAACAGTATTGGGAAAACTAGACATCACACCTACAAGAGCTTTTATGACATCCCATTCTAAATTTATAGGTCCTTTTAATTGAGTTGGTCCTGCCCCCCCCCCCCCATTTTAAGCTCAAAAGGCTCCCACTACTCTGGGAAGGCTTTCTACAAGATTTTGGAGAGTGTATGTGGGAATTTTTGCCGTCAGATACTGATGTTGGACGAGAGAGCACCATACAGCCCCCCTGTATATAGCGCCATACAGCCCCCCTGTATATAGCGCCATACAGCCCCCATTCTCCTAATCATTGGGAGTCCCAGCGATCACACATATATTCCCTATCCTGTGGATAAGAGATACATGTGTTTTGTAGGAACAACCCCTTTAATGGCAGAGCGGGGAGATACCTCCCTGCTCTGCCATAGTGTCCAGTGGCGTCGCACCGTAGCAGCCATAGCGCTATGGCTGCTACAGCGTTAGTTACGCCACTGTCTAGAACATTTATAATAACATCAGTATTAAAAACATCTATAATAGCATCATTTATAACACCACATATAATACCATTTCTAATAGAATTTCAATAGCATCTTATATTCTCATGAAGATTCCTCTATAGATGAAACCTCTGTTTAAAGAACAGGAGAAAGATCTGATAAGTTCTATATTAATAAATGTAACATTTTCATGTTTGGGGTAAGACTCTTCCATGTGTGGAGGGTCAGTGTCTGGTCTCTATTGGGTATTTATATTTTTGTCTTTTCTTTGTGTTTTTG